>NC_090928.1:825576719-825879749 GCF_040938575.1 Ambystoma mexicanum | reverse complement strand
AGTGAGAGACGGTCCTTCTAGGCCGATTAAGAACAAATCCAGAGAGAGACCCATGGAAGAGAGCGTAGAAATCAAAGTGGGATTGTTAGACGTATCAAATGCTGCAATCAAGTCAAGCAAAATCAGGATAGAAGACATTTTAAGATAAGTGTGAATAATACAATTGCTATTGATGTTATCACATGGTTGATCTGACAGTGAGACCCACGACTTAATTAATTGTAACAATATATTTGTGTTTTTTGTGTGATCTCACCGATGTTGTTTATAGAATGAGTGTTCTGAAAACTGAACACCCCAGTGACAGAACAGGTATGTTCTATCAGGAGTGGTAATATGAAATACCTAGTAATGTTACATTTGTTGAGCAACAAAGAAGGTCATCATCCCTCCATTTACCATATGTGAGTGTATGTGAAGTAAGGAGACAGTAACACATTGATTCTCAGAAAAGGATTGTCTATAAAATTAGTATTAAACTGCCCTAGCCAGCCTGAATACAAACACTGGATTATATATTTTCCCTTTACGGACCTGAATAAGGATAGATAATGATTATTGTATAGATGTTGCCTTACAACGTTTATAAAATATGCTACATTTAGTTAAAAACATATTGAATAATTGGCTTATAGTCCTCAAGTTAAATGGATATAATACATTTTTCAAAAGGTATTTATAAATATGTTCATGATAAGTGTAGGGCAACACAGTTTTCCATCCATATCTATTACACAATATGAGCTCACAGAGGAATCAATGTTGGTATATTGAGAAATATTGACAAATGAAGTGAAGATTAGGATTCTAAATATATTTGAGTGAAGGCTTTTTTTCTCCTTTTGAATATGACATGTTTGGAAGAGATACAGAGATATAGATAGTTTACTTGGATTCTACCATCTTTCACAGTAGTACATATTGGCCATGGGAAATGTAATGTTAAACTGCTAGTGCATATATACGGGATAATTGAGCAATTGAAGTTGGGATGATGATACATGTCAGGTGATTTTGGGTAATCAAATGGTGATTGATCACTTGCCCTTAAAATAAGTTTAATGTGTTGAGCTTTCCGAGAAGACACTATGGTTAAGCTAAGCTAGCGATTTAAATAAAAATAAATAACTTAAGAAAGGTTATTATTATTATTATTATTGTATTTACTGTATTTACTGAGCACACACCTAGGTTTGAGAAGCAACACAGCACTTTACAGAGGTATACAATGGTATAGGACGAAAAGTCAGAATAAAAATTACCGACCCCACCAAAAGGCCTAAAACACACACCACGAAAAGTTCTAACTACCAAAAGTTCGAACTTTGCGTGGTATGTGTTTAGGTGTTTCGGTGGGGTTGGTATGGGGCTGGGGGTGCATTCCCCGCAACACCCCGCTCAGTATAGTATACAGTATAGTGAGCGGGGTGTTGCAGGGACACCCCTGCAGCTCACCCGAAAAAAAAAAAAACACGGGTGCTGCGGGGCTGTCCCCCACAACACCCCGCTCACTATACTATATACTATACTATACTATACAGTATAGTGAGCAAGGTGTTTCGGGGGACACCCCCACAGCTCACCCGAGCAAAAAAAAAACTATACAGTATAGTGAGCAGAGGATTGCGGGGGACACCCTCGCAGCTCACCCGAGCAAAACATTTAAAATAAATTTAAAAAAGCTGGGTGCTGCAGGGGTGTCCGTGGCAACACCCCGCTCACTATACTATACAGTATAGTGGGCGGGGTTTGCAGGGAAAAACCCTGCAGCTCAACCGAGCAACAACAACAACAAAAAGAAAAGGACCCTGCGGCGCTGGTTCCCAATTACAGAAGTGAAAGGGAACCGACGTTGCAGGGCACACAGTGTGTCTGATGAAAAGGTAAGTAGGAGTGTGGGGGTGTGGTAGAAGTGTATTGGGGGTGTGAGTGAGGGTGTGTGTGAGGGTGTTTGTTGAATCTGTGTGATTTGTAATTGAAATGTTTGCATGGGAAATGTACGAACATTTTGTATTGTGTACATTTCCCAAAGCAATCATTTCCGTCGTGGGAATATCATCTGCGGACAAATCACATAGATCCGTATACAACTATACAGATACACAACGGAGCGTTTTACAGGGGTATACAACAGTACAGATGCATAAAGGAGTGCTTTTGAAAGATATCAACAAAACAGATGTACAGCACGGGTAGGATACAGAGAGGCACAGAGCAGGAGTATAGCTGTCTAGGGTGGTGGGAAGGAGAGGGGCAGACAGCATCTATCGAGCCAGGTGGTGTGGGGGGTGACATGATGGACTAGGTGTTGAGCAGGAGAGACTCCTTGAAGAGGTGGGTCTTGAGTTCTTTTCTGAATTGTAGTAGCCAGTCTGATGCTGACAGGGAGGAGGTTCCACAGTCATGGGACATAGTCAGAGAAGGCTTGTTTTCTGATACTTTCCTTTTTGCAGCAGTGGATTTCAAGTCTGCACGTATCCTGGCTTCTGGTGGTGTGCTCTCCGCCGAAGATTCTGAGTTTCTACAGGAGGTAATTGCAATTTGTTATTTATAAAGCGCTTAATTCCCAGAGGTTTCTAAACATGGACCCGGGGATCAAACCTATGTTGCTCTGCGTCGCCTTGCTTCCAAGGCAAGCACGTTGCCCCTGAGCTATCCTCCCGAGACGTATCCTCCCGGTAGCTGGGTAACTTGAGGGCGACTGCCTTAAAGATGATGCAGCAAGACTTGAAGGTGATTTGTGCATTCAGTGGGAGCCATGAAGGTCAATGAGGGTTGGGGTGATGTGGTTGTATTTTCATAGATCCTTCATGGGGCTTGTAGGACACTTCTCAGGGGCACAAGGGCAGACGATGGGAGGCCTTCGAGGAGGGAAATGACCCCATCCAGGTGAGATACAACCAGTGCTTGAACGGTGCATCTAAAGCTGTGCAAAGGGAGGAAGGGCTTGACTTTCCGCAGGAGGGAGAGCAGATGTCAGGCTGTCTGAGTTTTCTTAGCTATGTGTGGCTTGAAGAAGAGGTGTTTGTTTGATTGTTTATTTTATTTATATAGCGCTCCGGACCCGGGAGTAAAAGGGTGCTTAGTACAAGTTACAAGGCACAGTACATGGTAATAAGCAGTGATTCTTGAACCACTTGAACAGCAGTTATATACAGAATATACAAAGAGTGGAGGTGATAGCAACCAATAATGACATAAAAGAGACACGTGCAATAAGTACAGTTTATAGCTAAATCTAACTTGAAGGTTGACTTTTTGTCAGAAGCCACCCAATGGCAAGTTTCCTGAATGACTGGAAGGATTTGGATGACTTAATATTCAGTGGCAGGGCATTCCAGAGTTGGGAGGCGAGGACCGTGAAGCTCGAGCCTCCGGCTCTTTTGGAAGTAAATCTGGGTACTGTGAGACATAAGGTATTGGAAGATCTCGTGGTTCTGATGGAAGATTTCATGGTGAATTTGTTAGTCAGGTAGGGTGGGCTAGATGGTTGAGAGCTTTGTAGGTGAGGCAGAGTGTTTTTAGATCAATTTTATGTTGGATGGTGAGCCATTTGCATGTGGTTCTGGTGGCAGAGATGTGCTTAGGTCTGGGAATGTTTAGCGCTGCCCGTAGCGCATTATTTTGAAGGACTTGGAGTTTACTAATTATCGCTTGGTTGGCCCCTAAGTAGAGGCTGTTACAGTAGTCTAACTTATATTGTATAAGGGCTCTGGCTAGCGTGAGGCAACTGTTAGAGGAAAGAAATGGTCTACAGGCTCTGATTAGTTTTCCAGTATAGGCAGTGACTGAAGCGGTCGAGTTGACTTGCTTAGTGAGGTTAATATTGGCATCGAGATAGAAACCAAGTGTTTTCACGTTTTTGGCGACCGTGATGGTATTGCCATCAATTATGATGTTGGAGTAATTTGGACTTAGTTTTTGTAAGTTGTTCGGGGAACCAACAATGAGCAGTTCAGTCTTCTCGTCATTCAGACAGAGGCCGTGTGTGGCCATCCATGCCTGAATGACAGAGAAGATTTAATTGATCCTGGCTACATCATTATTGTAATTGCCCGATATGATGAGGAGTATCTGGGTGTCATCCGCGTAGTTTGTATCACTAGGTGACACCCAGACTATCCAGTATATCAAAGAGGGGCTTTGTAAAGATATTGTATTGGGTGGGTGAAACACATGAGCCTTGTGGGACACCACACGTGATAGGATTAGGGTCTGCTGCTGCCACCGCAGAGAAGACTCTCATGGTTCTATTGGCCAGGAAGGACTGTATCCACGTGACAGCAGAGGTGGAAAAGTGGGCGGCAGAGGAGAAGTGGTTGCAGAGTATTTTATGGTTGACCAAGTCGAAGGCTCCTGAGAGGTCTAAGAGGAGTAGGATGGCAGCCTTGCCCTTATCTTTAATTTCGTCAATCTGACTTTTAAGATCAACAATGGCAGTTTCTGTTCCATGTTGAGGCCGGAAGGCAGACTGACGCAATCCTAGTAGTTGGTTGGACTCTAGGTAATGCTGAATTTGCAAGAAAGCAACTCTATCAAGGATTTTTAACAGGAAGGGAACGGTTGTAATAGGCCTGTAATTTGTGGGGATAGCTGGGTCCAAGGTCTGTTTTTTTAGTAGTGGGAGGACCCATGACTGTTTGAAATTGTTGGGTACCGAATTAGTGGAGAATGACACAATTATGAGCTTAGAAATGATGGGGGTGAGGTCACTTGCTGCATCTTTTATAATCTGTGTGGGGCAACTGTCCCCTTTGCAGTTTGATGGTTTGAGGGATGTTATGATTTTTTGCACTTCTGGTACGGTTACTTTTTTGAAGGTGAAGCCATGGTTAGTGTTGGGGGTGGTGGGTGGACTAGGGTTAGTGGGGCTAGGCGTGGGGCTACTATTGGAAAGTTGTAATCTTTTACTTTCAATTTTTGTTTGTAGGCCAGTAATTTTGTTCGCAAGGGCATCTTGGTTACTAGTGCACCAGAGTTGGTCCTTCACGGACATGTCCGTAGGTGGATTGGGGTTTTCTAACTCCTTCAGGATGGTGAATAATTCTTTGGTTCTGGAACTTGCATTACTTATTCTTATATTGTAGGCTTCCTTTTTAGTGCAAATTATTTCTTTTTTATAAAGAGAGGATGCTTTTGTGAGATTGGTTTTGTGTTCCTCTGATGGGTTCATTTTCCAAAGGGTTTCCATTTTGGACTTTTTATTTCTTAGTATTTTAAGTTCTGGTGTGTACCAGGAGTTAATATGTGCTTTGGGTTTGCCTTTGTGTAGTTTTAGAGGGGCAACAAGGTTGATAGCTTTGGTCATGGCGTTATTGTAGGTGTCTACTAGTAAGTTAAGGTCCAATGTGTTGGGGATCATGTTTAGGGTGGGTAGAACCAGTGGGATGAGGACTTCAGCGGTGATTTGCCGCTTTTTTTCTCGTCAGATATGCTGGTGCAGGTGGGCACTGTATGTGGTGTGGGTTATTAGTGCTAATGTCAAATGAAAGTAGGAAGTGGTCGGTCCATATAAGTGGTTGGGGGTCCTTGCAGATAATGTTACAGTTGTGGGCAGCAAGCCAGTCTAAAGTTCTGCCTTTCTGATGTGTAGGTAAGGTGTTAAGTTGAATGTATTTGTGTTCGCAAAGTGCATTAGCAAGGGAGGCTGCTGGAGTGTCGTGAGGATCATTGTATCCCAAGTTAAAGTCACCTAGAATAATATTCTGAGATAGAGGTTTAGATTTTCAGCTATGAGGGAAGTTATATCTTCCTCGAAGGAACCTATGGGACCAGGGGGCCTATATATTAGTTCCAGGGTGATAGTATTCTTAGGGGTGGTTTGAATTTTAATAGATAGGTGTTCACAGGAATCTAGAGGAAGGGAGGTCACAGATCTAATGTCAAGCGAGGATTTGAATATAAGTGCTACACCTCCTCCATGGGCATTAGGTCTGTCGGCCCTGAGGATGGAGTAGTTGTCTGGAATTGGCGCAATAAGTGAGCTCGGGTGTGAAGTCTCATGGTTCATGGCTGATAGTCAGCTCTGCCTGGGCGATTGGTGTTGTTGGTGACAAGTAGGAATTCAGTCTTGGAGGGGTTGAGCTTCAAGTATACAAAGGACATCCAAGACTGGATCAGTGAGAGGCAGGTTTTGAGCCTGTGGAGGTAGGTGATGGAGTTGGTCTTGATGTTTTGCTATGTGTCAACAGGGTGTTGGTGGATGTTGATGCTGTGTGTGGCTAGGAGGGCTCTCAGTGGATCCATGTTTACATTAAAGATCACTGGGAAGAGGATGGAGCCATGCGTGACTCCCAGGTGATGGGTATCACTCGTGATCTAGAGTATTCTAGCTGTGCAAGGTAGGACTTGAACCAGCATAGGACAAGGTCACTGATCCTCATGCACTGAAATAGGGTGTCCGTGAGTGCCTGGTGGTCCACTATCTTGAAAACGGCCAAGAGGTTGAGTAGAACCAAGAGGCAAGGGTGGCTGTCATTATGGATGTCGATGGAGTTGTCAACCACCTGTATTGTTGCTGTCTCCCTCGTGCATAATGGTTTGGACCCGGATTGGTAGGTTTGGAGGTTGGTGTCAATGTGTTGCTGTAGTTATGCAGCTACCGCTTTCTCGATGATCTTACCTAGGAAGGGAAGATGGGTGATGGGGCGATAGTTACCTAGGTTGTTGGGATCCAAAATGGGTCTCTATAGCAGAGGAAGGTTTTTTCCTGTATTTAGGGTGGATGGGAAGGTGCCTTGGGTTAGGGAGCTGTTGATGATCTCCAGGTATGAAAGGAGAGCATCTGTTGGGAGGGTCTTGAGGATTGATACTGGGAGGATGTTGTATGTATACAATGTGGCCTTGAGGGTGGGAAGGTTCTCCACCAGGTCCTCAGAAGAGAGTGTCTTGAATGTTGTCCATTGTGTGAATAATTTAGCATGGAGGGATGTGAGGTGGGTCTGTGGATGCAGAGCTGGTGTCTATGTGCTGGTGAATCTTGCTTATTTTGCTGATGAAGAAGGTGTTGATGGCGGCGGATTGTATCGATGGAGTGTGATATGGCAGCAGTGGGTAAAGGGTTGAAGCTGTGCTTGACCTCTTTGAAGAGGAATCTGCTTTTGTTGTCGGCATCTGCTATGGTGTTCTGATAGTGGGAGGCCTTGGCTGTGTTGATTAGTTGTGAGCAGGTGGTCAGAGATCCTTGAGGAGTGTCAGGTTGGATGCGGTCCAGGAGTGGTGTCATGTTTTCTCTTGTATCCTGATAACTTTTGTTAAGGTTCCATTCTTGCATATACCAGGGTGCTGATAGTTTCGGTGTGCCGGTGTGGTGTTTCAGAGGTGTTTGTCGGTCGACGGAGGCTGAGAGGTTGGCATTGAGTGCTTCCAGTAGTGAGTGGCAGTTTGGTTGGGGGTGTTTGGTCCATGTGAGGTGGAGGTTGGCTAACTATTCCCTGTCCACATCCACTGGGAGCCAATGTTGTTGACATCAAGTCTGGGGAAAGGCCACGTGGTCTTGTGGATGACTGCCAGGACTTCACCTGTCTTGCTTGGCCGGTCTCTGCATTGGATGATATAGCTGTCGGGGACAAGGACATCTAGGATGTGTGTGGAGGTGGGTGTCAGCCAGGTCTCAGTGATGAAGATGGCGTCAAGATCATTTGTAGTGATGAGGTCAGCGATGTCTGCTGCATGTGTGATAGCTGAGCAGAAGTTGGTGAGCTTCAACTTCTGTGTTGTGGACGGTGCGGGGGTGCTGATGGGCTTGTATCTTGTGTGCTGCTTTGTCTCCCAAACATCATGAGGAAATGGAAAAAGGAGAGTACAGCAGAGTAGATGTGTGCCAGAAATTAACCTCCAAAAATTAGCTTTTGTGGAATGTTGCAAGGAATTGTTAAACGGGAAATCATATTATGCCTTCTATTGATTTATAATGGCCTAAGCCTAGTCGCTCTTCGAAGAAAACCGTGTTTGAAAGTTCTGATTTTAGATCGACTTCACCGTCATTTTAGAATCATCTGCCATTTTGATTTCTGTTCGTATATTCTCTGTTCTAAAATGGTGGATTGTGTTTTCAACTTGCAACCAAGCCTGTCAACCTTTGAGTTCTGTTAATGTTTAGGCTGACCACAAGCTGACTGTTTGGACTAGGTAATGAGGCCTTGTACTGAGCACGAACTGTCGTCTCAGCATTGTCTGTGCTCACAAGACTAATCCTCGAATACACGTCTGATACAATGCAGAGTAAACGCCAAACGTGGACACAGATGAACACAATTGTAACATAGTTGTAAAATATGCTTGTTGTAGGATTTGAGAGCATATGTTGTCATTGTATCACCAAGGAAATACAAACTCATGTAATCCATATGCATATTATTGTATAAGCTGTATGTGAACTAGGCACAAACTCTAGATCACAGATTATTAACATGCAGAGGGGCTGGACAATATCGTGGAAATGTATAAAAAAACATGAATGTACAGATCTACAGCACTCTCTCTCCTCTCTTTGACGGGCTGGTACTCATTGCGGGGTGTTGAGAGCCAGATAGCTATCTGTTTCTATGTTTCTTTGTAAACTGTACAGTAGAATAAAGATCTGTGAATCTTTATAGCCTGTGTTTGGTGTATTTCAATTTGTGGTACTCAGCCTCGATATTTCCTTGTTTTTACAGAATAATAGCATATAGTGTGCAAAGAGCTGCATTTTTCACCTATGTCCACCATTTCACAACACAACACATGAACACCTTCTTGTAAAATACACAACACGTGTTCACAACTATACAATACCATGATGTGTACAATTATGACATTAATGCAATTTAAACCTTGCAGAGTGTATTTCTCAAGTAGCTATTGGGCCACTGTAAACAGTTCCAGGAAACAAGAAATGCCATACTTTGCCAACATAACTGGCATCACGCCTTTAGAAATATGGACTTCCCTTTGGGGTAGTTCCGTAGCCATGACAACATGTATTTTGCTTGATTTTTTAATATCTGATAGTACTATGGCTAGTCACTGGGTGTCTTATGTAAGTAAGTGGAAGAAAAGGGGGGTTTTGCTCTCCAGCTGCGCACTCACAAAAAGTAAATAAGCAGTTGCAATTATATATGAATAGTTTTAATGCAGCCTGACACGTGTTTCGAGCTGGACGCTCTTCTACTGAGGCTTAGTCTTGGCTTAGGCAAGTTGTAATTACTAAATTTGAGGTATAAGCGTTTTAACAAAAAATTATGTGAGGGAGCCTCTCCTCACTTAGCAGTGAACACACTGCAAGCTAATAATTTACTGATAATTCATCCGTGCACTTGCAAATTAATGGGAGCCCCTGACCTATGTTAATAATTTTTTGTTAAAACGCTTATACCTCAAATTTAGTAATTACAACTTGCCTAAGCCAAGACTAAGCCTCAGTAGAAGAGCGTCCAGCTCGAAACACGTGTCAGGCTGCATTAAAACTATTCATATATAATTGCAACTGCTTATTTACTTTTTGTGAGTGCGCAGCTGGAGAGCAAAACCCCCCTTTTCTTCCACTTCCCTAAACCAGTGGGAACTTGGCAGGCTCCCACCCAAGCTCTCAGCCGCAGCCCTTTCACAGCCACATAATTTGCTGACTTATGCGCTGTACCCCGTTGGCTTTCTGCCACCCTTTTTCTCTGTCTTATGTAAGTAAGCTTAACCAAATTGCAACTGGCATACTTTTTTTCCAGGATTCTGATTGTAAGCCAGCCAGTGCCAAACAATTTTTTTTTCTCGATGTAGCAGTATCCAGATGCTCATGCATGTAATGATTATGAATTATGATTAGGAATGTACAATATCTTCAGAAAATCGGTGGCGTAGTGGGGATAGGTTGGGTTGTGCTACCACTGTATTAAATGCCATCCATGATAAATCAAGCTTGATCCGTGTTATTGCATGGCTAGAAAGGCATTTTGGTATAGCCAATCTAGCCGTTAAAGGAAGCATGATAACTGTTATTAAGTGACTAGACTGGCATTTTGGTGCAGCCTGCCTAACTATGTCTTGCAGTGGCATGCCATTTTTTTTTTTTACCTAACATCTATTATAAACCAAGCATGATAAGTGCCCTCATGTTTCTAGACAGGCCTACATAATATCCAGTTCGGACATGTTTTCTTATTGTGGCATGGCATTTTTAATGGCAAAGCCAACAAGAGTATTTTTTATGTGGGGTTATTGGCATACATTGGGAGAGTCATCTTGGACATGTTTTCCTATAATATCATTATTGGCATTAATGCACAAAGTAAACCTGAGTATGTTTTTATATTGAAGTATGTGTTGTATATGTAATTTTCTGTTGTATATACAAGGCTGTTGGCTAAGAGTATATTACTAATAAATTAAATGAAATGAAATATTCTAATACTGATGTATATTGGTGCAACCGGCATGCAAATGTATGGGTAGAGCCAGCATAAACCAGTTTTTTGTAATGGCATACGTTGCAGGGAAAGGTATGAAAATCTTTTAGGAAATGCTGTGCCCTCTTGGTGACTTGCATCTATTGGATTTTTATTTTATTTTTATTTTTTATTTGTTACAGCTGGTCGAAACCAACTTCTCAATTCTAAACATGTACACATGTTTACAAAATATTACAAACTAATATACAATTCAGATAATCAAGATATATCCAACTCAAATATTAACACATTTTTACAAAACATTACAACTAATATACATACAACTAATATACAATTGGAATGATCAAAATATACTAAATTTTTCTATATAATTACATAATTGAATCAACACTTAAGGAGCCGATTCATGGAATTAATGTGCGCTGAAATTTTCAGCGCAAGCGTGCGAAAGCATGCGAATCGCAGTGCCAGTGCGAAAATCGCAGCGAAACCCGCGCACAGCGATTCATGGAGGTCTGTGCGCAAGGAAATTCCAGGATGTGCGCCAAAATTCTGCGTGACGCACGCTGGTGCTCACGACTCCAAACAGCGTGTGCTAGGCGCACAGCGAAATCGCACATAGCGCGGCGCACACAACAAAAGTAGGAGGAACAGAGGGCGTGACACGCGTAATGGGGAACAACTCGTGAAAATGTGGGCGTCACGGGGGAAGTACAGGAGGCAAGTGCGCGGAACGCCCACACGCTCGCCTACAACACGTATTCATGGAATCGAATAGGGCAAACCAGCACACGGGCAAAGACGCGCACAGGCCTAAACACGTCTGCCACACGAAGGCAGGCGGTAGCGTCCCTGCGCATGAAAAAAATGTGCGCTAACAAAAATCACGTACATACAGCTATGATGAATGTCCCATACTGTGTCCCTCTAAGACAAATGACGTGCAAAGGGGTACACGACAAACACGGACACCCGCTGTGTGAAAAATAGCGTGTGCGTGTATTTCGGGGGAGCGCGGGAAGTTTCACACGCAATAGGCCTTGGGCGAGCGGGGTACGTGTATAACTGGAGTTTCATACGCGATTGGATCCGGGTACGTGTATGTCAGGGGTGCACGGGAAGTTTCACACGCGAAAGGGCCTGTGCGAGTGGGGTACGTGTATTTCTGGGGTGCGCAGGAAGTTTCACACGCGAAAGGCCCTGTGCGAGTTGGGTACATGTATTTCTGGGGTACGCATGGAGCTACACACACGATAGGCCCTGTGCGAGTGGGGTACGTGTATTCCTGGGGTTCAGGGAAGTCTCACACGCGATTTCAGCAGGGTACGTGTATTTCAGGGGTGCCGGGGAGTCCTACACATGAATTGGCAGTGTGGGTCCTCCCAGGTGTTCCCTCTACACCCTCCACGGCCCCTGCAGGCAGCCCACACCAAAGGGGACTACCCTGCACCCCTGGGCATGTCCCGCAGGCAACCCATCCACCATGGGCATGCCCCCCAGCCAAGCCACATGTCACCTTGCACTCCTGATCACCAAGCATGACCCCCTGCACCCCCACCCCCAGCAGTGCAGGGCACCTGCCAGCAGGCCCCCACACATGTCCCCCAGCACCCACACCCCCCAGCAGTCAGGGGCACCTGCCAGCAGGCCCCCACTCATGTCCCACTCATGTCTCCCTGCACCCCCACACCAGCAGTCAGGGGAACCTGCCAGCAGGCCCCCACTCATGTCCCACTCATGTCCCCATGCACCCCACCCCCCAGCAGTCAGGGGCACCTGTCAGCAGGCCCCCACTCATGTCCCACACATGTCCCCCTGCACCCCCACCCCCCAGCAGTCAGGGGCACCTGCCAGCAGGCCCCCACTCATGTCCCACACATGTCCCCCTGCACCCCCAGCAGTCAGGGGCAACTGCCAGCAGGCCCCCACACATGTCGCCCTGCACCCCCACCCCCCAGCAGTCAGGGGCACCTGCCAGCAGACCCCCACACATGTCCCCCAGCACCCCCACCCTCCAGCGGTCAGGGGCACCTGCCAGCAGGCCCCCACACATGTCCCACACATGCCCCCCTGCACCCCCACCCCCCAGCAGTCAGGGGCAATTGCCAGCAGGCCCCCACACATGTCCCCCTGCACCCCCACCCCCCAGCAGTCAGGGGCACCTGCCAGCAGACCCCCACACATGTCCCCCAGCACCCCCACCCCCCAGCGGTCAGGGGCACCTGCCAGCAGGCCCCCACTCATGTCCCATACATGTCCCCCTGCACCCCCACCCCCAGCAGTCAGGGGCACCTGCCAGCAGGCCCCCAGACATGTCCCCCTGCACCCCCACCCCCAGCAGTCAGGGGCACCTGCCAGCAGGCCCCCACACATGTCCCCCAGCACCCCCACCCCCCAGCAGTCAGGGGCACCTGCCAGCAGGCCCCCACACATGTCCCACACATGTCCCCCTTCACTCCAACCCCCCAGCAGTCAGGGGAACCTGCCAGCAGGCCCCCACACATGTCCCACTCATGACCCCCTGCACCCCCGCCCCCAGCAGTCAGGGGCACCTGCCAGAAGCCCCCACTCATGTCCCCTTGCACCCCACCCCCCAGCAGTGCAGGGCACCTGCCAGCAGGCCCCCACACATGTCCCCAAGCACCCCCACCCCCCAGCAGTCAGGGGCACCTGCCAGCAGGCCCCCACTCATGTCCCACTCATGTCCCCCTGCACCCCCACCCCCCAGAAGTCAGGGGCACCTGCCAGCAGGCCCCCACTCATGTCCCGCTAATGTCCCCCTGCACCCCCACCCCCCAGCAGTCAGGGGCACCTGCCAGCAGGCCCCACTCATGTCCCACACATGTCCTCCTGCACCCCCACCCCCCAGCAGTCAGGGGCACCTGCCAGCAGGCCCCCACACATGTCCCCAGCACCCCCACCCCCCAGCAGTCAGGGGCACCTGCCAGCAGGTCCCCACACATGTCCCACGCATGACCCCCTGCACCCCCGCCCCCCAGCAGTCAGGGGCACCTGCCAGAGGCCCCCACTCATGTCCCCTTGCACCCCACCCCCCAGCAGTGCAGGGCACCTGCCAGCAGGCCCCCACACATGTCCCCCAGCACCCCCACCCCCCAGCAGTCAGGGGCACCTGCCAGCAGGCCCCCACTCATGTCCCGCTCATGTCCCCCTGCACCCCCACCCCCCAGCAGTCAGGGGCACCTGCCAGCAGGCCCCCACTCATGTCCCGCTCATTTCCCCTGCACCCCCACCCCCCAGCAGTCAGGGGCACCTGCCAGCAGGCCCCACTCATGTCCCGCTCATGTCCCCCTGCACCCCCACACCCCAGCAGTCAGGGGCACCTGCCAGCAGGCCCGCACTCATGTCCCACACATGTCCCCTTGCACCCCCACCCCCCAGAAGTGCAGGGCACCTGCCAGCAGGCCCCCACACATGTCCCCTAGCATCCCCCAGCAGTCAGGGGCACCTGCCAGCAGGCCCCCACACATGTCCCACTCATGTCCCCCAGCACCCCCACGCCCCAGAAGTCAGGGGCACCTGCCAGAAGGCCCTCACTCATGTCCCACTCATGTCCCCCTGCACCCCCCAGCAGTCAGGGGCACCTGCCAGCAGGCCCCCACTCATGTCCCACACATGTCCCCCTGCACCCCCACCCCGCAGCAGTCAGGGGCACCTGCCAGCAGGCCCCCACTCATGTCCCACACATGTCCCCCTGCACCCCCACCCCCCAGCAGTCAGGTGCACCTGCCAGCAGGCCCCCAGACATGTCCCCTTGCACCCCACCCCCCAGCAGTCAGGGGCACCTGCCAGCAGGCCCCCACATATGCCCCACACATGTCCCCCTTCACCCCCACCCCCCAGCAGTCAGGGGCACCTGCCAGCAGGCCCCCACACATGTCCCACTCATCTCCCCCTGCACCCCTGCCCCCCAGCAGTCAGGGGCACCTGCCAGAGGCCCCCACTCATGTCCCCTTGCACCCCACCCCCCAGCAGTGCACGACACCTGCCAGCAGGCCCCCACACATGTCCCCCAGCACCCCCACCCCCCAGCAGTCAGGGGCACCTGCCAGCAGGCCCCCACTCATGTCCCGCTCATGTCCCCCTGCACCCCCACCCCCCAGCAGTCAGGGACACCTGCCAGCAGGCCCCCACTCATGTCCCACACGTGTCCCCCTGCACCCCCACCCCCCAGCAGTCAGGGGGAAACTGCCAGCAGGCCCCCACACATGTCCCCCTGCACCCCCACCACCTAGCAGTCAGGGGCACCTGCCAGCAGGCCCCCACACATGTCCCCCAGCACCCCCACCCCCCAGCGTTCAGGGGCACCTGCCAGCAGGCCCCCACACATGTCCCACACATGTCCCCCTGCACCCCCACCCCCCAGCAGTCAGGGGCACCTGCCAGCAGGCCCCCACTCATGTCCCCCTGCACCCCCACCCCCCAGCAGTCATGGACACCTGCCAGCAGGCCCCCACTCATGTCCCACTCATGTCCCCCTGCACCCCCACCCCTCAGCAGTCAGGGGCACCTGCCAGCAGGCCCCCACTCATGTCCCCCTGCACCCCCACCCTTCAGCAGTCAGGGGCACCTGCCAGCAGGCCCCCACTCATGACCCACACATGTCCCCTTGCACCCCCACCCCCCAGCAGTGCAGGGCACCTGCCAGCAGGCCCCCACACATGTCCCCCAGCACCCCTCAGCAGTCAGGGGCACCTGCCAGCAGGCCCCCACACATTTCCCACTCATGTCCCCCAGCACCCACACCCCCCAGCAGTCAGGGGCACCTGCCAGAAGGCCCTAACTCATGTCCCACTCATGTCCCCCTGCACCCCCACCCCCCAGCAGTCAGGGGCACCTGCCAGCAGGCCCCCACACATGTCCCCCAGCACCCCCACCCCCCAGCGTTCAGGGGCACCTGCCAGCAGGCCCCCACACATGTCCCACACATGTCCCCCTGCACCCCCACCCCCCAGCAGTCAGGGGCACCTGCCAGCAGGCCCCCACTCATGTCCCACTCATGTCCCCCTGCACCCCCACCCCCCAGCAGTCATGGACACCTGCCAGCAGGCCCCCACTCATGTCCCACTCATGTCCCCCTGCACCCCCACCCCTCAGCAGTCAGGGGCACCTGCCAGCAGGCCCCCACTCATGTCCCACTCATGTCCCCCTGCACCCCCACCCTTCAGCAGTCAGGGGCACCTGCCAGCAGGCCCCCACTCATGACCCACACATGTCCCCTTGCACCCCCACCCCCCAGCAGTGCAGGGCACCTGCCAGCAGGCCCCCACACATGTCCCCCAGCACCCCTCAGCAGTCAGGGGCACCTGCCAGCAGGCCCCCACACATTTCCCACTCATGTCCCCCAGCACCCACACCCCCCAGCAGTCAGGGGCACCTGCCAGAAGGCCCTCACTCATGTCCCACTCATGTCCCCCTGCACCCCCACCCCCCAGCAGTCAGGGGCACCTGCCAGCAGGCCCCCACTCATGTCCCACACATGTCCCCCTGCACCCCCACCCCCCCAGCAGTCAGGGGCACCTGCCAGCAGGCCCCCACTCATGTCCCACACATGTCCCCCTGCACCCCCACCCCCCAGCAGTCAGGGGCACCTGCCAGCAGGCCCCCAGACATGTCCCCCTGCACCCCCACTGCCCAGCAGTCAGGGGCACCTGCCAGCAGGCCCCCACACATGTCCCCCAACACCCCACCCCCCAGCAGTCAGGGGCACCTGCCAGCAGGCCCTCACTCATGTCCCACTCATGTCCCCCTGCACCCCCACCCCCCAGCAGTCAGGGGCACCTGCCAGCAGGCCCCCACTCATGTCCCACACATGTCCCCCTGCACCCCCACCCCCCCAGCAGTCAGGGGCACCTGCCAGCAGGCCCCCACTCATGTCCCACACATGTCCCCCTGCACCCCCACCCCCCAGCAGTCAGGGGTACCTGCCAGCAGGCCCCCAGACATGTCCCCCTGCACCCCCACCCCCCAGCAGTCAGGGGCACCTGCCAGCAGGCCCCCACACATGTCCCCCAACACCCCACCCCCCAGCAGTCAGGGGCACCTGCCAGCAGGCCCTCACTCATGTCCCACTCATGTCCCCCTGCACCCCCACCCCCCAGCAGTCAGGGGCACCTGCCAGCAGGCCCCTACTCATGTCCCACTCATGTCCCCCTGCACCCCAACCCCCCAGCAGTCAGGGGCACCTGCCAGCAGGCCCCCACTCATGTCCCCCTGCACCCCCACCCCCCAGCAATCAGGGGCACCTGCCAGCAGGCCCCCCCTCATGTCCCACACATGTCCCCTTGCACCCCCACCCCCCAGCAGTCAGGGGCACCTGCCAGCAGGCCCCTACTCATGTCCCACTCATGTCCCCCTGCACCCCAACCCCCCAGCAGTCAGGGGCACCTGCCAGCAGGCCCCCACTCATGTCCCCCTGCACCCCCACCCCCCAGCAATCAGGGGCACCTGCCAGCAGGCCCCCCCTCATGTCCCACACATGTCCCCTTGCACCCCCACCCCCCAACAGTCAGGGGCACCTGCCAGCAGGCCCCCACACATGTCCCACTCATGTCCCCCAGCACCCCCACCCCCAGCAGTCAGGGACACCTGCCAGCAGGCCCTCACTCATGTCCCACTCATGTCCCCCTGCACCCCCACCCCCCAGCAGTCAGGGGCACCTGCCAGCAGGCCCCCACTCATGTGCCACACATGTCCCCCTGCACCCTCACCCCCCAGCAGTCAGGGTCACCTGCCAGCAGACCCCCACTCATCTCCCACACATGTCCCCCTGCACCCCCACCCCCCAGCAGTCAGGGGCACCTGCCAGCAGGCCCCCAGACATGTCCCCCTGCACCCCCACCCCCCAGCAGTCAGGGGCACCTTCCAGCAGGCCCCCCACACATGTCCCTCTGCACCCCCACCCCCCAGCAGCCAGGGGCACCTGCCAGCAGGCCCCCACACATGTCCCCCAGCACCCCTACCCCCCAGCAGTGCAGGGCACCTGCCAGCAGGCCACCACTCATGTCCCACTCATGTCCCCCAGCACCCCCACCCCCCAGCAGTCTGGGCACCTGCCAGCAGGTCCCCACTCATGTCCCACTCATGTCCCCCAGCACCCCCACCCCCCAGCAGTCAGGGGCACCTGCCAGCAGGCCCCCACTCATGTCCCACTCATGTCCCCCAGCACCCCCATCCCCCAGCAGTCAGGGGCACCTGCCAGCAGGCCCCCACTCATGTCCCACTCATGTCCCCCAGCACCCCCACCCCCCAGCAGTCAGGGGCACCTGCCAGCAGGCCCCAAGACATGTCCCTCTGCACCCCCACCCCCCAGCAGTCAGGGGCACCTGCCAGCTGGCCCCACACATGTCCCCCAGCACCCCAACCCCCAGCAGTCAGGGGCACCTGCCAGCAAGCCCCCACACATGTCCCCCCCGACAGGTCCTCACACTCCAGACCCATGACCCTCATGGCCACCCAAATCCCACCTCAGTCCAAACACCCCACATTGAATTCCCAAAGTCATGATAGAAAATACATAACCAGCATGGCCATGAATCAATGTCCCTCAGACCCACGCAATGGTGACACATGACTGTGAAAAGATCAACATTGTGACATGCACAAAACAAATGAGATAAAACCACATCAGTAAAGTATATAATAAATGTGTATTCAATAATTAACCAAATGAATTTAAAAGAAATCACACAATAATGGAAAAAATGAAGAAAAAGCTGCATGTCCAAAATATTCAAAAACAATGTGTGAAACCAGAATCCAAATCAATCCAAAAGCAAATGGGTCCAAAGAGTCTGTCCGTCCAACCAAATACAAAGTGTAAAAATAAGACACATCCATTGATCCATGGTAAAAAAGAAACTTAAATGAAGTGAAATCCAGTGTAGAACTATATACAAAGTATAGATCCAGGGTCCATGAGCCCAACCATTGAAAGCAAACCTACAAAAACCCTACCTAATGAACAACTATATACAAAAAGGTGGGGCATTGTCCAAGCGCCCCAAATGAAATGAAAACTAAAAGGAAACCTAACACTAATTAACTATATACAATGGCAGCGGGCTAGTCCGACGGCTCACTTCCTGATTTCCCGGGCCAGGGCATCATCAAACTCCTGCTCGATGTCAGAGGCGGCAGTCCTCTTCTAAGGCCCCGAGGGTTCGCAGGGACGATGACATCCGGACCTCCAGGTCCCTCCGAATTGCCTCGAGGCACTCGGCCCGCCCCAGAGCCCTTTGCATGGAGTTCTCCGCCCTGACCATCGTGAGCCGTGCCTCTTCCGCCCGCTGCCGCTCCGCATCTATAGCATGGCCTAACCGCTGCCACACGGAAGACACTTCCTGTCCTGGGTCCTCCTGCCCTCCGGCCGATGCCTGCCCCTCCGATGTCGAAGGCCCCGAGCCATCATGGCTCCCACCTTGTTGCTGCTGCTGCTGTGCCTGTGCCCGTGCCCTGGCTCCTGCTGCCTGCACATCCTCCTCTGGCTGGGGTGCAGTTGTTGAGGTGGCCACCCCTGCTGGATGTCCGACTCCCGACTGTGGCAGGGATGTGTCCTCCACCAGCCAGGCCGCACGGTCAGAGGCAGCTCCACAGGGTACCCAGGTGATACATGGGTGGGAAGATGGCACGGAGGACGACTGGCGCATAGGGGGTTCAGGTGAGGAGGGGGTCGAAGCAAGGTTCAGCAAACGGTGGAATCCGGCCTGGGTGACCTGTCCCAGTAGGCTGACGTGGTCAACGAGCCATTCGAGATGACGTGCAGTCTCCCCATGAAAAGACTGCAGGTCACCTTGCATGTCCCGTTGATACAACGCCACCCCACCCAGGACAGGCTCAACCCGGTCCCAGATAGCTACGTCCGCAGGGAGAGGAAGGCCAATTGTTGTAAGCGGATCCCCTCCCTGAAAACGGGTCTGGACGTAGGCATCCCTGCTGGTGCGGGATGATGCAGTCACAGGATCGGGGACAGGATTACACACAGGCACCTCTGCGGCGGCCTGTGCTGCCTCCTGTCCCTGCCCCTGCACTGCACCACTGGCACCAGTGGAATCCCCATCTCCAGACCCCGTCTCTGTCCCTTGCGCAGCCTCCTCCTCCACCATACCCCCCACCAACCTGGATGACTCCATGCCATCTTCCTTCGTCAGACCCTGTAGGGTCTCAGCTGCCCCTTCTGCTGCCGAGGAGTCCAACTCCGACATCCGCCTCTTGGACCTACCCTCAGCAGCTGCGGCCTGGGACGCGGCACCGGACTCCTCACTCCCTGACGAGATCACAACCTGGGAGGGGAGCCGGGCCTTTGCGTCTCCGGCTGGTGGTGTGTGTTCCCCGCCTCTGTGCTCCACAGCACCCCCTCCGCCCTCTTCATCAGTTTACGCTGCAGACAGGGAGAGATAGGAGACAGGCATCAGGACACTGTACAATGAACTGATACACACATGCCAGTTGCACTTGAGTGGCAGTGTCAAACTTCAGACATGGCATCACAATCCCCAACACACATGGCATGTCAACTCACACATCTGAGCAATTCCACAGCCATATGGCAACAGCCAGCACCATGCATACACATACAACAGCATGAGCAGCCAAAGGTGAGCTAGACATCACATGAAACACAGGGAGTGCACTAGACATGCACATATGCCACCACACTTACATGCATGTGTACAGCTCCACCAACTGTCGCAGTGATGAGATCGGCATCCATGTCACACCTGGCAATCAGTCTTCTACATATCAGTGTCCCAAGCATCCATGTTGCATCACTGTTGCACCCTTGCGAAATACACACACATGCACATGTACACGGTGCAGATACATGCAGATGAAACCGACATCCATGTGTGACACTACAACCATGCCAACTTACATACACAATCATTCAAGCATGTGTGCTCACACATCTGCATTTGGCATGCAAGCTTACACACACATGCTCCATCCATGTGTCTCACACATGAGAGGACTCGCATGTGTTAGCCTCACGGCCCTGTACATACACATCCATACATGGCCCTACAAAACCACATGTACAACCTGCACACTACTGGCACACCACCACATGCAGAGCTTACAATCAGTATGCATGTACACTTACCGCTCGACTCCAGACGGGTCTGCCTCTCAAGGACCTGGACATGGAGCGCTGGGGATATGCGTTCAGGACCCTCATTTGATGTTCCGACAGGTGGCCCCGGCGCCCCTTAGCATCCGCTGCCTTCAAGAGGCGCCGGGCCTTGTTGAGGGTCCTGGACCTGAAGTCCTCCCAGTGCTTCATGACATGTTGGAATCTTCGGACTGCCACCCCCTCGGCGTTGATGGCAGTCACGATGTCCGTCCAGATCCTGGTCCGTCTTTCCTTGTCGGCGCGCAAACTTCCGAAGAGGGCTTCGTACTGCCCCAGGACTTGCTCCACCAGGACACCAACTTCGGTGGCAGTGAAGCTGGTGGCCCTCTGCCTCTCTGGCTGGGGGTTGCCAGTGGTCTCAGATGGTGGTGTGCCCGACATGGCAACCCTAGAGGCAGGCGTGGGTGGGCAACTGGGTCCTGGAGCTGGGCTGTGGAGCGATGGTATCCCAGTCGGGAGTCTTCAATTCCAGCAGGGGTGGTCACAGCAACTGCACCCCTGCAGATGGCTGATGTACAGGCAGCAAATAGCAGGGCACGTGTGCAGCAGGCAGGCAGCAGCAGATGGCAGGTGGGAGCGTGCTTGGGGCTCTTGGGGGCAGGAAAATGGCCTTCAGGGCAGGAGCGTGGTCTTCCATGTGTTTTCGCGTGGCCAGCTTGATACGGAGTGATTTGGCACGTGAAAAAATTGCACGTCAGCACGTCTCCTTCATCTTTATTTTTCTTCACCATGGAGCAATGGATATTACGCTTTTCTTTCCCTTTGGATTTGCTTTGTTGGACGGTGACTTTGGACACATTTTCATTTGGATTAATTTGGATTCTCATTTTTTTTATTTATCATTTTTTGGGGCATGCTGCATTTTCATTATTATTGGCATTATTGTGTGTTTTTATTTCATTCCCTTCATTTTGACTTGATTACATTTTTGTTTCTTACTTCAATGTGTGGTCTTCTCTCATTGGTTTCATGCATGTCACAATGTGGGTTTTCTCAGTCATGTGTTGCCATTGTGTGGGTCGGACAGACTTGTACTCATGCGCATACTGCTTATTTGTGATCTATCATGTAATGGGGATTTCAATTTGGAGTGGATGTAAAGCTTGGTTGGGTGTTTGGACTGGGGTGCTGTGGGGTGGGATTTGTGTGGCCATAAGAGCCAGGGATCTGGATTGTGATGACGTGTTGGCTGGGGACAAGTGTCAGGGCCTGCTGGCAGGTGCCTGTCATAGATGGGGGGGTGGGGGTGCAGGGGGACATGTGTGGGACATGGGTGGGGGCCTGCTGGCAGGTGCCCCTGACTGCTGGGGGGTGGGGGTGCAGGGGGACATGTGTGGGACATGAGTGGGGGCCTGCTGGCAGGTGCCCCTGACTGCAGGGGGGTGGGGGTGCTGGGGGACATGTGTGGGGGCCTGCTGGCAGGTGCCCCTGACTGCTGGGGGGTGGGGGTGCAGAGGGACATGTGTGGGACATGAGTGGGGGCCTGCTGGCAGGTGCCCCTGGCTGCTGGGGGGTGGGGGTGCAGGGGGACATGTGTGGGGGCCTGCTGGCAGGTGCCCCTGACTGCAGGGGGGTGGGGGTGCCTGGGGACATGTGTGGGGGCCTGCTGGCAGGTGCCCGTGACTGCTGGGGGGTGGGGGTGCAGGGGGACATGTGTGGGGCCTGCTGGCAGGTGCCGCTGACTGCAGGGGGGTGGGGTGCCTGGGGACATGTGTGGGACATGTGTGGGGGCCTGCTGGCAGGTGCCCCTGACTGCTGGGGGGTGGGGGTGCAAGGGGACATGTGTGGGACATGGGTGGGGCCTGCTGGCATGTGCCCCTGACTGCTGGGGGGTGGGGGTGGGGGTGAAGGGGGACATGTGTGGGACATGTGTGGGGGCCTGCTGGCAGGTGCCTCTGACTGCTGGGGGGTGGGGGTGCTGGGAGACATGAGTTGGTGATCATATTGCAACGTGACATGTGGCTTGGCTGGGGGGCATGCCCATGGTGGATGGGCTGCCTGCGGGACATGACCAGGGGTGCAGGGTAGTCCCCTGTGGTGTGGGCTGCCTGCAGGGACCGTGGAGGGGATAGAGGGGACACCTGGGAGGACCCACACTGCCAATTCACGTGTAGGACTCCCC
Organism: Ambystoma mexicanum; assembly: GCF_040938575.1. NCBI lineage: Eukaryota > Metazoa > Chordata > Amphibia > Caudata > Ambystomatidae > Ambystoma > Ambystoma mexicanum. The sequence goes on along the minus strand of NC_090928.1, from coordinate 825,857,095 downwards.
GCGCACCCCCGAAATACGCATTCCCCGCTCTGACAGCAAAATCGCGTGTGAAACTTCATGCGCAGCCCGGTAATACACGTACCCTTCTCCAATCGCGTGTGAAACTTCCTGCACACCCCTGAAATACACGTACCCAGGCCAATCGCGTGTGAAACTTCCCGCACACCCCTGAAATACACGTACCCAGGCCAATCGCGTGTGAAGCTTCCCGCGCACCCCTGAAATACATGTACCCAGGCCAATCGCATGTGAAATTTCCCGCGCACCCCTGAAATACACGTACCCAGGCCAATCGCGTGTGAAACTTCCCGCGCACCCCTGAAATACATGTACCCAGGCCAATCGCGTGTAAAAATGCCTGCGCACCCTCGAAATACACGTACCCAGGCCAATCGCGTGTGAAACTTCCCGCGCACCCCTGAAATACACGTACCCAGGCCAATCGCGTGTGAAACTTCCCGCGCACTCCTGAAATACATGTACCCAGGCCAATCGCATGTGAAACTTCCCGTGCACCCCTGAAATACACATACCCATGCCAATCGCGTGTGAAACTTCCCACGCACCCCCGAAATACACGTACCCAGGCCAATCGCGTGTGAAACTTCCCACACACCCCTGAAATACACGTACCCAGCCCAATCGCGTGTCAAACTTCCCGTGCACCCCTGAAATACACGTACCCAGGCCAATCGTGTGTGAAACTTCCCGCGCACCCCTGAAATACACATACCCAGCCCAATCGCATGTGAAACTTCCCGTGCACCCCTGAAATACACGTACCCAGGCCAATCGCGTGTGAAACTTCCCGCGCACCCCTGAAATACACATACCCAGCCCAATCGCATGTGAAACTTCCCGCGCACCCCTGAAATACACGTACCCAGGCCAATCGCGTGTGAAACTTCCCGCGCACCCCTGAAATACATGTACCCAGGCCGATCGCGAGTGAAACTTCCCGCGCACCCCCGTAATACACGTACCCCACTCGCACAGGCGCTTTCGCATGTGAAAGTTCCCGCGAACCCCATAATACACGTACCCTGCTGAAATCGCATGTGAAACTTCCCGCGAACCCCAGTAATACATGTACCCCACTCACACAGGCCCTTTCGTGTGTGAAACTTCACACGCACCCTAGTAATACACGTTCCCCGCTTGGCGTTTGCTCTTTGGCAGCCCTGTAAACTGGTCCAGGGTTAGCGCAGCCCTTTGCGCTGAATTGGGAATTTTGATGGCTTTTCCTTGCGCGAGGGCGTTCTTGGGGGCGTAACTGGCACTGCTGCAGTGTCGCTGCCCCACTCTGCGCCACCGCTGGTTTTGGAGGCTAAAATCCATGAATACGCTGTGCGCGGAAATCGATTTTAGCGCACGCGGCTTGCGCAGACATTCGGAAGCGCACACTGTGCGCCAACCGCGTGCGCCACTTTTGTGCGAAATTCTATGAATTACCCTGTAAATGTTTAAAAGGTTCAAACACAAAAATCATAGATTAATATTTAACAAAAATAACAAATAATAAAAAAGTGCATTATTAGTATTGCAGTAGTGTTATATGAAAATTAAAATAATAATAAATGTACATAGTCATGATCATATTGATTCACAATGTCAGTAATTTCTCAAATTTCCTAATCCATATTTTATACTAAGAGTTTTAATCATATTCGGTCAGATTAAAAGAGGACAAAAATTGAATCACTGCTATATTGGTCCTCTAACTTTGTGAATTGAAAATAGCTGCCCACAATGTTTCAGATGTTATATTGCAATAACCTGATTATATACTAAAAAAAATATTTCATCCTCAAATTCAAGAGAGCTGGACACTCTATAACCAAGTGCTTGATGGTTTCACCTTCTTTCGGATCAAAATAAAATCTACATATGTTCTGTTGTATGGTGATCACTCACCATTTAGCCGAAAGATCTCTGGTGTGCCACAGATCGAGACGGAATCTTAAATATTGGCTCCTGGATTGCGCACTCGGAAATGTATTCAAGTATGATTCCAAATGTTTACGCTTTTTACAAAGGAATCTGTGTTCATTGAATACAGATAGTTTCACACATTTTGCTATAGTATTCATCCAATCATAATCTATCAGTTTGGTCTTAGCTGCGTTGGGATTTATAATAAGCAACATTTCAGAGATGCCTGAATCTTTCTTGCAGTCTTGTATTTTATTGCGCCAGATTAGCATTTTTACATTTTTAGCATTTTTCACATAGGTTGATATGGTGCCTATCAAGCAGTTGGTTTTGTTGTTTCACATATACTTCCTATAGGATGACAACAAGTTCCATATATATCTGATATTCAAAGACGGAATGCCTAACTCATTGCGAATGGCACATATGGAAGTAGAAATGGGTAGATTTAATATAGATTTCCAAAATTGACCTTCGATACATGACCAGAATATTTCTGAGTACCATGACTGGGTTTCAGAAGCAAATATTAGGAATGGGACCACTTTTTGACTATAAAAGATTATTATTGGCTTTATTGAGATTTTGCCATACTTAACTTGCAATATGTGTGTTCGAGATATTGCTGATTTTACTTTGCGATGAAGATCTTAAATATATGGCAAGTCTGAGACATGATTGCTGACATGCAACCCACAATATTTAAACTCATTGACGACTTGTATCGATTTCAGAAGTAGCCTCCCAACAAAGGTGTTTCTATATTGAATACCTTTAAAACTGTCAATAATGATTTTAAACTTTGTTTGATTGACTGTCAGCATGTTAGTCGCTATATATTTGCCCAACTAAGTTAGCAGATTCTGGAGGCCCCTGGAGGTTTTAGCCAACAGCACCTAATTGTTGGAATAGAACATCCAGGGGACACCCTTCCTTCCCAATATTGGGGGATCAGAAACCACCTCCATAAAGTAATATTGCATGCCAGCAATAAAAAAGCTAAAGAGGGCCGTAGCCAACAGGCATCCCTGCTTAAGACCTCTTTGAGTGGCTATGGGTTCAGAGAGATTTCCATCCAAAGTTAGTCCTATTTGTATGGAGGTGTTGTGATAACATTGTTTAATCCAATAGATTAGATGTTGCAGGCAATTCACAATACACAGTTTTCCAAACAGAAGCTCTCTCAAAATAGAATCGAAAGCTGCTTGAAAGCCGATAAACGCCATATAAAGGCATACTTTTAGCATCTCTCTGATATGTGTTGATCTTTCTGGATTTAACCCAATTATTATATTGACATCTACGCGTCTTTAATTTTGAGATCTTAGAAGTAATAGATAGAAATCATAATCTTCTCTAAATGTGACCTTTCTTGCAACAATATCAGGGTCATATGAGTGGAGATCAGTGGTGTTTTTTTTCCAAGGCTTCCCAGCAGATTCGTATATTTGTAAAGATGCTACATATGAGCCATTAGCCATGTTAATTTTTGGACATAAGTGCTCAAGTGGGTAGGGCAGCATGGCACCAAATTTGCTCAATAAAAAAGGAGACCAATGTAATCTATTTTTCCCTTGTGAAACTGTGAGTTCACATATGGAGGACTTTCTCGGTTCAATCTTCAGATCAGACCATGACAACGTCAGTGAAAGTATGTCATGGTCACTGAACGTTTGGGGCAAAATTCTAAAGTCTTCAACCAATGAAAATAACTTCCTATCAACATTAATATAGTCCATTCGAACAACCTGAGCAGCTCTGCGCCAAGTGTTTGCAAGAGGAAAGTCCCCCGCTATGGATCCATTAAGCCGATACAATAGATGCTCTTTCAATGAGTAGCTACACTATCAAACTCCCGGACCATGTCTTCAATGCATCTAATGTTGAGGTCCCCTACCATAATGACATCATTAATGGAGGAATCAGGGGAGATCTGATCTAAAGGTTTTTCTAGGTCATTTAGGAATATGTCATTCTGGATACCAGTGCGGTTCCAGCAAGGTGTCATAATTTTGAAAAATTGTGTATAGCTGTTTGGAGAGGCCCAAGGATGAATGGAAAGGTTTGAAGTTGATTTTATTGCTACCAGTAGACCCGACATGGAACAGCCTCTAATTGGATGTTAAGCGTGATTTAAGGCAATTTGGTGATTATCCCAAACTGGTGTAATGTATAGCCAAACTTCCTGCAAGGCTATGATATCAAAGTCTAGAATAAGATTATTCTGGCAATTCATGAGGTTTTATAACCTCTTGTGTTTCATGATGCAAGTGTCAAAGTAGTGGTAGAATGACTATCAGATAGCTAACAATCTTTCATTGCAATTTTGGGGTTGTTGGTATGTTAGATAATTCTTGATGGCATATAATAGAAAATGACATTTTCTCTGATTTAGGAGGGGATGATGATTTAAGCACCATGGAATAAGAATCTCGGGGATGATAGTGCAATGCTCTTTGTTTAGTGAACAGAAAGCCCATTTCAAACAACTGTGATCTCGCCTGCCATAACATGTTCATGACTATTCCGGATACCATCCAGAGTTTTACAATCGTCGTGTCCTGATCATGAATGAACTCAGCTTGTTCAATGTCCTTAGAACACAAATCTTCCAGCAGGGGAATTTCTAGGTAGATGCTCGGGACACTGGTATGATTTAAATCATAAGTCAGGAACGTATGGTTTCTGCACTGCAGCAGTAAATGGTGTAAATTACCATAGCTATTGTGTATTTGTTTATGCTGCTGTGGATCTCTATAGACAGATTGTAACAGATTTGGTAGCAATATCTGTGGCTTCAGAGGACCCACATGTTTATTACAATTGAATGTTTGACGGTCTCTGTTAATCTCGGATTGTGTAAAATAATGTTGTATAGATTGTGCTATATGACTACACCTTTGCTCCAGAGTCATAAAAGTATCATTGGCAAAGTCAGATAGAGAGTTAAAACCTGAGGCTGTTTGAGTTGAGATTTAGATGCACCAAATAGAGACATTGTTTGTTTTTTTGGGTTCAGGCATATTGTTGGCGATTGACATGGGATTGTCATTATGCTGCTGTTCACTCATTTCTACTAGATTGTCTAATGGTTCATAGTCTAGTTGTTTTATAGCGGGAACCAGAGTAGTTATTTTGGCAGCATTCTGGGAGGACAATTTTGCATTCATTTTAGCAACTGCAGTTATTTGATTTTTGAAACATATAATAGGTGACTGCTGACTGAGCAGGGTCCAAACTTATGGATGGACCACTTGGAACAGGTGCAGTGGTTTCACTATCATCGGTCGTTTGAGAGTGATGCAACAACATGTTTTTTAATTTTGCTTTTCTTTTTTTGATACATGGTCTAATCAGGTCACACCGAGTCTCAAAGTCATCTGCAGTTGTCAGCAGACTCAAGTAGCCGGCTTCCTGATTGAGAGATCAGGAAATGCATCATTCTCATGAAGCAGGGCTGGAACTGACTCTATTGTGACATTTAATTTATGTTGTTCCTTGTGATCACAAGGGAAAGTCTCCTTTGAATTTGTTCTATGTAGTGATTGCAGTAAATCAGTTTGTATGTTTAATTTGCGAGCTAATGCTTAATACAATTTGGTGAGGGAGAATAAGGCCATGCTCATAATCTGTAGGGCTGCTTCAACTATTGTAGGTATTGTGGCATTGTCTTCATTGAAGACAAGCGGAGTAAGCCCCCTATGTCTTAGAGTTGGATTTGTAAACGAAATAGAAGGAATCGACTGCTCTCGCGCAGTTGGTGAAAACCACACAGGAGATTGTGATAGTTCCCTTACACTGTTGCTAAATTGCTCGTCTACGTCAAGTGGGTTAATTTGATGTAAATCAGTAGTAGTGTTTTCAACAATTTTGATGAGGTGAAGATCCGTTATGTGGTCGCATTAATTTGTAGTCGCTTCCACGGAATTAACATTTGTGTTATTAGTCATAGGTCGTGGAACTACTAATGATTCCTCGAGGGCCTTTGATGTTTATGTAGTGGAGTCATTAGTTACAGGGATAGACAGACACGTGTCGGCTGAAGCTGGAAAAACAAAGCCAGCGTTCATCAAAGAGCCGGGCGGCGTGCACAAATGTACTATTGTTTCAACTTGGGATTCATGTTCCCTTGATGTTGAGGGTGCATCCACCACATGTGCCTCATTAACCTCAATTCTATTTTCAATGGCACAGAATTCACGAATATCTGAAGTAACTGAGGAGGCCCGTACACGTACCGCTGACTTTGTTAGCCATGGCAATGTTGTAGGATTTTTGAGTTCATTCATAAGCCGAGTGGGAATTTCGTTTACAGGTGGCATGTCAGAGATCAAAGAATACCGATTAATCACATACCCAAAAAAATTGCTCTCCTGCTAAACAAGCACATTAGTTATACGCTATAGGCTTTTGTAAGGGCAGAACGTTTTTTTCATTTGAAAAGTCTTACACAGCATACAGGCCCTCCCGCCTCCCATTCGACCAGCAGACAACAAGACAGTACACCTAGCTAAGACACTTCCTAAATGCGCACGTGCAAATGCGCAAGTTTCCTGATTATGAAGGTTGCTGGGAAAGGGAGGTGGGGCAAGGGACCAACTACGGTAAAGAAAGACAAAGAGAAGTATAATTACTCAGTTGGAGTCATATGATTAAAGTCCATGTAGCAAATGTTGACACAAGTCCATAGCAGCAGAATCAGGACAATAAAGTTCAATCCCTGGGTAGAACGCCAGACAGCCGCTCCGGAAGCAAGACAGGACACTAAGCGAAGACACTTACTGAATGCGTGAATTTCCTGATTATCAAGGTTGAGGGGAAAGGGAGGCGGGGCAAGGCACAAACAGCACAAGCAGGACAATAAAGTTCAATCACTGGGTAGAACCCTAGACCGCTCCAGACAGCAAGACAGGAAACTTAGCTGAGACACTTTTCCATGAGTTACCATAGAACACTGTCTGGAGTTTAACCCAATAATCTTTATACAGAAAGTGCATTGTATGATGAACGGTTTTAATCGCATAATTATGACATATATTTAGGGCCCTCCAACTTTAAAATCCACTCTGGTGGCTGGTACATTTGGGTGCCAGGAGCCAGGCACCGCCCCCTTGTTGCTACATCAGGTGAAAGATTTAACCTTTGATTAAAAATCGTACAAACATACTTACATCTTTCACCAAGCAGAGTACATGCGTCCCCCACAGCAGCATGATCATCATGGGCATTGCACATGTGTAATGGTCCAGGTCAGCTTGGAGTTAGATGAAACCCGAAGACGCTAGGCGCTACATGAACTTGATGTTCATGAAGGGGTGGCCCCTTCAGCATGGCTCGCTGGATGTACCCCACATTTTGTGTTACGCCACTGCAGTAATTCTATACTTACCAATTACCTTTCCACACGAAAGCTGGTTAACACGCTTCAGAATGTAGCTTTTCTCATTCAACCAAACACCGGCAAACAGGCAGGAACATCATAAATATGTTTCCATGTTACAAAACATCTGTATAAATTGTTGAGCAATTTATTTTCTTTTCAAAATTTCATAAGCTAACCGATTCTGAAATTTCTTTAATTTCTTAGAAAAACACAACGTATTACAGTGCATATAAAATACACAAATATGAAAGTCCAATGTTACCACATATAATAAATCACAGTAAGGCTTTTGGCAACAGCCATCAGATGACAATGAACACGACTCCCCAGTTTCAGAAAAACGTAAAAACAGAAAAAATAACCAGATATTAACATTCATCTAATGGCCTCATCCTAAGATACATAGCTCTTTTAAAAAACGAGAGCAATGCCCACACTGTTAAAACAGTATCGGCACTCAGGAGAAACAGGATAGCAGGGCAATAGGCTCAGATGTTAGCCTCCCTTAGGATTGGTAGTAAAGTTACTTGTCTAATCCCACTATACCCCAGGCAAAACAAAAGCAGGTGGGCCAAGTCTTCTTTAAATGGCCACACACTGCCCACTCCGCCAAATGCGGGAATTTCTTTATTTCTAAAGCACTGAAACAAAAGCCCTGAGGCATGAGAGTGCTGAGACGGACATACAACACAAAAAAAAGAAAAGGTATTTCCAACATATAGAATCAGAGAGAAAGACTGGGGCAAGTACAGCAAGGTAGGGCTCACTTTCCTTCATTGGAAGAGGAAAGTGTTCAGGTTACAGTGTTATGATAATCCAGATAGTTTGAAATTGTAATATTTATTCTTCAGTGTTATGGAATATTAAAGATTTTCCAAAATCATTTCAAATTTAATTTGATTCCTAGGTTCATGAAAAAAAAGTCAAAGGCATCTCCCCAATAGGTGGATTTCCTAATGAGTAGAATCAGGTAAAGACTTTAGACTTTTGACGAGTATGTGCATTCATTTACAATGTGTAGCTCCAGTTGGGACTTGAACAATTCAAATGATGGGCTGTAATTGATGGACAGTGGACTCCATTCCCGTAAAGGGTGGCACATGTTCACACCCATGTAACAACAGAAGCTTTTTGCAACTGTTCAAACCTTCTTAGTTTTATTCAATTGTCTGAATTAAGTTATAGCACTCCCACAGAAAAGACGAATGGGACATGAGCACAATGATCCTATCAGTAAGTTGGTGATGTTAGGGAAATTCGAAGGCATTTTAGGGTGTTCAATGAATAGGAGTTGAAGTAAGGGAAACGCAATGCAATGTCCATTATAATCACGTACTTTTTAATCCTACAAGCAGCACTCAAAACATTTACTGCAAAACACATTTCCAACAGGTTTAGCCTTGACCTTATTGCAATAGTAGCCAACGCCTTGAGCACAATCATTCATTTTTGTCTCTTGATCAATATCCCAAGAGACAGTGGCCTAGCCCAAATATGCACATCAACTACGATAGTATCAATACAATTTTGTCTTCATTATCGGTATGTTTATCATGGCAAATACAAGTGCTATTTTAACTACCCCCTAGTTATTGTACAGTGCATGCTTGAACAGGACCTCTATAGTCTTGTGCACGTCCTCTGCACTTGAGTATGCTTGCTGTCAGTGCTAGTGCTTGGTCTGCCTGTCTGATGGTGGGGGAATTGTCCCTTGTGCTGGCGAGTCTATCCTTTGATATTCCAGGCCAAGCAGCGTGTATGTGTATTAGTATGTGTATTTATTTTATTTATATAGCGCAACCAGGCCCGAGGGTAACCAGGCGCATATCTTCAAACAGTGTTACAAGAATGGCAAATCTTCAAATAGTAATTACAAGAAAGGCAGAGTTACAGTTAAGGTTTCAATCAGTCATTTGCATAAACAAGAGCAATAAAGTAAAAGAACAAGGCAGATTTTAATCAGGCATACAGACAGTCGTGGTGTTCAATTGTTCAAGAAGACACTTGGTCATGTATGGTGGCTAGCCATAGCTTTGCTTTGTGTTTGAATAGGTTCAGTGACGGTAGATTTCTAATGGTAAGTGGCATAGTGTTCCAAAGTTTGGCAGCCAGGACTGGGAAGCTAACACCTTTGAAGCTTGTATCTGGGGATTGTGAGGCATTGAGTTTGGGCAGATCTAAGTGACCGAGATGGAATGTACTGAGTGAATCGCGAGGCTAGGTAGATGGGGGCCTGGTTGTTTACGCATTTGTAAGGGCCAACGATTTCAATTATATCCTTTGGCGACTGAGAGCCAGTGAAGGTTCTTCCTAGTTTCAGAGATGTGTGCTGATCTAGGGATGTTGAGGGCCGCTCTGATGGCGTTGTTTTGGGTGATCTGGAGTTTGTTAAGGTTGCGCTGGTTGATGCCTTGGTACAGTACGTTGCAATAGTCCAGTTTGGACATAACCAATGTCCTGGCAAGGGTGATACAATTCTGAGTAGAGAGGAATGGGCAGCAGGCTGTGATCAACATGCATGTGTAAGCCGAGGCAGCGACAACTGCCTTAGTTTGTCTATATAAGGAGAGTGTGGAATCTAGGTAGATTCCTAGTGTTTTGGTATCTTTGGATACTTTGATGGAATTACCATCGATATTGAAAGAGCTGAACGATGGGTTCAGCTTGTTAAGTCTCTGTTGTGTGGGCCATCCAAGCTTGGATGACTTGGTAAATGTCATTCAGAGCTTTAGAGTCTGCAATGTAGTCACTGGTGATGGGAATGAGTATCTGGGTGTCATCAGCGTAATTAGTGTCGGTGACGCCCAGATTGTCAAGCACATCAAACAGAGGTTTGGTGAATACATTGTAGAGTGTGGGGGATACACAGGACCCTTGAGGGACTCCACAGGGGACTGACGTAGGGTCTGCTGAGGAAGTGGGTGACAATACTCTCATGTGTCTATTGTCTAGGAATGACCTAATCCAATTAGTAGCATTGTCGGAGAAGTGGGCTGCAGATTTCAGATGACAACAAAGGATTTGGCGATTGACCAAATCGAAAGCTGCAGATAGGTCCAGTAGGAGTAGTAGGGACAATTTGCTGTTGTTTTTTAGGTCCTCAATTTGGGTTTTGAGGTCTAGGAGGGCTGTTTCTGTCCCGTGCTTAGGTCTAAAACCAGATTGTCTTGTACCGAGAAGATTATTTCTTTCAAGATAATTCTGTATCTGTAAGTATGCTGCTCTGTCTAATAATTTTAGAAGAAATGGGACCATAATGATGGGTCTGTCGTTAGTTGGTATCTCAGGATCTAGAGTCGTTTTTTTTAGAAGAGGGATAACCCAGGCGTCCTTCAGATTATTAGGGACCATTCCGGATTGAAACGAGGAATTGATGAAGGTGGTTATGAAAGGAGCAAGGTCATGTGCTGATTCCTTGATGATAGGTGCAGGACAGGAATCACCTTGGAAGTTGGAGGGTTCAAAGTTACAGATGACGTTTTCAACCTCTCTCGGTATGCCTGGAATACTTCAGACTGTCTGATAATTCTGTTCTTATTACTTCTTTGATTCCGTTGTAACTGGTTCTGACATTCCCTTGCCTCTGTTAGGTAGAATTCTCAGAATTTAGCTAATGTGCAAATGTCCCTTACATTTTGAGACCCCAGCAACTTTGCTGGATTTCTAAGATTTTAATTTTTTACCTGGAAAGAGTGTTAACTTTTTTTTCCCACTCTTTCATGTATTTTGATGTGTGTTTTAGTTTTGTGTTCTTTGGATATGATATGATATGATATGATAGGTTATTTAGAACGCGCTTAATACCCAGAGGTTTCTAAGCGCGGACCCAGGAATCAAACCTGTAATGCTGCGTGTCGTCTTGCTTCCAAGGCGAGCAAGTTGCCGCTGAGCTATCCTCCCGAGACCAGATATGGGATTTTAAGCGACACCATAGGCATCATCTTGTTCTTGTGTGTCACTGCAGTGGCACAGGGTTATCTTTCAGACTTCCCAAGGTTTAAATACCTTCTCTGGGACTGACTACTGTCTCCCAGAGCATATAAAGTTAAACTGACTTTGCTAGTCTTTTTAAATTCATAGACCCAGCACACACTATCTTCCTATAGAGGGCTGGAGGGGTTGCCTAGCATCCCCTATGTCTAAACATTCATGTAATAGTCAAATGTTACCCTTTCCTCTTGAAATGGCTGGTGGCAGTGGTTTTAGAACAAACTACCATGATTTTTCCTGACCGTGAACAACGGTAGTGAAAAATCGGGTCAGCCATGTTTTTCAATATGGCGCCCAAGACCCCTTTCTAAAAACAGAATCTGGTCAATTTTATTTTGCGTTTCTTTTAGGAAAGGTCGTTCTTGTGTTTAACTCTGCATGCCAAACCAGGTTTTCTCCCTTTGTTCTATGTCCTTTGACGGGCTTCAGTGTTGAAGCCCTCCTCTGACGCCTCAGTGTCTGGAGTGGACAGAATGTGAGGGAGGTGCCCGAAACTCCCTCTGCTTATTATCCTAGGAGACCTGAATGCACTCTGGTGTGATTGGCTGGCAGACTGTCTGGCAAGGACAGCCACCCTCCTGGGTGAGTGACAGCTAGGCTGGAATGAATGGGAGAAAACTGTTTAAAAGCAGGTCTCTGGGACTTGGAAGGCAGAGTCGACCACTGGAATGAAAGAACCGAAGACGAGCTGAAGGAAGATGACTGATGCAACTCCTGGACCGGTGGTTTACCCGGAGAAGCCCTGCTACAGGTCTGAATTGCCAGAAACTCCATCGGCAGAGAAGCCCCTTCAAGGACAACTTCTTCCCTTGATCTTGTGGGAAGAACCAACTCGTAAGCCACCTGGACACCGTCTCCATACCGGTCGAATTTTCATCAGAGTGCTGTTGGAAACCGGATAGCCAGTGAGAAGGATATCAGTTTGTGGACTTTAAGGCATTCACACCTCAAAACTGATGTTTAGCCAAGCTTGTGGTTTCTTCCCTGGTCAGTGCAGGAACCTCCCAACGTCCTTCTTCTTGTCCCCACGCTTGAAGCTCAAGAACAGCGTGATCTGCAGGAACTGCCAGGAACAACTGCCTCAGCTACAGATTTTCTTCATCCATAAGGTACTGTGCAAATGCGGTGTGGAAATTCTTTCTGCCGTGGTGAAAGTTTGTGAAACTTTCCCAACTTTGGTGTCTTGTTCGCTCCTACTCTGACATATAACTCTTTTTCTGGCAAACTAGTTCTAAGAACATTGACAAAGACTTAATCGTTTACTACCAGAACTGTGCTATCCTACCCAAGACACTGAACCATTGACTTTGGCCCAGGCCTATTGAATTGAATTGCCTCTTGTAGTGACTGAATCTATTTGCCCTGCCTATGAAAGTAATTGTGTTTTGATTCTTTTAACCTTTGCATTTCTACCCCTTTTGAAAGTTACTGAAGTGCCATTTTGCTCCCACTTTAGGGGAGCCTAACTTGTTCAAAAACGTATTGGTTGTGTGCTGTAGTGTATTATAGTGTGATATTGAGCTGGTTCTTGCTAGTGGAATATTTTCTAACCAAATGTGTGAATAAATGCATATCCTTTTTTTACCAAGAAACCTTGAGTAAGTGTTTGTTTGAACTACTGTGATTGCAAGTCCTTTGTGTAACATCTTGTACTGCTCACATCCCTCTTGAAATAGGTCTGGCTGCTCAGCCACTGCTACCACATAACTGTGTAGTGCAGGCTTGTGCCAAAGGTGAGATTGTGCTTACACCTTTAGTCTTAATTGTGTGTAGTGTTCCCAAAGGGTACTGCATGCAATTCTGCCTAACAAACTCCTGCAGTAGCAAGTGTCCCCACAGATATATGGGACAGGCCCTCATGCCCTGATCTGTGTAATATGTCATTCAATTCCTGAGATCGCTCACGAAGTTGCATCTCTTCAGCTCCCCCCTGATGCAGTACTGTACACCCTGCTTTTTCTTACCATGCACTTCTGATACATTGTCCTCCCTGCCTCATGCCCTCTTAACTCTACCATTCTTAGCATTCACGGAGACCTTTAATTAAAACAACGCAGCACAATTGTACCTGCTATATCTTGAATGATTTGCAATAGTCGCTAAAGAATACACAGGCTGCACATGACATTTTCCACAATGGCTCTAATCAGGAGATAAGCGGATTTCTTCAGTATCACACGGTTTGACCAAGCTGGGAATGCAAACCATTCCCCCATTTTCAGAGCTGACCAGTTAGTCATTGCATCAGACGTCCCTATCCAGATAGGTCATTTGGTCAGCGTTTATATGCATGCGAATGAGGATTTGTATTGTTAGCTTTATTTTCTTTCTTTCACGAAAACGAATGCATCTACCCCTTATCCCTGAAATAAAATATATAATAAAATGTAATGGTTCCGGGATGGACGTCAGAAGGATGAAAGACAAACATTGCAATTTAATTTGAATCCAGAAATCCGCTATCAATGTGTTTCTATTTTAACAAATAGACAATTTACAAATAACTCTTACCTTATAAGTGAAGCTTATCGATTTTAATGGCTTGGCAATCCTTGCTGCTTTTCTTGTCATGTACATGTTGACAGGGGCGTTGCTAGGGGAGGGCTAAGGGGGCTATAGCCCCTGATCTTTTGGTTGTAGCCCGAGATAGAATCCCAGGAGCTACAGCCAAAAGACTAGCTAGCCCCCAGTCCCGACAGTTCCGACATCAGCTTAGCCCCGGGTCTTTTCCAGACCTAGCAACTCCCCTGCATGTTATGATATGATATGATATGATATGGTATTTGTAACGCGCCTATACACAAGTGTTTCAAAATGTCACAAAATGTTGACATTTTCATGTATGTTGCACACGCACTTCTAGGTGTCCATATTAAACCAATACTTCTGAAGCTGCCCTAAATCCCCCTACTTCTCACCATTATTCTCTCTGCTTGCATTTGCAAAAGTAACAAAGCATTTCTGCAATTACTAATGAAGTCTTCATCGCGTACAAACTAGCATTTGCATAGCTAATACTCGTGTGAATTCATTGAATTAAACAGCGTTTTAAAATTCAGTGCAGCAATACGTGCTTTCTTGTGCTGACATCTCTTAGGCTGTCTCCGACCTTGTCTTTTCGGACTCATCCCATCTCTTGTGTGACCTTTAGCCCATTCCCGCTGTGTGTAAGCAAGCTCTGGCCTCTTGGGTTCCTTCATATCGCAACACATTTCTTATTATGAGGATCATTATGTACTGTTAACTAGCCTGATCAAAAAGCAACATGGTCATGGAACTAATGCTTGGCAATGCCCTGTCTTCGTGATGAAAGCGGAATAGGGGTTTCTGGGGGTAAGCTAGGCCCTTCCGAATTGGAGCTCGTTTATGTAAACAACGTTCACAGGAACCCATCACAGTCCGAGTTAGGCGTTTTCTATTTTCGAGTGCCAGATAATATGCCGGAATTCATGCCTTTGCACCAGTTGCTTAAAACGAATCTGTTAATATGGCAGGAGAGGTAGTGTCATAATCTCTTATTTTATGTATCAATTAAAATGTAACAACTCTATATTTATCCATGCCCGTCTACAGTGCTTGCTCATATTTTACGTTGCATATTGTTTCTATCGTACTTGATTCAGCTGCAGTGCGCCACTATGTTGGCATGCTCTGTAGGTCTCTAACACACCCTACCTGGTGCTTGCCAATCGTTCTCTTTGGCAAGAGAATTATTGATATTCTGTTCAGTGCCTTTAGATTTCTGGCACAGTTCCTAAGAAACCTTTTTTTTTAAGGCAAAGAAACAGCATGTTGAGCATTGCTTATGAACCTTATTGCTAGTGGGTTAGATGAAACCCGAAGACGCTAGGCACTACATGAACTAGATGTTTAAAATATCCGAGCGGTAATAATAAACACATACTAATCAGCCCCTGTCCT
This sequence comes from Ambystoma mexicanum, assembly GCF_040938575.1. Taxonomy (NCBI): domain Eukaryota; kingdom Metazoa; phylum Chordata; class Amphibia; order Caudata; family Ambystomatidae; genus Ambystoma; species Ambystoma mexicanum. The sequence continues at coordinate 825,841,869 of NC_090928.1, read as the reverse complement.
CATATATGTCCTCACATATGTGTGTAATGAAGAGAACTCTGGAGGACAACTTTGAGTCTTGCGGTATGAACATTGTACTAATTCCTATAAGCTATGACACACTTTCATCATAAACTCCAATCCTATGACAGTGATGTCAGGCAATCAGGGCTCAAGTCGAGGGTTCACGTGGGGGACGGAGTCCACCCACTTTTTTCAGAGGGTGGACTCAGTGCCCCCCAGCTAAAATGAGAAACATTCAACGTCCTCTTTGAATTTATGCATTAAAGCTGACCACGGGGATCGAAACACAGACATCAGGACTGTAGACCAGACAGTTCACCACTGCACTATATAACCTGATGTAAAATAACGAACAACTAAAGATAAATTGTCCCAGTTCGGTATTGCAAGTTCCAGGGAAAACATTTGTATTGGTTCTTGGAGTTTAAAACATGCAAATGTTTTAACGTTTTCAAAAACACTATTAGAAGAAAATATCCTCTCTAGGTTGTGTGTATTTGTTTTTATGAAAGGCAAATTCCCTTTGTCCTGTGCAATTTGGGTGGTTATTCAAAGCCAATTTAATAAAATGTGCATATTCACCTTGATACGCTAATTTATGGTGACATTACATCGCATTTGTTGATGAGTCCCCCCACTTTAATTTTTAGGACTTGACCCCTGCAGGCAATACCAACTATAATGAAAACACTTAGTTATTAACACTTAGGTACGTGGGCAGTTGTTCGAAGGATTGTAAATGGAAATGTTGTTTCCAAACATGAGTTTGGTTTGGGCCATAAGTTTATGGGTGTTGCGTGCATCCTTTGCTTAACCTTTGTTTGCATAACATTGCCCTATTACCAATGCTTACTTTTAAAATCTAATTGGCTGGCTGTATGTTTTCCTTTGTTGGTCACACCTGCTCTGTTCACATGGAATGCAATCTAAACATGTTTTATTCATTCACATTTGTGTTGCGAAGACTCCATGAAGTATGCCAGTGTGTGCGTTGGAATTCTGTGAAAGAGAAGTGACACATTATGAAGGATTTACTTTATGTATCTATACGATTTCTATGGTACTATCAGAGTGATAGTTCATTGGCATGTTTTAATTCTTGCGAATGTCCATGCAACACATTAAAGAAAAGTGGAAGTCAGTGAGTGATAGAGTGAGGCAGTGACTGAGTGCCTGTGTGAGCGGGTATGTGGACGATTCATGTAGCACACATAAGAAACCTAACCATCTTTAGGTGATGACCACTACCTCTCAGGTTCCCAGAACATTGTAGTCAACATTTAAGCTTCCAAAGACATGCAATACGTAATAAGCGCTGTGGATGCAGTGGAATTCCATTCCATTGTATTTGAAGTGGATTTACCCCTTAGATACTAAACTTAAGAATGGAGAAGAAAACATACATTAGTCTCTGGAGTGTACATATCTGTGCTGAGAATATCACTTAATATTTGAATAGAAATTTGGGGACAAGACTGACAAAGGGACTTCAAGTTTAAGCAAGTCAGTACAAAGAGCACATATCCATTTTAGTGGCATCCATTTTAGAGATTTTTAGGCCACTTAAGGAGGGAGGGCTGCTCATGTATCACAGAAACAAAATGGCAGTATTGTTGGTTATCTGTAGGCAATGAGGGTCACGTGATGGATGTGAGGCATGTAAAACAAAACAGTTAAGCAGACCGGCATCACGTGTAAAAGGCAGCATTGCCCCTTTAAGCAGATGTTGCAACATCCTCACAGTTGCAATCATGCACGTATCACCAATGCTTGTGATGTTAGATAAACATATATAAATATGTGGGGAAGCTATGTGCAACTGACTATCGTTGGAGAAGTCCAAGACTGATCACGTATCGGAGGCGGCCTCTCTCTCTTGGCGTACGCATCAGAGTGCGAGCGTGAGGTGCGGCTTGATACGTCCATAGAGGTCCTTTCCTCTAGTTCCTCGAGTTCCGGAGGAGCGAGGAGGCAGACGAGCCGAGCCGGGTGGCCGATACAAAACGCAGAGCGGAGGAGCGGAGTTCTGGCCGGGTGGCCGGTACGGCTTGGCTGAGGGCTTGGGTGGCTCCACTGAGGTGCTGCCCTGGTCGCCTGGCGAGCGGCACGGTGGCGTGGAGCTGCAGCGGCGGAGCTTTGGGGGACGCAGTAGAGTGGTGGTGAGTTCCCTGGACGTGCTGGGGAGCAGTGTGGGGATCGGCCCCACCGGGTTGTGGACTGGACGGGGGCTTGGAGTGTTTGTGGGCCCAGATTGATTTCTGGGCGGGTCCCCGCGGCCGTATTTGGCTGGTCTGGCTGAGGTCCATTCCGGTCAAGACTGCAGCCTGCTGCCCCTCACGTCTTTCTCGACGCTGGCTGTCTGGTGCAGTAGCCTGGAGCCTGGCTGCCCACTGGTGGGGTCTGGTTACGCTGTGCCTGTCTGCACATAACCTTGTAGACATATAGAGAGTAGGCAGAATCACTGAACTCAGCCCATTGAGCACATGAGGCTAATCATCCTAGTATAGCAATAATAAGTGCAACACACCAATAGTGCTAAGTTAGGTGGACCTACTAGAATAGCTAGCCCTCGGCTATCAATCCAAGCGGACAATACCTGGAGACTGTGGGCTGACGCCTTTGATCCAGAGATAGTACAATAACAGTCTGCTAGTGGGAAGATAAAGTGGGCGTTACCCTGCAAACTGTGAGTTGTCGTAGTGCGTAGTCCTGGCACTCATAGATAGTCCACTCGAGACGTCACTAATGCAACCAGACAAGAATCTTAATTATCCTGTGTACAACCTAAGGAAGACTAAGTCAAGAACAGTTGCCTGGGGTCCTGCCAATAAGAAGGCTGAGATGGACAACCTGATGCCTAAAATAAAAGCAAAAAAAAGCTCTCCGATCAAACAAGGCGTGATTACCTCTTTCTTCCCCCCTCGTGAAATAAATTCAACTATAATTGAAGAAGTTGCACTCGACCAACGGGACAATCCTATATTGAGTATATCTAACTTTGAAGACATTGATAATAACTCTCTATTAGACCTTTGCTTAAATATCCAGAGAAACATGACACCACAACCGGAATTGAGATTTAATAACAGTAGCTGTCTATTGACAGGTAAACCTATGGACATAATTTCAGGGTCTTCCATGGTCAGAGATCGACCAGAGAGACTCTCCGCATCTCCTAATTTGGCGTTAGCCTCAATGGAAGATGACCCTGATGAAGTAATAGACCGCATCGACAAATCTAGTACAGGGTTAGCCGAAATAGCGGAGATTCAGGCATCGGTAGCCTCGCTGCAGTTCGCACTTAAGATCTTGCTGAAAATGTCGGGGCGGATCCTAGCCAATATGGACATCCTCATCAGGGGAAACAAGGAGAGAACGATTTCGGTTGAAGATGTGGAGGCTAACCTATCTGAGGCAATCCATGCTACTAGTGAGATGGATAAGCAACAAAACTTGGAGACCAACGAGGAGTCAGACAGACCTGATCCATTTTTTTCCATAAAACAAAAGCGTTTAGCAAGAAAAATAAACAAGGGCAAAAAAATTAGTGTTATACAACCAACATCGACAGAGATGAAAGAGAGGGGAATGACTACTAAGAAGAGTAGGAAAAGAGCCGCGAGAGCCAAGAAAAGAAAGGCAACTCGCGATGGATACCTGACCAGCTGGCTTCTCCCCGAACAGGGTCCGACAGTGGACCATGATGAAAATGCAGAGATCGTGGAAGGGCCGGAGGCGAGCCATGGCAGTGCAGTAGATACAGCCATGGTAATCAGTCAACCGACGGTACAGGAAGATCTACCCCTTGAAGTAACAGGCACTTTGATCAACAAGAAAGAGAAGAAAGGAAGCCGAATTTGCCTTATTAAAAATCTATATCAGAGCAAGGTTAATAAATGGCTACCGCGATCAGAGTTTTTGACAAGATTATATTCTGTCCCTCAACTGCGGGTACTAATTTCAGATGACTTCCAATTCATCGAACCACTGAAAGGTCCGAATCCCAACGTCTCAGCCATCCACTGTAAATTTGCAGCCACGGCAGATTTATTAAGAAAGTATAAAGAGGAATTAAAATCGGTAGACGTGGTTGTGGATGTTGATTTAAACGAAATTGACCCCAGCTGCCGGGAGGAAGAGGTTGCCGTTGCTGAGATTACAGCACCCTGTCCCAAAATACAGCTGGATAAGAAAATAGAAGCATCTGATGTCCAACAGGTTTTGAAATGGCTGGCTGACGCCCTTCCTGAGATCTTAAAACAATCATGAGAACTATCGGTTGTATCCTGGAACTGTCGGGGTTTTACGCATTTACTTACACCAGAGGGCTCTGCGAAACTGTTTGATAAATCTAGCTGTTTCTGCCTGCAAGAGACTTGGACATTGGACCCTTTGGTATTAGATGGGTACACGTTGTTTCATGCCGCTGCTAAAAGAGGTGACAAAGGCCGGCCTTTTGGTGGTCTGGTGATAGGAGAGGCCAATACCTTGGGCTCCAGGCAGATTGGTTCTAACTGCGGAAACAACTTACTCGCAGTTGAAGTGATGCTTGAGGGCATAGACTCTATGTTTTCTTTTTTGTTGGTAAATCTCTACAATCCGCCTGGAGCTATACTAAGCGAACACTTACAAGACTCTATACAGGATGTGTTGGCAAACTGGTCACCCATAGCTACTAATCTGGGAGTAATGGTTGTGGGCGATTTCAATTGTCATATGAGTGGACGGGTGTGCAAAATGCAAAATCCTAAATTGAAAGAGAAGAGCATTATGCTGCATAACAAAATAGATACTGAGGGCAGTACCTGGGAATCCCTGTTTGAAATATGGGACATGATAATGCTTAATGGCAGAACAGCTAGTGATCACCCTGGACAATATACTTGGTCCAATGGTGCTGCTAGCAGCACATTGGATTATATATATATATATGTCCAGGGCTTCAAGAGCTGATTGACGATCTGATAGTTATGCCTAACGTATGGAGCGATCATGCCGTATTAAAATGTACAATGAGTATTCCTCGAAAGCAGCCCTCAATTAGTAATACGGGTACTGTAAAAGTCAATAAGGCAGGAACCAGGATTTCCTGGTCAGATAAGAATATAGCACTAGCGGCAGAAACTTTGGGAATAGTAGTGCTTAAAGAGCCGCATAAATTCAATGATATGTCCATCAATTCCATAGAAGACTGGATTAGTGCTTTTTCAGGCAAACATGCGGTGGCCCCTATGGGGTGTATGATAAATAGTGTGGGGAATAAACTATCATTTGACAAAACAATCAGAGACATGAAGCGCAATCTTAGAGCCGAGCTTCGCAGAGTCAAGAAATCAATGGCCCCAGGGGAAGCCTATCATCGGACTATTAGAGTGATTAAAAATAGATATAGATCGGCCATTAAGGAGAAAAAAAGGGCGGACAAGGTTCTTACTTGGCAAAAATTAGTGAAGACTGTATGCGAAAAGAAGACCCGTAATATCTGGTCTCTCTTAAGCGAGGCTCAGGGTACACAGAGGGGGACATTGGTCAATCCTATTGAAGCGAGAGTGTGGGTCACATATCTAGAAAACAGAAACATGGTGGATGAGGAAACAACAATATTGGGTAGGCCGCCTTGTGAGGCCCCATTCCCTGTAACGTATGAGCTCATCTTGAATAAAATCAAAGAGTTAAAATCATCAAGAGCACCGGGACCCAACGGTTTGGCTAATGTTGTCATGAAAGCATACCCAGAGTTCTGGGCAAGTCTGCTAAACATCTTGTTCCAGAAAATATTAAAAACAGGTAAAATTCCCTGCTCATGGCAGACGGCAATATTAATACCAGTTTTTAAAAAGGGCGATAGACTCGACCCAAGCAACTATAGGTTGCTTTCCATGCTTGATGCCACTGGAAAGATATTTGCCTCACTTCTGCTTAAGGAGTTACAATCCTGGGCAGAGGGCAGAGGAGTACTGTCCAGATTCCAAAGTGGGTTTAGACAAGGTTACTCCACTGCCCATAACATCTTGATTATGGACATACTGCGAACCAGAGCCTTACGAACTGGATCGGTCCCGCTTTACGCATTATATATAGACTTCACAGCGGCGTTTGACTCCATACCCCGTAGTCGGTTATGGAACAAACTGTATACAATGGGATGTCCCGATGGCTTAATATACTATTTAAAACTCTTGCATTCAAATAACTCAGTTAAACTGAAATTAGATCAAGATGGCCATACAACTCAAAATGTCATGCAAAACAGGGGTGTCAAGCAAGGATGCGTAACGGCTCCTTTAATTTACAACCTATATACCTATGACATCCCTGAAGCACTGAATAAGGTGAGAAACTGCCCGCCGAAAATTGGGAAAGCTAGCTGCCCAGTACTAGCATACGCTGACGACTTGGTGATATTTGATCACACCATCAGTGGGATGCGAAGATCTGCGGTTGCACTATGGGAATATGCTGAAGACAATGGCTTAAGCATTAATCTAGGAAAAACAAAGATTATGAGATACACAAGAAAAAAGGTCTCCCGCGTGCAACTCTCAGTAGGGACAGTGAACATTTCATATGTCCCTCAATACCGTTATTTAGGCATTGACTTTGAAAATACTGGGGATTATTTGGCATGCAAAAAAACACGATGTATTAAAGCTGCACAGTTGACTGCCTTATTTCATAGATTTACGATCAGCCATAGTGGCTTTACTCTATGGGGTATAAGGCAACTCTATATACAGGTGTTCGCTCCGGCGATAATATATGGCCTGGAAGCACTATTAGAGTCTGATCTTAGATGGCTTCAGATATTAGAGGGTAAATTCTGGCGTCGTGTGCTTGGTCTACCTCCCTCAATTCCGATGGCCATCCTTAGATTAGAATTGGGCTTAACCTCCCTAAAGGCATTGGTGTTAAAGAAGCGAGCCGCGTTATATCTTAGAATGGTTCAAGATACAAGTAACGACATATTACTAGCGGTACACCAGGAAATAATAAAGGAAGGAACAACCTCTTCAATTGTTGATCAGATGAACAATCTGTTCTCCGAAATAGGCTGGCAATCCAGAGATGGTAAATACTCAGATAAAGTTAACAGAGCATTGAGTAAACGTATCGACCTTTGGGATTGGCTGGAGAATTTTGAACATCTTAAGAGTTTGAGCAGCTACCAGTTTGTGCAATATAGACTATTTGAATTTAGGAAACCCCAGAGATACCTGAATATCTGTCCATCTATCAAGCTTAGACGGTTTATATTACTGCTTCGCCTAGAACAACTACCTACCCTTAGCAATACGGGGAGAAAAGACTGCATGGCTGCCGAGGAACGTATCTGTCGATTATGTAAAGTGCATAAGCATTTGGAGACTGCAAAACATTTGCTGACCGAGTGCTCGGAGATGGTTGGCACTTTTACCCTCCTTCTCGGCAGTTATGTGCATGAAACTACATATATTGGGGAAGCTCTGTTTTGGCATTATTGCCTCAACTCCAACAGTCTACGTCTTTTAATAGCCCTGTATACTGTTTGGTTGCAAATTGAAACAAGATTGGGTATAACTCTGTAGAGGAATAGGTTTTATGAAATAATTCTCATACAGATGCTATGAAATTTTAGATATATCTGAGTATAATGTGAATTATTTGTTCTTTTTAACATAGTATTTTGTATTGCAATTCATGTATATTTAAAAATTGTATTTGAAGTATGTTAGACTTTTTATCATGTTAGTTGTGTTAAATTTGTGTAAAGTTTATACTTTAAACTATAGCACAATAAATATTAAATTAGAAATTAAATTAAATTATGTGCATGTATGTCTCTTTAGTTTTTGATGTGTGTATTCTTCCTGGTGTGGGTGACTTCTTACCTAGACAAAAACATAACACTGGTGATAAGTGCTGCAATCCCTTTCCACATACACCAAAGAAAAAAAAAGTACTTTTGGGAAGTAGCAGACCAAGGAAAAAGCTCATGGCCGAGAAGGTGGTCCCTGTGGACCATACTGGCCTCTTGGACTAGTATAGCCAGTTCTGTAGTATGCTATACCATTAAACATGCCAAGGTGGAAGGTAGGTACAAACACTACATACAGACCCCTAAAGAAACAATTTCAGCTTCCAAACATGACATGCTGTTTCACTGCTTAGGTGACGATGATGATGATAATAATAATAATAATAATAATAATAATAATAATAATAATAATAATAATAATAATAATGTATGTACGTAATGCGCTCACCAAAGTGCCTTACATAGAACGTTTACATATGATTGTTATCACCCAACCAAAGTTGGGACTGATGATGTTGATAAACTGTTCATAACTCTCATTGCTACAGGAGTGGGGATGACTATGACTCATCAGTCAGCCCTCCACACCTACTTTCAGCCACAGGTTAATGTTCACTATGAAAGATTCATAATGAGATAAGCAGAGCACAATGGGGGGGGAGCAAGAGGGAGGGCATGTCCAGCAGACTGCAAGATGTCCGCTTATATTTTGTCCCAGTTCCATGTGTGTTTATAATTTAAGCAAACACCCTGTGTATCATAGTTCACTTACATTTAGAGGTGCATCAGAATGATCGAGGAACTGCTGGAGTTCTCTCTTCAGATTCTTGTGATATAAATTCCCACCTTCCCTTCCAACTTGATGTCACTGCATATCCATATTAGGGAGTGCTATCCAGCTGTTGGTGGCCATTAAACTGTATATTTGTGAACCTGTACCCCATGAAATGAACACACATATTTGCTTTACTTCTTTTTCAGTTGAACCAATTTTGCTCCCTCTTCATTGTCTCCATTTTATTTACAGCACTCAGGAAGTGCTTTTTTCAGGAAAGGAAGCCATTAACCTCAACATCCAGCCAAAGCCCTGCACCTGCCCTTAAAATGGATGAGCGACCTCGGTGTCATCTTGCTTGACCTGTCTGTCATTCAAGAAACAATGTCATCTACTGACAAAGACACCAAAAATGTCCAGGATGACATGAAAACACAACTCGCAATGATATGAATCAATTTACATGGTGGATAGGACATGCAGAGGAGAGAATATCCACTCTGGAAACACAGAGAAACAGCTCCCAGGCACACTGGGTGAACTGAAAGCCAGTGTTACTGAATTGGAGGACAGACACATACAGCATAACACCAGAATCTTCTGAATAATACCATTACTGCGACTGTCGAAAATGCATACTTTTTTTCTTCGACCCCCTTTACACCTCATGTATATGTGGGAGAGGGGTATGGTACATAATACAAGTAGGGGACCTGCCTGGGATCTCAATATGTGGTGTAAACAGGGTCGAAATAAAAATAAAGTCAGCATTTTCGAGGTCGCAGTCATGGGGGTGTCAGTAATGACATAGATTCGAATCTTCAGAGTAGGGGAAAAGGATGAAGCATCACATCAGGGTGCTTGGCTGGAGAAATAGCTTCGCATCTATATTGCAAGTTACCTTCACTCCCCTTGTGGAAATTCAAACAGTGCACCAGGTTGGCTTTAGAACTGCATCACATGAGGTGAAGAAAATACATGTAATAGTTTGCCTCCCATCATGCATATGACACATATGATGCATAGGTCCTGGAAGCAGTTAAACACAGAAGAAACACATGTTGTCTTAAAGGTCGATCCATCTACAGTACTGAAGGCTTCTCCAGATGCACAGTGGTAAAGAGGAAGCAATATCTCAATCTCTGCCTGGAGGTCCGCCATAGGTGTTTACTGTTCAGATTTCTCTCCCACAAAGAAATGATAGTTACAACTTCTGGTGGACTCCCTAAATTCTTTAATGAACTGGCTGACCTCTGGCAATTGTTAGAGGCCACATCCATAGAGATAGGTCATTCCACTGTGTCTTGCCAGGAGACCATCTGTAACGATGTCATGAAAGTCGACACTCCAGTTCTCCCACCTAGCGACTGGAATGGCGGCTATCTTATTTTAGATTTTAAAAGGTTTTAATGGTTGGGCCAAGATCATGTTCTTTTGACACAGCCTCTGAATCACATATGATGCAGGAAGAAGGTGGTTAGCCAAGGCGTCCATAATCCATGAAACCAGTCACTTGACGTGGCTGTAGGCACCTGTCTGGGTGGTGATGATATACACAGTTCCTAATATCTACATTCATATTTGTGTATTGCAAGAAAACTTAAACTGGTAGTTACTGCACCTATGCTTTTCTGTCTCTTTCTACTCATGTGTTGTATTTGATTACAACTACACTGTTGTGAGTGCATGGATGTGACCCACCTCGTCGGTACAAAATGCCACCTAATTTTGAAAAGTCCTTGCCTCTTCCTTAGATGAACAGGTTAACTAGGCCAAAATATTACTACCGGGCCACATGAAAATCTAGCACCAGGTGTTTAACACTGTCACATGGAATGGTAGGGGGTTGTGAGCCCCTGGTAAAAGGCAAAACATTCTAAAATACTCTGTCTCATTTTAGGAAATTAGAGGCACATGTGGTCCTTCAAGAAACTCACCTCCATGGAATGGAGGCAGCTGGGCTTAAATGTCACTGGGTGTGGGTCAGGTCTATTACTCTGAAGCAAGGGGAAATAAAGGTGGGTTGCATTACTGTTTCAGAAAAAAAACCTTTGGTACATGTACCCCACACTAAACCTGATGTGAATGGCATATGGGTTCTGGTAGAATGCACGTCGGACGAAGTTCACATAAAGTTCTTGAATATTTACGCACCTAACAAAGTTGACCCTGTGTTTTGCTCTAATTTGCCTGAGAGTACAATCTCTAAACTGTCCATCCGTTCTAGATGGTGGGACCTGCAACTTAATTTTAGATCCCATTCTGGATAGGACATCACACTGCAGGTTCATGCCCAATAAAATGCATAAATCATCCAAGCATTTTGTACAGGGCAATGATTTAGCAGATGTAGGATGTCTATGTAATCTGGCAGAACTTGAATATACTTTTCATTCCCCCACACATCTGTCATAGTTAATAATCAATTATCCATTTGTGAGTGGCAGGCAGAGAGCCAAAATTTCACCACTATTAATATAAGACGATGCGCTGGCCCTCAGAAATAAAAAGTGTCAATTGAATAGAGATATTTATCGGTCTCGCAAATTTAGAAATTCGATTGAGCAATTAATGTGAGAATTCTTTCAATTCAATGAAGATGGAGCAACATCAGCAGCAACGATATGTGATGCATATAAAGGAACTCTCCAAGTCCACATTATAAGCGTTGTGGCATGAAAACATAATTAGCAAAACAAAATACTGTCAAGAGCCTTAGGTCCATGAAGCCATGGACGTAGCAAATGTGCACTCACCTACCCCAGAGAGGTTAAACGGTCTATTGGTGCAAATAGTGAGTATAAGAAAGTGAGCCCAGCCATGGCTTCCAGGGTCCTTATGGAGCATCAATATACATGATTCACATGTGGTAATAAAGTGGGATCCCTACTGCCTGCCTACCAAAAATATAGGAATCAGAATAACAGACTCATGACCTTTACAGAAAGAAATAGTATCATTGTCAAACATGAAGAGATAAGAAAGGAATTTGATAAAACTTATGAGGTCCTCTAAATACCTGAAACAGCCCTCTTTCACTATCTACTTGACACCTTCTTACGAGACACACCACACCCCATGTGCCATGCAACTCTCCAACTGATATTGATGATTTGTAATGAGAGAACTTGCTTGCAAAAATCAAGCTGACCTTAAGAAGTTGAAAAAAGACTAAGCTATGGGACCGGATGGGAGGCCCATGGACTTCTATCCAAACTTTATAGATGTAATAGTGCCCAAACTACAGGTCCTGTTTACATGTTGCAGCTATGATAAAGTGGCTAAGGGGACTTTTCAAAATGCCATGATCTATGTTATTCCTAAACCTACAAAATATTCCCTATATATGTTAAAAATTACAGGTCCATATCCGTGATAAATGCAGAAGAAAACATCTTTGCCAGAGTGTTAGCAATGAGGCTTGAACCTTTTTACTTTAACTTGTACATAAGGACCAAACAGGCTTCATTAAAGGACAGCTACCCTGTGCTAATACCCACTTACTTTGTGAAATAGTAGATTTAACCCTGGGCAGCCATCACACTAGACTTAGAAAAGGCATTTGACAGAGTTGCATGGTCGTTTCCTGCTAAGGTCTTTCGTTGTCATGGATTTAATCTCAAACAATCCTCCCTGATGTTTACACTATACCAGAAACCTATACCAGAAAGTATGAGCCCGATCCTATTATATTAGAACCATCAGCTTATGCTGATGATAGCTTGCCTATCTGCAATGTCCTCTCTTCTTAGAAGAAATATCGAAATGTGCAAATGTCTCAGGTTATGAGCTTAATGTAGACAAAACGGAAGTCTTTCTGCTAAATAAATATTGCCTTTAATCACACATTGACCTCATCTGGCAAAAAAATGCTATTAAATACCTTGGCTTACTAAGTGCCACTCGATCAAGTGTCAAGATACACCTCAATTTTGCTTCTATTAAGTATTAAAACAAAAATAGATTACTTTTTTTTAGAATAAGTTAGTATACAAGTGATCCCTGATCCTTCTTTCATAATGGAGATGACTGAAAACTGTAAACATGTATATCTGTACAATGAAATAATATGGTCTTGCAATGCTCCACCTAAAATTGCCACCTTCATTTATTGATGAGATAAAAAAGGCCCTACTTTGTTTGCTACAGAAAGGGAAAACCATCATGATTTCTATCAATAGATTATAACAGTATGCAACAAAGGGCAGGGTGGGTTTCCGACATGTCTGAAAGCACACCAACATATTTGTACTCAACCAAGGTCGGAGGTGGCACCCCAAGACTAACTCAAACACCTCCCAGGTGTGTTTGGACCTAGAAGCAGACATGACCTCCCCACTTACGACAGGTGACATTCAATATCTCTGAGCTAATCCCTCTATTCAGGAGAAGAATACAATCTCCAACACAGATAAATCCCTGCATACATAGGTATGTTATATGGGATGTCAATGAAACATATCAAATCATAGTCCTATTGATATACTTGGCTGCAACAGTGGTAACCAGTGGACACATATGCTGGCAGAAATATACATTGTTCTACTGGGGTGTCTACAGAAGAATTCCTCCCATCCCAAGTATCACACACCATGTTTGTTTTGGTGTTGGCAAATAAAAGGCTGTGGAATTTTATTTGTACATATGTGGTGATAACAATAACATAATCACATCTCATAGTATACTGTACTTTTGGGCACCGGTTCCTGGGGTTACCCCCTCTGGCCTGTGCTGCCTTCCTTGTCCCACGACTTATGTGTATACACTATATGGTGTCCTGTCTTCTCTTTGTTCGCTCCCTTTTTCTAGGGTGAGAGGGTTTTTTGTGGAAAAGAAAAAGTATGAGACTCTGTGTTTGCAGTGTACTCGTTTGTTTGGGTCCACGTGCAGGGTCCCAAACTAGTTTGTGTTTTGCTGCTGAACATGCAGCTCCTTATATTGGACCAAGGGCCTATCTGTCAATACATGGTTGGATTAACAAACGCCTGGAGCCTTTCTTTATGACTGTGCTGCTGGCTCAGGTAGTCACCTGCGGCCTATCGAAACCCAGTGACTGAAAGAAATGAACAGTGCCACCACCCACCTGACCTTTTACTCACTCATCAGCCTAGCCCACCATTTCTCTCTATCAAAACAGCATAGATCTTGAAATAGGGGTCCCAAATGCACCATACGTACAAACCCAGGAATTCAAGAAGGAGATGTTTAATGCTCTCCACAACTTCTTTCTATTTACAAACTCTGCCGTGTTTTGTGCTGGCTTGGCCTCTTGCTGACAACATTTCATTAGTAGATAGTAAATTCATTCGAATCCTCAAAAATCTCTGTCAAATTTAACTATCAGGGAACCTTGTCAAGTACGTCATCACTTTGTTAACCTTAATCGGGAAATAATGCAGAAATGATGACAATTTTAGCTTTGATGTTTCTTCCAAGGTTATGATCCAGTCTGATTGAAGTAGGCACTTACAAACCTTTGTGGGATTACTTATAAATTCATCATCTGAGTTATTTTATCCCCAATTTAGTAGTGTTCTACATAATCCTTTAGTTAGTTTGTTCCGTAACTCCTTCTAGATCTTTGGAGTATTGGGTAACAGTAGTTCCCTGTACAGCATCAACCTATTTCGAGCCACTGTGTATTTATGTGACATCAGGCTCAATTCCCTATGAATAGCTGCCACAGGGGTTAAGTTTGGGAGATGCAAAACTCGACGCCAGAAGAGCCATTCCAATTTGGGCCAGAGATATTTTGGCAACAATGGCATGGCTTCCACCCCATAAATCAGGCTTGGGACCACCGTTTGCTTGTAAAATTTAATGATGTGTATCAAGGTGAAACAACCATATTTCTTATTGATGATTTTTGCCTGAGCTGCTAGAGTTTTGTTTTCCCGTAAAGGTGCTCCTGCATTGGGGTTTCAGTTACACTGTTGTTGATAATTACTCCCAAGTAACGAAAGTGTTCCGCCTTTTCTAACAGGTTCCCTTCGAGCCTTATTTTCATTTTTTCCTTTTTTTTATTTGTTTGTCAAAGGACATTATTTTCGTTTTATCCTTGTTAAGTTCTAGATTGTTATGGCTCAAGTACTTTTGCAAATTTGTCAGCTGTCTTTGTAGGCTGATCATGGTCATATTCATTAATATAATATTGTGCGCATATATAATCCTTGATATTTGATATTTTGTCTAAACTCAGGGAAGGTGCAAACATTCTGACTTCACTTTTGTAGTCTTTATAGTCACTGGTATATGCGTTGTATAGAGCAGGGGCCAAAGGGCACCCCTGCTTCACACCGCTTTCCAGCTTTACTTCTGTTGATAAAAGACCTGACTTGGATTGATGTTTCAGTATAAAGGGCTCGAATGGGGTCCAAAATGGTGTCTGGACAGTTGTTTACCTTCGGTTTCCCCGAGCTTCCCTGACCTGGTCAAATGCCTGGACCAGGTCAACAAATGCTAAAAAAAGCAGATGTTTCGTTTTCTTTGCTTCTTGCTTTCAGGGTACTCAGTGCCAATATATTTGCTGAAGTCCCAAGCCTTTTTACAAAACCCGCTTGCATTGGGTCTGCTGTTTTACTATCCAATGTCCACTCTTGTAATTTATCCAAGGCCAATTATCCAAATACCTTGCCTATGGTGTCTAAAAGAGCAAATGGCCTGTACTGCCTGGGGTAATCTCTGGCTCCTTTCTTAAAAATAGGAACAATGTGAGCTTTTTTCCAAGAGGTCGGGACTTTTCTAGCCCTCTTGCAGTTTTCAAAGACCCTACTTATAAATTCCACCCAGGCCTCTGGGTGCTGTTTCAAGTCCATGTTGGTAATCCCATCAGGTCCCCCTGCTCTCGAGTTGTTCAGTTTTTTTTATTTTTTCCAAGATGATTTATGGATCTTGTCATATGTCTCAGAGACCCAGTGAAGATGCTGGCAAAGCTATGGGGATACATTCATTCCGAGGATTCCTGTATAGGTTGGTAAAGTGATCAATCTACTTTTTTCCCTCCATGTTGTTGTGCAGCTCATTCGTGGAAACCGTTGTTGTTTATTTAATCAATGACCAAAAGGCTGTCGATGACTTGCCACACACTGCTCTCAACATTGTTTCTGAATCTAGTAGGTACAAAGTTGCATGGTGGTATCTGAGCCATGCTTAGTACCTTTTTGCCTCCACCAGTGCTGCTGCGTATCTTTCCGCGGTCTTGCGAGTAGAGGCATATCTTTTGGCTTTCCTTACAAGCTGTCTACGCTCAACCAGCTGTGCATTAAATTCAGGTAGGTGAGGCTGAGGTTTGAGTCTACCCAGGTTTGTTGATTTCTTATAAACCTGTAATAAAGGCTGATAGACCACTGGGGTACTTGTCTCTCCTTCCTTGTTTATGGTAAATCTAGAGTATCTAGACATAAGAGTTGAGATTGCTTCCTTCGTTAGTTTGAGTCGGACTCGCTTCCTGCAGGATTCGATCTTTCTAGACATTTCTTGTTCCAATAAAGAGTACAACGTGGTCAATAATAAGTTATGATCACTATGTGAAGTTTGCAAAATTTCAAAGGCCGTTGTTTGGGCAAAAACCTCTCTTGATACATATGTGTGGTCGATGTTGAAGCCGTTCCCCTGTCTTTCCCATGTGTGGGTATTAGATGCTTTGGCTAGGTCCAACCAATGCAGGATGTGGAGATCCTTAGCGTTCATTATGAGTTCCCACTGCTGACCCCGCACTGCTCTGTCCGTTTGGGTTTGCTTTCTCTCTATCTGTTTTGCAGGATTATTACAATGGATGTTTAAGTCCCCTGTGATGATCACGTGATTTATTTAAAAACCATCTAATGCATCTTCTCTTGTCATTTTCATTCTCTCTAAGAAAAAGTTGGTGGTTATAGTGGTGGGGTTCCGATAAGTATTTATCAGAACGATTAGCTCATATTTAGCTACACCGTCGATGTAAGGGGCTTGTCGCCAGTCTAAAAGGTTTGCTAATATAAATTATTATGCTTGATGGCGCTTCTTAATTGATAGGTCACACCCTCTTTGGACTACAGTAAGCAATCCTGATCTGGAGCACCCTTTTGAACCTTTATTTGCACAGGAGAAAGATATATCATAACCCTCAGTTGGTTGTGTGCAGAGGCAGGTCTCCTGGAGACACAGAGGTCAAAACTTCCCAAATTAACATCATTGTTGGATGTTAGGTGACTAAAACCTCTTGTGTTCCAAGAGCCTAATTTGAGGGCATTTTCTGGCAGCTTTTGGGTTTGCTTAGGTGGAGAACCCACCAAGGCTGCCATATTCTTCCTGTCTGATGGCTAACATCTGTGATTTCTCCTTTTATCGGCGGCCCTTCCATGACCAGTTGGTAGGCGATGAACGATGAGTGCCCCGGCTCCTACTGGTGCCGTCCCTCTTCCTAGGCCTTTCCTCCGGCTGATGAGGTGCAGTGCGTTCACTTCGTGGGTAGTGCCCCTTGGGTACTCTTTCCCTCGAGGACTTGTCCTCTGAAACCTGTTCATCTTTGTCGCTGGCCTGCAGGATCTTGCTCCTTGCTTATTCGGTCGTTTGGGGTTGTGTGTTTTTAAAGGAGTTTTCAGTGGTTTGATGGGCCTTTGAATGTCCAGATGTGTCCCTTTCTTCTGTTTTTCTCTCACTATCTAACACCTAAGAGTTTTTTTTTTAGCCAAACCTGTCAGCTGTCAGGTTGGTGATTTTTGAATTGATGTATGTACTCATGCATGTTTAATATGTTTGTAAACGTGTGGCACAATGGATCAAATTGACCTTGTAATCAAATCCTTCAACAAGTGGCCCTTTGTTCCATTTCAATTACTCATGAGATTCAATAAAATGTGCTAAATCTGAGCGGAATGGTGGGGCGTTGGGGGGTGCGTCCCATAAAAGCGTGAGAGAATGAGTGAATGTCTGCACCTTCACTCCTGAGGGTGCAGATGATACAAGAATGATGATCACCCAAACTGTGATACCTTATTCTCAGAGAAGCTAAAATGTCATCAGACAATATCCAATTACGATGGTCACCTAAGCTCTAACCTGTGCAGTCCTCTGACATGGAAACTGTTCTAAAAATAAGGTCCTTAAACAGAAAGGTACTATACTTTCAGAGAGAGCCACATCTGACTCTGAGGAAGAAGAATCATCTGAGGTCTACACCATTTCATTGTTTCTCAGAAAATGTCCTCACCTCTGACGTGCACAGATCTCATGCAAGTCTTTGAAATGAATGCACTAATGGAAACTAGCGTTTCAGGAAATGTTTTGGCAAGAGCATAATATTAACAACTCCGGCCTTTGCCCAAAACTCAAGCAAACTTCGAGAACAATATATTATATACTCCATTATGACAATGATTCAATTGTGAGGCACTGTCCAAACATACATCAAGCATAATCAGCATTGTGTGGTTGACAATGTCTTCATCATGGACATAGGAACATTGACCATATTGAGCTATGACTCTGAGGAAATACTGCAGCTCAGACATTTTTCCAAACGTTTCCACACCTGAAAATGAGATGAGCTGCTAGATGAGTTATTTATGTTGTTTGAAGTTGTTGCCTATCTAAAAGTATATGGTTAAACATCAACAATGCTGGTCATTTCACATCATAAAGGAGAAAAGGAGAAAAGGGAGTTAAACAAGACGATGAAGGTAGACATATTTGAGAAGGTTGGTGGCCTAGTACCTAATTGTTACCCGTGGTAGTAACTGAATAACGTCAGACAACTTTAGGAGTCTGAATATGCCTAGAGATCAGGTTGCCCATCAAAGCCATCTTTTGGGAGCAGAGCATAATTCCAACCATGAATTTAATCATGGCTAATTTAAGTGATTCCACATCATTTTCAAAACTCCACCTCAAGGCAGGCTCCCACCAGCTGCCACTCTGCCTCAACTCTTAATAGTGTACAATTATTTTACCATACTAGGATTTGATGTATCCTTGGTGGCAAGTTATTTCCAGAATGCCATCACAGATTAATAATCCACCAAAGGACTTCAGATCCACAGTCCAGCCCCTGGGTAACTGCCATATCAATGTGGGGGGGAGGGGCTTCTCGCCTTGGTTGCTGAGCTGCCCAACCTCCTGTGGCAGGATTCCTCATGAGAAACTTCTAGCACATTCCTCCCATCCTAATTGATCCCATCTCTTCCCGAATACTCATTAAGGCTGCATGCATTCTCCTCAAGGCAGCCAAAACCTACAGACATGCTTACCTAGATGCAAAGCACACTCACTCAGGTGGGTAGCTGTTCTCCAGATGCACTGTCATTACTATTGTGATGAAGAGACTGTTGCACAAGGAAAACGAAATGGGGAACTGAATTTCTCAAAATACACCACTGCCTACAGGAACGCCATTGCTGCCTAGGTTCCTTCTGTTTCCACATCACAGTTCACTCCAATGTTTGAAACATCCCATGACATTTATTGTAACCCCCACCTTTCCTCACTTCATATGTTACCTCCAAAACATGCACAACATTTCATTGCATCGACAAATACCAGATACAAAATACAAAAATTATGGATTTCCCAGTTGTCATCTATATCATTGATGTTATGTTATGTTATGTTACTTGGCATGTATATAGCGCTGTGTATATCATTGGTATGAACTCAAAGCGCTGGTAGGTTGAATGCCCTCGGGAACTGTAGTTTTGGTCAGTAGAAAGAGATAGTACCGTGGGGTGCGTGGGTGCACCAGATATGTGTGCAGCTGATGTAATTGCCTGATGATAGCTGCATCTTAGCATTATGTGTGGTGCTGAAGATATCAGTTGGATGTGTGCAGTCTGGTGGGTGGACACCCAGACTGGGCTTTGGCTGCGTTAGGCCTGAAGGACGCTTATGTGAGCAACTAGGCCGGAAGGTGCTCGGCTAGCTGCATTTTATTACGGTGATGAGGTGTTCGTATGGTCGTATTCGTACAGCTATGCCGAATTAATCAGGGGTATAGCTGTGTTGTAGTTGTATGATGCTGTATAGTAGAGGGGAAGTGTAGTGATGTTATATGATGGTTATCTTTAAGGCACCTGAGACCAGAAACGTGATCAGGGTGGCAGGGAACACAGTGACACATGGACACACGGACAAATACATTGTTGCATGCGACAAAAAACAGCATCACAGCAAGCTACAGTCCCTCCTCCGCAGTCAGCAAGAATGTTGTCTCACACTGCTCAAGAATAAATGTGAATGCTGCAAGAACAAGCTAGAATTCTTAGGTTATGTATTCTCGGATCAAAGTGTGTCAGCATACACAAAGAACATTATGGGTGTCAATACCATCATAGCTCCACAAAATGTTCTGGAAGTACAGAGTTTTTTGGACATATTAACATACTGTGGAAGGTGTATACCCAACCTTGCCGCTGCCGCTGCGTCACTGCATGAGCTGGTGAAAGGAAATGCAGGATGGAAATGGACAAATTGACAGAAGGCCAGGCAGCATCATTTCAGCAGATCCAGGAGACACTGTGAAGTGACACCATGATGGCCAAATGTGATCAAAACTGAAACACTGATCTGGTAGTGTGTGAAAGCATGCATGCTCTAGGAGCTAGGTTTACTCTGAAAGTGTCAAATGCAGCAATTCAACTCATTGGGCCACATTCCGAAATTGGAGGCAGTCATGGTGCTATTATCGCCATGACTGCCTCCAATAACGTTACAGAGTCCGCCCTGGTTCAATGGGGACTTACCGGTCTATTCCGACCTTTGCGGGACCGGTAAGTCACCATTGAAAATGGCAATCCCCATTCCCATTTGAACCCCCATAGGGCTCAATGGGAACGGGGTGGGCGCAAATAACGGCCCGGCGCATGCCAAGGCCGTTATTTGCACCCTGGTCCCCTAACGGGAACTGTAAGGTATGTTTGGTCTGACCAAACGTACGTTACGGGTCCCGTTGGGGGACCTCGGAATAGGGCGCAAAGGGATTACTGGCATCGGTGTCCTTACCGGTGCCCGGTATCCCTTTGCGCCACGGTCGGAATGAGGCCCATAGTCTATGCCAGTCAGACTAAGCTGAAATATCCACTAGTCAAGAAAGAAGCCATAGCCCTTTGGAGGGAGGTGGGGTAGGCATTTCCATATGTGCACCTATTGACATGTCTACACAGTGGTGACTAACCACAAGCCCTTGATGTCATTGGTTTATGGTATCTGCTCTTTGGCACCCAAAGTTGGATTGGAAAGTAGCCATTTTAGTTACAGGATCACCATTACAAAGTTAAGCATGGATCCATGACCAACAATCCATCTGACTACCACTCAAGGCATCAGAGAACGGCACCCCAGAAAGAAATTTAAAAAAAGCTGGCAGAAGCATTAAATATAGTTGCATATTGGTGTAGAGAGTCTGTCCAACTGGACTGTCACTGAAATTCATTCAAGCTGTCGGTAAGGCAGGAGATCAGTGCCTACAAGTCGAGATACATGAGCACATGTCATGGATTCTGGCTGAAAATATCCACTAGAACCAAGAAGCCTGCAAGTTCATTGTAGCTCTCCTATTGTACGCTATCTGTGTTAGGAGATACTGCTTTGCGTTTCCGGGATTGTGCTACCGCACAGCCTTGCTTCCCAGGCTGTACAGCTGGCTCATATGGAACGCTACAAATTCATAATAAAAAAAGTTTAAATGAGGGAAAAACACATTCTGCAGGTATAGACTTTCTGAAAAGGGATGACGTTACTTGCTCTGTTCCATTAAAGATCACAAGAAGTGGGGACACAACTCTCCTTAGCCTCTCTTCCCCCTTCAGCTTGATCTTCTAGGAGATGGTCACTGGAAAATTCAGTGGATTTCCATGTGGACATCACTTGCCACACAAAAGAAATTAATGCAGACAAAAAACGTCTGCTTTCAAGGTCAGACGTGGCAAGTTTATCTGCAAGCATCATGTGTTGAAAAATGACAATAGGCCAATCTAAAAGCTTAATGGTTCACAGAACCAAAAAGAACTGTTCCTGTTCCTGCAAGAGCACACAATCACATCTGACATGTCCGAGGGATGCTCAGCCGCTGACATGCTTGTTGGTTGACCCATGACTGGCACCAGGCTGACTTATCATTGGTGGTATCCATCGCAACCACACCACTAGGACATCAAGCAGAAGTGAAAGGCAATCCCTGAGCAACTTAAAGGAGGGGAGCCAAATTGTCCCCAATACAATTAAGAGATCTATTTCTCACCAAAGACCAAGACCTCTAGGGCAAATTCAGGAGACTGTTTGAAGTGAAACCATCTGAGTTCATTTCCAGCAATGGCATGCTTTAATCTGTCGAAGGGATCTGACGGCAACAGCTATGGGATGATTGCCCAGACACCCCCTTGGAATATGCCCCACCATGAGCTTGCTCCAAACATGAACTCTGACCCACCACCCTGTTGATGCCCTGGTGTTTGCAGAGTGATCTGCAGTTGTGAATGGAGGAAAAGGCACTTAATTCAACCCAGGCTAAGAGTCTCACCCACCCAAATGGTTACAGGACAATGGGACACAACATGTGAGTGACCTTGAAAATTGAGAGCGTGTTACTTTGCTGGGAGGAACGCTGTTTGTAAGATAGCACTGCCCCCCATCTAAAAAACTAAAAAACGGTTGCCTCGTCCTCGATTATACAAGCACTAACTCGTACAGCAGTGCACCTGATGCCAGGACTGCAGAAAGCAATAAGGAGGGAAGCTTCACTCATGGGCAGTCATTCCTGAATAATAACCCAGAGTGTGTTTCTCTGTAATAGATACGTAGTGCCCCATCAATCAGGAAGCTATATTTATTCGATCAAATATGTAGAATAATCTAATGCAATCGTAATTTGGTAAAGAGGAATATTTTATAGTATTTATGATTTAAGGAATTACGGAATTTACAGAACCCAAAAGACCCTTCTATGTGCTTTACCTTGTGCCACGCTGTGACTGGATGTCAGAAAAAGATTGGAAATTGTTTTTAAAAAAGCGTAAAGCAATTGGCCGGTGGGAAAGCATGATGTCCTCATGTCTGGCAGCACTGAGATTGAGACATCTTCTCATACAGACTTCTATGCTCCTATATCATTGCTCTGACCATGGAGACAAACCAGATTCACTATCCTGGTTACAAAGGGTTAATTTAGCATGCTCAAATACGAAAGGCGAGCGAGGACTCCATTGCCACTGTCAACAGCTCAAAGAGGACTCAGACAAATGATAGGAGACAAGTTTCTTTTCATGGGATCTCTCCTTCAAAATAGATGAGCTCTTCCTGAGAGATGGCACTGAGAACTACCCCTAAACGACCAGTCACTGCCAAAACGTAGTCGACAGGTGCGATTGGATAGTAGAGTGAGTCAAACTGCATTTGCAACGCTGCTTAGACGAATTCAATATAAATAAATAACCGCTGACAATAATCAGTCTGCAACAGAATTAACTCAGCGACTGTGAAATATTGAATCCATGGTCCTTGAGGCTAATATGCTTATTAGTCTTTACGTCTTACAAATGTGCTTTACAGCGGCCTATATGTGCACTATGTTTCACCACAACTGTAAACGTGTATCATACACGTGTAGATGGGTGCACCGGTCTTAAAGATTTGATACCAGGGATGTTGCTAGGTCTGGAAAAGATCCAGGGCTATGCTAATGTCGGGACGTCGGGACTCTGGACTAGCTAGCCTTTTTAGTTCAATCCGGGGCTACAACCAAAAGACCCGGGGCTATAGTCCCCTCAGCCCCCCTCTAGCAACGCCTCTGTTTGATACATTGGGTCCATAGAGATCATTTATGTAGTCCTCCCCATACAGGTTCATGCTGTTGAGAACATTCCCACCTTACGATGCAGGTGTTACACACGAGATCACAGAGCGATGTGAACAAGATAATTATAGACATGCGATCACAGAGACATACATGTACAGCTCTGACTGTCCAGCTTTAAAACTGTGCCATAGGTCTTGAATGTTTTAATGCTTTATGTTAGGTCTAAGATATGCTTGAACAGTTGTAGTAGGTTTTTTGGCTAGAGTCCGCATTTCTCCATAGTCCTATGAGAGCTTCACCAGAGCAAGTAAACTAATGAAACCCGTTGGCAGATATCTCACAGATAAACAGTGTCTGCGGCCACAACTAATAGTCACTGCAGTGCAAAGTATTTTTTTTTTCTGTCAAAGATTCTGAAACTTCTCTGGTTCGATTCCTGGAAAAGAAGATTAAAAATAGCTCAGCCCTGCAGGGAGAGGGAAAAAAAACAAATGAAATAAGAGTATGATGCTTTTCGGCTTGTTCCTGGTTTGGATGCAGCAAATAACCTCTCTCTCTCTCTCTCTCTCTCTCTCTCTCTCTCTCTCTCTCTCTCTCTCTCTCTCTCTCTCTCTCTCTCTCTCTCTCTCTCTCTCTCTCTCTCTCTCTCTCTCTCTCTCTCTCTCTCTCTCTCTCTCTCTCTCTCTCTCTCTCTCTCTCTCTCTCTCTCTCTCTCTCTCTCTCTCTCTCTCTCTCTCTCTCTCTCTCTCTCTCTCTCTCTCGTGGCCACACTAGCTCACGCTTTCATGGATGAGAATGTGAAAGGGGCAGGTCATTACTAATACACCTATAGTCTATAAGATATTTTGATTTATCTACCTATCTCTCTAGCCATCTTATATAGCTATATTACAGAGAAATAACTGTATTCATTGTTAATTTGCACTTCCTATAGTAAGCATTCCTTCATAGATGCCGTATTTGGCAAAATGACACTTTACATTTCAAAAACAATATTTATCCAACTTGGAATGTATTTGGAAAGTTTGGTAGAGTTCTGTGAAGGAGTAAAGGATTGAGGTGGTAACAAACCAAGCGTTTTTCATGCACATTGTAATATTCAATATTTGCTCCGACCTAAAATTGGAGGGGTTCCACCAAACCTCCAGGAGCAGATATTGGAGGCGTTTGTTGATGTGAAAAAGGAGCTGGGCAGTTACTTTTCTATACCGTGCTCATCAGCGAAGAAGCAGATCCTCAAGTTGCCCTCCAAGTATGATAGCAAATGCTGCTGGGCTAAAGGGGAGGTGATACGGTATGCAAGGGACGTCTAGGGTGGGGTCACACAAGCCCTATGTGTAGTCAGGAACATATATAAAAAGTTGTTTAAGGTGAAAAAGGCTGCCTATATAGACGATTTGTGGGAAATGATGCTGTGAGTAATCATTCAAGAAGATACCCAAATGTTCTGGGCTTTGCTGGGAAAAGGTAGATCCTAGAGGAATGCATCCCAGAGGCCCTGTGTTATAATCACTTCAGGAATCTCTATCAGGGCACCAGAGTCTTCCCGGTAACAGAGGGCAACAATGTCATGTTATGTTATGGTATCCGTTCTTTTTATAGTGTGCGTACGTCAAAGGCATCTTGGTGCTGGAGGATACCACATGAGGAAGGAGCCAGCCTAAAAAAAATCAGGTTTTAAAGCACAACAAAAGGCCAAATGGTGTTTCTTTGCTTGAAGCGTGAGAGGAATAGAATTCCAAAGCTTAGCAGCCACAATTGACAAAGAGCGGCCACCCACCCTTTTCCAGGCAATACCAATCCACCGGAAGAGGATTTACATCTTGAGAGTGGAGCAAAAGTGTCGGCAGGTAAGAAGGATGAACTGGCAAGATGTGGGAGCCATAAACAGTGTCTGTAGCAATGCAAGCTGCTAAATTCTGAAGCATCTGTAGGCAGAGAAAGAGGTAGAGGGTTTGAGGAAGAGACAAAGAATTGTAGTAGTCCAACTGGCTCAGAATAAGAGAAGCCACCACCAGAGGAGGTAAGTGAGCAGGAAGGCAGGACTTTATGAAGCACCCTGAGTTGGACAAAGCCGGTCTTGCCCAGGGCCGTCACGAGGGGGGTGCAGGCGGGGCAAACTGCCCCAGGCCTCACACCTTCAGGGGGCCTCGCGGCCCAATCTCCTAAGTGGAAGGTAGCACAGTCTCCCGTGTCCTTTATTCACACAGGGGACTGTGCTGTCTCCTCTCTGCCCCTGCAATGATTTTGCTGTTTGTTGCGAAGCCGTTTGGCTCCGCAACAAACAGCAAAATAATGGGAGACAGCAGGGCTCAGAAGTGAGCTCTGCTGACTCCCGTTATTCAGTTGACAACGTGGACATGCTGAATGACAAGAGAGGACGCCTCTCCTGTCAGTCAGTGTGTTCATGTTGCTCAGCGTGACCACGCTGACTGATGGGAGAGGAGTTCTCCCTTGTCAGTCAGTGTGTTCACCTTGCTCAGCGCAACCACGCTGACTGATGGGAGAGGAGTTCTCTCTTGTCAGTAAGTGTGTTCATGTTGTCAGCGTGACAACGCTGACTGATGGGAGAGGAGTTCTCTCTTGTCAATCAGTGTGTTCACGTTGCTCAGCGTGACCACGCTGACTGATGGGAGAGGAGTTCTCTCTTGTCAGTCAGTGTGTTCATGTTGTCAGCGTGACCACCCTGACTGACAGGAGAGGACTCCTCTCTTGTCAGTCACTGTGTTCATGTTGTCAGCATGACCACGCTGACTGATGGGAGAGGAGTTCTCTCTTGTCAATCAGTGTGTTCACGTTGCTCAGCATGACCACGCTGACTGAGTGTGTTCATGTTGTCAACGTGACCACGCTGACTGATGGGAGAGGAGTTCTCTCTTGTCAGTCAGTGTGTTCACGTTGCTCAGCGTGACCATGCTGACTGATGGAAGAGAAGTTCTCTCTTGTCAGTCAGTGTGTTCATGTTGTCAGTGTGATCACGCTGACTGATGGGAGAGGAGTTCTCTCTTGTCAGTCAGTGTGTTCACGTTGCTCAGTGTGACCACGCTGATTGATGGGAGAGGAGTTCTCTCTTGTCTGGCAGCATGTCTACGTGTCAGCTGTGTGGATGCTTTATAAGGGTGCATGGAGGTAAGTTAAGTGTTTTAAATTAAAAGTGTATATGTGTATTTAAATTAAATTAGTATGTATATGGGTATGTATGAATGCATGAGTGCATGTTGGTGTTTGTGTCAATGCTGTGTTTGGTATTATGTATGCATGCATGTATGGAGTTGTGTAACTGGTGGATGAATGCATGGGTGAAAGTGTTTTTTGTGAGTGTGTGTTCAGCACCACCCCTAAATGTAGCTGCCCTGGGGGCCACTTCATTAAGGGGCGGGCTCATAGCATCAGAGGTGCACCTAGGCTAAACTGTCAGGGGGGAAAGGGGACTAACACTTCAAATGTTGGGAGAGGCGCTAACGTCAGAGGCTGTGAGGAAGGGGCAAACTTCCTTGTGTGGGGGCACCTAACATCTTTCCACATTTCGAATGAGACTATTCTGGTGAAGCTTCATTGTTACAAGCAGCTACCTCTTGCCTTCATTTCTGAAATGTCA
Source organism: Ambystoma mexicanum (assembly GCF_040938575.1). Classification (NCBI taxonomy): domain Eukaryota; kingdom Metazoa; phylum Chordata; class Amphibia; order Caudata; family Ambystomatidae; genus Ambystoma; species Ambystoma mexicanum. Next base: position 825,814,934 of record NC_090928.1, on the reverse strand, counting down.
CACTTAAGGACTGCTGTGAGAATGTGATGTCTCATGTCACCACTTCCCTTCTAATCACTTCCCTAGCATGCAAGTGCTAACCGCACTTCACAATTTCAATTACCTAAAAATGTATGGATATGAATGCAGGTGCTAACAGTGAAATGATTTCTCATGGTCATGCTAATCCCTACGGCAATTCTCACCCAGTTCCTGCCCTCCTCGCCCAAAACACCTCCTCACTGGAACTCTTTGAGCTAGCTTTAAACATGCATTGCCATCAAACTTTGCCCTCAATGTGCCTGCAAGTGTTTCCTCAAAGGAGACTTCTGAGAGTTCATGACTTCATTGGAGTTGTAAACATGTAACTGGTGTAATAAACATGTCTTAATCAGGTCTGCCTTTGGCCACTCAATTTAAAAACACCCTGCATGTCTTTCGCTGAAGTTCTTTTAAAAATAAGCATTGACAAAGCCAACAGTTTTGGCTTGTGTATAAGTATTAGGCATTTACCAGGCACTGCTATTAGCTGCTCAGGTACTCAAACCATTTTGCACTAGCACTATCAATGGCCAGCTAATACCAATACAGAAGTGCCTTTCCCATGCTTACACCAATGCCCAAACTGTTAGCATTGCCAGTGCTCTTTTTGCTTTACCCTAGATGCACAGGACTATGCATTAAAGTTAAAACAAACATACTACTTGGCTAAATTGGCCCACATTAAATGTAGGCCAATCTAGCCAGTAATAACACTTATGGTACACAGTCAGCCTGGATATACTTTCTGTGGCATGGCATTTTTACTGGCTGGGAGTCTGTACATGGTAATAATGGCATATATTAATGCAGCCTGCATCGACATAATTAGAACAACCAGCATGAATATATTTTTATACTATCATATCTCGCGTGGAAAGGCGGCATGAAATGTATTGGAAAATGTTCCTATGCACAATTTGTGATTTGCAACTATTGGGAATTTCCATGTGCTTCCATACAAAACCAATTGCAAACTGTATGGATTTCTACCCAATTTTGCAAAGAAAGTGCTGTAAAATGCATACTTTTAACCCAATGTTTTTAACATTTTCTTGGGAGTGAGAACCCCCCTCAAGCAACCCTTGTTTAGTTTGGGCTCCCTCACTGTGCTCTGTTGATCCTGCCTAATTGGCACACACATGTAAGCCTCTTAAGTTCAGAAATGTACCAGCCTCCACTGTACATCATTTGTCACTGTGTATGATGTGTGTTTTAATGCGCACACAGGGGCAGGGTGCTCCTTAATGATATGATATGGCATTTATAACGTGCCTGTACATAAGGGTTTCTAGGCGCGACAAGGCAAGGAGCGAGAAACAAAAGAGTAGGACAAAACACAGATCTTACTAGGCCTTGTGTCATTCAGATCGCGCAAGAGCAGGGAAGGGGGAGGGGAGAAGTGCCGAGGGTGGGGTAGGATGCAGAAGTGCAGGAACAAAGGAGAAACAAGAGTGCAGCCAACGGGTGGCAAGTGTGGGTACTCATAAGTGCAGCCAACGTGTGGAGAATAAGAGCAAGAGCAGGGACTGTAGGGTTACAGATACAGGCCACAAGTGCAGGGGAGCCAAGAGTCAGTGTGGGATTGCAACAGGACAGGCAGGGACCTGTGCCCGAATTCAGAGCTTGACCAGGTGACCAGTGCATGGATCTGGCAGGTGATCAGCAAGGGAGAGGAAGAGGGAAGGCAGAAGCAAAGAGACAGGTCTTGAGGTGCTTCCGGAACCGGAGATGGTTCTCCTCAAGTTTCAGCGAGGCAGGGAGGCTGTTTCCAGAGGGAGGCCCCAGCCGAAGAAAGAGATCTGCCCTCAACTCTTTGCTTGGAAAAGTGACCCTCAGAGAATTGGAGGTGGGGCAGTGGAGAGCTCATGCCATCTTATATATATTTATTCATATGATAAAAAAGTTAGTCTGGCATGAACCTTTCTTCAGTAGAGAAATCTAACTTTGCTGTAGTTGATTTGGAGTTGTAGTAATGAAACCATATTTGGGATCCTGCACACAAACTCAAGGGTAGATTTCTCGAGTCTGCTGTTTGCGGATGTGCCGCCGCTGGCCGAGTGCAAAAAATTGTAAGGGGGCCTCACCAAATGTTTTGCCCCGGGCCTGTGTCAGGTCACGTGATGTTTTACGTGAGTAAGCAGCCACACCCCCTGTCCCTATTTTTACTTCCGGGTGTTCTGTGAAGATCACACGGCATTCGTAGGAGAAACGAGTGCAAGGGAAGGAGAGGTTCTCGCTCATCGGCGAACAGCTGCAAGCGGGTAAGCTACAGGGATAACTTGTTTGTAGTTGATTCCACGTGATGATTCTTTAGAAACGTAAGGCCACGCAGACACCAGGCGATTCAAGCGACCTGTTGTTTTGTTTGCATTGTTTTTATATAGGGCTCAGTAATTTGTGATTGACAGCCAGGTGCGTTAAGATTCTTCACCAGAAGCGCGGTCATATTTGCTTTGGTGCAGTTTATTTCGTATTACGAAGGTTCCTGCGCCTAGAGCGTAGGTGACTCAGACTATGTCATTCACTTTTCCTTTTGCAATACTTTCACCAAATGGAAGCGGATGGTTGCCAAATCTGTTGCACTACACCGTGGTGTGTTGAATATGGAAGCTTGATTACAGGGCGTCTATTCTATGGTCACTGGATGTTTTTTATAGTGCATGGAGAACCGCACATATCCTCACGCAGTCCAGATAAGGCCATGAACAATTGCATGGTGTTAATTGAATAGGCACTGGTTTGGTTTTTTAGTTACCACTTGTGGTGGCTAACATAGGGGTGCAGCATGAGCATTGGTGAAGTAACCCCATGTTGTGCCAGATAAACAGTGAAAGGTTGTGTTGTGCTCACATCAGTCCTGTTCTTTTTCTTCTCTTGGTCCACAGAATGTGTTTAAACGTCTAAAACGTAGATGTTCCCCTTCTCACCGCAATTGAACAGTATTTGTGTTGGCAAAACTGATATTGGTGAGTCTCACATTGGTTAATTACAGCCTTGTGAATAGATTTGAGGTATATCATTAACCTTCACCTCTTTTCTCTTTTTCTCCTTTTTTGTTTCTCTGGCTCTTTACCTTCTTCCTCTCCCTGATTTAGTGGGTTGCATATACTAAATGTGTTCATCTCTGAAGCAACCAGAATTCGAGGCATACTTCAGCTTCCATGAAAGTTTTTTTCAACGTGTCTTTGATTATGTTGTACTATTGTGTATAGTGGGAGTAGTTTTGGATCCCCTGAAGAAGTTCTCATAATTTTTCATATGTATTGTGAACGAAACATGTTGGGCATATAAGCACCCGAAAGTATATGGGTGCGTGGTGTATTTGACAATTCAGTTGCTACAGTCACCCTATTAGCCGGTTTTAAATGCAGGGTAGACAATCAATAGGTATGTGATTTACTACACACCTCCAAGAAATAAAGATAAGTGGTTGTTTGGAGTTGCAACCTACCAAAACGTTACTATACACTAGGGATACATTTTGTTGTGTTTTGCTCCATTTAGATTTGTATAGGCAGGAGCTTTTTTGAGTGTATAAGTGACACTTAGGCAGGTTGTTGTTGTTTTTTATCAGTTTTTTGTTTTAAAACTGGTTTGAGTATGTATTGTGTTTTTGTACTTGATGTTTTAGTAAAAGTGCACTATGTTTTACACTGTTTTACAATGTTTTTTGATTTCATTTTATTGTATATAGTATTTGAATAAATATATTGTTACATTTATCTTTTCAAAAAAAACTCAGACTCGGTCCTTATTTGGTCCATGGACCGGGAGTGGGCGGATAGGTTGGTCTGTATGAGGAGAGAGACGGCTGGTTCCTTTTTTGTTTAATATTGTCCACAAGGCTTCTCTAGGAGTGCAGAACAGGCGTCTTTAAACCACTCCGCTAGTCTCTTGTTGTTGTTAGTTGCCCCGGGCCTCACCACATCTTCTGACAGCCCTGGTCTTACCGATGGAACTGACCTGCGCTGAGGTTGATAAAGATGACAAAAAACAGAACCCTAAGTTCCAACACAGGTGAAGGACAGGCCCCAAGCACCAAGGGCCAGAAAGCCAGAAAGCAAGCTAGAGCGGAAGAAGGGAGACTAGGGTGCAAAACGTAAGAGGGGCCAACCGCCACTTCCTCCATCTTGTCTCTATTTAACTTCAGCCAGTTGCAGCCCATCCAACTATCCACCACAGCCAAGCAACCCCTTAGCTGAGATGCTGTGTCCAACTGAGCTGAGTCCAGATGGACGATGATTTGGGTGTCATCAGCATAGGAGTAGCAGCAGAAGCTGTGGGAGTGGATGAGCAAAACAAGAGGCCGTATGTAGATGTTAAACAATGAAGCAGACAAGGTGGTGCCCTGGGTGACTCCACAGGAAAGAGAAGTAGAAGCAGAAAAAAAAGAAGAAAGAGTCAGTTTCTGGAGTCAGGAAAGATGCAAACCAGGAGAGGACCCAAAAAACCTGCCAGGGAGAGGCGGTTCAGCAGCACCGAATGGTCCACTGTATCAAATGCCACTGACGGATCTAAAAGAATCAGAGCCCTAACCCTCACTGTGGTCTGGTAGACGAGTCAAGTCATCAAAGACTGAGACAATTAAACTCTCCATGCCTTGACCAAGGCGTAAGCCAGACTGAAAGGGATTTAGAATGTTAGAGGGCTCCAGAAAAAAGGTGATCTAAGTGATTCTATCAGCCACAAATGCTCATGTGCACATATCTAACTGGTAAGCCAAATGTGGGGATTATAAATTGTCCAGTGTCAAAATGTAAAAGTAACATGCTCAGCATCTGGATTTGACTTAGAAGAATGAGCAATTATGAAGACGCCGGAATAGGAAAATTAAGCCATCATCATTTACAAAGACTAAGTATGTGAGCAGGCCACTCCTGAAATAATTACTGGAGGAAGTGGACTTTTTTTCCCACTGCCCAAAGTCCATTGGTTTTTGCATGAAACACATGTGGAAAGAGCTGCTTTGGAGAGCTCATCTGGCTGTTGCAGTGCTTTTTGAACAGCCCACGGCTATGAAGCAGATCTGTTAAACACAGGTATTATGGATGCATAGCTCTGTTATGGGAATCGCTATGATGGCATGTTTTGGGGTTGATTCTGCATCAGCATTAGGATGCTCTGAGGTTGCATCCTAGTGGTTTCATCCTTCCACAGACATGCTTTGGTATCCAGCAGATACTGTGCTTTTTTATTATTTATTTATTGAGGGCGGGGTGCCAGGGCAGCAGCCAACCAGGGATGTGTTTGGATATCTCGTTGTTACAGTATACGGCTAGCAGCAATATTGATTTACCTCAAGAATAGCCATAACATGGTTCATAACTGCATCTTCTACACAACCCTACTGAAGTGGAGGTGGGTCATTTCTTTGGATTTTCTTCATATATGCTGTATATATTTCGACTTAAAACAAATTGATCTTCAGGTATTCTACTTATGTATTGTTCCTTTTCTTTGGTCATTGTTTTTGACTCACATAAGGTGTAGCCAGTCTTTTGAGGTGATGGGAAACTATTCCTTTTGGTGAATGGGCTAAAGACTATCTTTGCAACAAGAGCAGTTGTATTGCTCATTTGTTCTTGCTACTGTTCTTTCAAGGCACTAGTTTGTCCGTTTTTTGTATATAACAAGATAAACCCTTTTGTTTGCAGGCATAGGGTCCAATATGTGCTTGTCCTGATGAAGGTGGTCCAGTTTTACATACCGCCAAAATGTCTATGTGAATTTTCCCGTGGCGTTGACCCTGGATCTACTTCCTACTTTCATGCATCCTTAAGATTACTTTGGTTATGCCTTGAATCCATTTTGGTTTCACCTGGATGTACTTTGTATCGCTATGTATTTCTAAAACCATTTTAGATTGAGACTCATTAATGTACCCCATGTTGTATGAGTTAGCTTACTGTGATGTATATCTTCTATTTTTTTACAGTAATCTGTAGTAGGTGTTCCTAATCCTTTTATGGTTTTCTTTTCTTTTTGCTTAAATGAAATGAAATTTGCAATGCTACTATTTAATTCATTTATTGAGTGATTTGAATAAGCGAAAATATTTTGTTTGTTTGTTGCAAGATAGTAGCAAAGTTACTATTACTCAGGGATTGATTCATTCCTATATGAAAATATTTGACTGAATAAATGTTACAAATTCCTGGTGGAAACCCATATCTGTTTTCTTCCATGTACTCCCTCCAGTTGCCACCAGAGACGGAGAAACTCCCTTAGTGCCATACCAGTGGTGCAAAGCATGGTAAGAAGTACTATATACAACTGTTTACAGCTATGTTTATTTTTGTTATAGTTTGTTGTGCACACTGCCTCTGGACTGCACAATGTGTCAGGCTCCAAGCTAAGTGTTTGAGCGAGAGAGAACATCACAACGTTTTATGGTGACCTAGACATGTTAGCAGAGGCAGTCTCCTTTCTTGACAAGGTTTCTGAGCATAGTGGTGTGTTCTCAGAGGTGTGTGTGTGTGTAAGCTTAAAATAAAGAGTTGTTTGTAACCGCTCTGGAGTCTCATATGGGCTGCTTCCGGTGGCCGAGTGTTGACTCCTAGTCAGTCCATGTTACAGGAATCCTCCTCTCCAGAGCAACATCCTCATGCCACTTGGTGGAGGTTTAGGGCTGCCTGGCCGGCCAGTGTTTAGTGCGTGTGCCGAGGCCCAAGGGGCAATGTCCAAGTCATATTATTGGGAAGTAGCAACCTACGGAGCGATGTGCGCATTGCTTAAGAGTCAGGGACTGAGAGTGCACATTGCAAGCCCCATAAAAAGTAATATATAAAGGAACTAGCGGTACCACCTGGTGTTGCACAGGTCAGTTGCTGACATGCACTTGGGGGTCTGCTATAGCCTTGTGTATGTTTTATTTTTTCATAAATTCCTATTTTTGAAAAATCACAAAATCGTCAATCTCCCAAAATCGCCTATGCTGATAGCACAGGGCCGGACCCTGTTCTTTGCAGGGTGAATGAGTAGGGTTCATCAAATTTCACTATCACCAGTACTCCCCAGACTGGTATGCCAACCTTGCATCCTAACTACCTATTTTTTGAAAAGTCGCAAAATCATCAATCTGCCAAAATCGCTTCTACTGATATGACAGTGCCGGACCTCGCCCTGTGCAGGGTAAATGTATGAGGTTGGTAAAATGTCACTATTGCCAGCACACCCCAGGCTGGTATGATGACCGAGGGTCAAAATCTCTGTCCCTCATCTACTATTGGGCTGCTGCCAAACCCGAACACACTAAAACACTTTTGAGAAATAAAATATATATATATATATTCAGTGAAAAAACTTTGTTAAAGGGACGTTACGGTTAAGTTGCACTAATAAAGACCTATGAAATTCAGTGAAAAACTGTTATAGGGACATTATGGTAATGCTATGATATAATGTATGCATCTATAACGTGCCTGTACACAAGTATTTCTAGGTGCGACAAGACAATGATCAAAAGGGAGGACAAAATAACGATCTTACTAAGCCTTGTATCATTCAGATCACGCAAGTGTGGGGAAGAGGGAAGGTGAGAAGTGCCATGGGGAGAGGAAGGGAGAAGTGCAGTTAACTCACATGCAGTCATCAGGTGGCTCATAGGTGCAGAGAGAAGGAACTGTAGGTTTGCAGATACAGACACTTAAGTGCTGGGTAGCCCAGATGCAGTGTGAGGGCAACTGGACATGCAGAAGCCTGGGCCTATGTTCAGATGGTGACCAGGTGACCAGTGTGCAAGTGGTTACAAGTAAAACCAAAAACCCCAAACAAATGTGCCAGTGGTATTAGCTATGGCCATCCCTCCTCCCCAGGAGCCACCACCATCACCAGCTGGATGGCCTGGACTAGGGAAGAGGCACATTGATCCAGAGGAGTTTCAAGAGGACCAGGAATATGAGGTAGAGGAAATGCCTACCCCCAGCACCCAGAGAGAATCATAGGTGTGGTGGTTCTTTAAGACCGTACAAGGGGTACCAAAGGCTTGGGCTACACATGTTGAATGCATTGAGTGTGGAATAATGCTCAGTCGTGGACAACACAGGCAGGACTCTTTTGTTACTATGTACATGTGCCGCCACACCCATTCATACCACCCAGGTGCTCTGAGAAAGACTACTCCTTTCTCAGGAAGTAGTAGGTTGTCTTCCTCATCTTCCTCAACTGCTACTGCCCCCACTCAGGATTCTCCTGTGGGGCAGAAGATCCCACCAGCTACATTCTAAGCCATAAAAGAGGTTGTTGATCCATATCTTTCCAAGACAACAGTACTCTGTATATACTGCAACACACCACTCTGCAAGTGGGAGCAATTTCAAAGTGTGTTCATGGCTGTATTCAAAGAGCATGAGAAAACTGCCCCCTACCTTAGATTTAAAGTATGCCCAGAATGTTTCCCTGTCTATCTACCCCTCCGAATCTGTGGTTCGTGCCCCTTCTCTCAGTTCCCTCCCCCAACTCACTGCCTGGCCTCTCCTGCAAAAAAAACCCAACATAAATAACAAAATGTAAAAACAACATACAGTTAAAAAATAAAACTAAAACATCTTATAGATTTCATATGTTTACATTTTTCAATAAAGTAGTTAGACTCAATAAGATTCTTCAGCATTTCCATTAGCATTGTGTACTGTGCTAATGGAAGTAATGGACAATTGTATACTGGAGAAAAATAAAAAAAGGCCAGAAACTCTTTTCTGACACAAATACTTTTTTCTAGCATAAAATAAAGACCATAATCCACCCCTCATGACTTTTGACAGTCTCTGCAGCCCCCTTTCAGAGCCATAAATGCAACGCTATTGACATATTAAACTTCCACACACCAACTGCCACTTAACAATCTTCTAGAAATCTATTCTATCCGCATTTCCCTTACATATATAAACACATTGTACACAGTGCTGCTATAAATGCACATAAGCATTATACAATGAGAGAAGTTCATGAATGGAAGGGGGAGTATGGATGGGCAAGTGTTGATGGGAGCCCGGGAGGGAAGTGCCAAGGGATGCCAAGGTGTGAGGCCACTGGCTAAGTGCTAGGGTATAGGAGTCCCAAGGGTGGGATGCATAGCCACCAAGCGGTAAACCCGCAAGGGCACTGCTGAAAGGAGGAGTGGATACTGGTGTTGACTAGGTACAGGGCATGGAACCTTTGAGGTTCATCATGAACCAGGCCACTAGTTATTTAGCCACATCAATTAGCAGGGAAGGGAAAGAGAGAAAGAGGAAGAAAAAAGCAGGGTTTTGAGAAAGTTCCTGAACGTAAGGAAGACTGGCTCATGTCTGAGAGAAGCAGGGAGGCTGTTCCAAACAGAGTCGCCAGCCGAAGAGAGAGACCTGCCTTCCGTTCTCTGCTTGGAGAAGCATTTCACAAGCAGAGAATTGCAGTTAGGGGAACAGAGGGCTCTAGTAGGGGATTATTTAGGGAGGGAGAGAAAGTTGAAGATAGTGTAGTCCCAGACCTAAAAATCCCTTGTCAGTGATACAGAGGGTTTTCTATTTCATCCTTGTGACCACCAATAGCCAGTGTCGAGATTTTAGGGCACCAGAGATACTATCCCTCTGCTTGACGCCAAGGATAAGTCTTGCAGCCCTATTCTGGATTAGCTAACGGGGGCGTAGGGAACAAAGTGGGAGGTTGAGGAAGAGACTGTTGCAGTAGTCCAGCCAAGACAGGTCCAGGGCTCGACAGGCATTGAGCTTCTGGGGGAAGGTGAGGAAAGGTAGAATGCATGTAAGAAGGTGAAGCTGAAAGTGGCCTTCTTACAAGGTCCATGATTTAAGGAGTGAAGAAGAGAGAGGAGTCAAAGATGACCACCAATGTTTATGGCCTCACAGGATGCTGAGGGTAGAGGGTGTATGGGAGGATAGGTGCAAGAGACCCCCCTCCGCTGAAGCCCCCCCCCCTTGTGGAGTCCATGGCTCGTCGGGGGTCCCCCCTGCCACCAGGGCCCAGGTAGCGGGTGGACCACTGGCTGAAACATTGACCAAACGTGCTGTATTAGGGTAGGCCCTGGAAACCATTTTGTGAAACCAGAATGACATGAGCCCCTGTGCGCCGCAGCGCGGCCCCCACCCTTGGAGAGTTCTCACTTGTCCCTGCATCCACAGCTCCCTGGCAGATCCGCTGGGAGCCCTTTTCCCATGAACAGGCGGACATGAGCTAGTGCTAGAAACAAACACTGTAACATTCACCTTCCGCAGTGTGACCCGGCCAGCAGGGCCAGGGTGCAAAAGAACTGTAAAATGGTCCCCCAACAAAAGCAGAGACCCTAAATACCAATATGCAAACTGCCTGTGACAAAACCCTTTTCTCCACGACCTGTTGATAAAATATGTAAACTCCATGAAGATGGCAGAATGGGTGTTCATATGGCATTCTGGTTGAAATACTAATATCCCCGTAGTTATGTGCAAAATGGTAGAAGTGTCCCGGGTTTTATGTTATATGTTTCTTTGAGAAGAATGTACTTGAAGGCCCTATGCCATAACTGAACTAATACAGCTAGAGTGCAACGGAAAACAATTATAACCGCATTGGGAGCTCATGTAAATTCTGTAAGAAAACGCATAGAATGTATTCGAATGTTCAAGCTCACCACCTGTCACTGCCATCAGTCTCAGTGGCCAGTTGTTCCTGCGTGCTCCACCAACCTTAATACTACCTCGCTTATCGTGCATGCGTAGAGTATAACAAAATATCATGGTTGTTAAGTACTTAAACATATAGTTAACTATAGCAACATTGGTATAGGTAACACATTTGAAAAGGCTATGTAAAGGCACTAACAATGTAGACATGTAAGTTTTGAAGAAAAAGCTCAATGAGTATTGTACAGTATATGAAGTATTATGTCTTTTCGTGTAACCTGCAAACACACGAGGAAGATACCATTGTGGGCATATCCAAGGCCACTTCCCCTCCCTCCCCAGTGAAGCCTGCCAGATGAAAGGCAGAGGCCCGGGCTGCTCTGCCTCACCTCCCCCAATTCGGCTGGAGCCGCTTCAAGCATTCACGTTCCCCCGCAGCTCCCATGGCCACAACCAGCCACCTGAATTATTTACAACCCAGCAGTAAACCCCGGCCATAAATGCAGGCCAAAAGGTGCCCTTTTCTTAGGCTCCACGACCCACCAGCTCACCCCAGGTTAATGGCCCCTGTAAAATTAGGACACCCAATATTATAGCAACACTGTAGGAACACATCCATAATACCTTCTAACGAGACATGATAACTTGGACAGTTCACCCCTCGCCCTGAGACCCAACCTCGTGACCTATGATACCCAGCCAACAGGATGATGGTAACCATGTATTGATGTATTACCAAAGGACCCTGCTCTAGGTGCATTCCTCCTGTGTTGCATTAACCTGTAGAATAACCTAATATAGGATTTACAGGGAAAGATAATATTGCAGTATTGAATACATGGGGTGTGTGTGGCCCTTAGGGCAGAAAGCCAAGGAAGACGTTCATCAATGACAGTGGCCACGCCTGGCACAACAGCACTGCCCAGATGAGCCCAGCTGACCGGCCCGGCCTACGTTGGCAACCAGTGACGTCCACCAATCACGGCGCACCACATCACAGCTGCACCTATAGTTAGTCGTCGCCACCCAATCCCCACGAACATGTGCCCCCTATAGTGTGTAGGTTCTTATGGCGCATTTTGTAAATATATACGCCTGTCTTTGCTAGTGTCGGCCAGAGCGCTCTGGGAGTTTGCAGAGTCCTTTGCATGCCCTATTTCTGACTTAGATAAACTCCCATTAAGCTCACCAGCACTTTGTCTTAGCCTTATTCCCATCTTTGGAGAGTCCATTATTGTCTCTCATTGTGGGGAGGATCGTGCTATCAGGGGATGCTCGCCTTCAAGGGCCCAAAGAGGGTGGCCAGAGGGTAAGACAGAATCAGGGGACAGGTGTCTCAATGAGAAGGATCTCTATCTTATTGGCATTGAGTGAGAGATCATTGTTCACAAACAATGCCTGGATGGCAATCAGACAATCAGGGATGAAAGATGGGGAGCAGAAAGCAGTACAGGGAAGTTTCAGGGAAAGCTGTGTGACATTGGCATAACACTGGAAATGAAGAGTGAAGGAGGATAGAGCCATGGGGGACACTCCAGTCAGAGAGTGAGGTGGTGAAGGAGAAAGACTCTAGTTGCAGCTGAGCAAGGCACTTAGTGAGGAAACAGCTCGGCCAGTTCAGTTCCTGGACCACAATGCCAAAGGTATTTTGTAGCTGTTTAATGAGGATAGAATGGTTGTGTGATAGGTAGGGGAGAGATTGAGGAGCTCCAGCCTCAATTGTATTTCGATCATAAATACCAAATACACTTCAATGTTATTATTCAACCACATTACAAATATGATATGCTCCTCCTGTAGTACCTATAATAACTATACACAGATTACTTTAGTGTATGTGGTCAGTGGCCTATGGCCATACCCCCAAAAATCTGGCCACTGGCCACAACCTGCACAATACAATTAAACCATATAACAAGTATGTACTTAGACAGAGCTATGGTACCAAAGCGCTACACCCAAGAATTTCAATTATATTGACAAATAATTAACACAGAAAATGATTTCCATAAATCGTTGACTCGATGTTGTTTTAATAGGTAGTCAACACATGTTTTGACCCAAAACCTCCAGGTCTTCATCAGGGCTAACAAAATACATAAACCCCAAACAGTAATTGTACAACAGAAACAGATCAATCAAGGCAAGTAAAGAGATTGAATACTTTACCAAAAATGTTCATGATCACATAATCCGTGTGATGATGCATCCCAATTAAGAGTTGCACTGTAACACATACAGCAAAGCAGGTCAACAGATCCGAGAAAGATAGCGTAATAAAAACCCTCCATCAATACATGTCCCACTGCTAACTTAAAGTATATGGGCAAACCATGTGGCCCTACCAATATTTATCCATGAACATGGATGGATATGTTGTTAACTGCAGAATAGCAGTGTTCATGCAACCACCGCCCATGTAAATAAAACCCCATCTCAAAACCAACACCTGTGTTTCAAACTTCACATTGGACAGTAGGTATGCTGATTTTAATGCATGATATACAACAGTGCCAAAGGAAATCTGTTTAACCTATATTCTAAAGTATTTGCTGAAATAAGCGTTGCTCTGTTACCTTTCTCAATTTGAAATGTGCATGGCCAAAGTCGGGTCCTCTTCCCAGAAATGCAATTAGGTAGTTCAAGTAGTAACTAAATGTAAAGTTATCCAAAATAACCTAAAGAAAAATGTAAAAGTGTCTCTTTATATGTTACATAAACAAAATCTCTAAATGGAGCCTAATTATAGCATGCATTTGCATAACATGAAGGTGTTACCTCAATCACTAAATCAAAACTGCTCCATAATCAAAATAAAATGCTTCTGAGACTGCCTTCTGCATTCCTCATTTAATCCAATCCAAATGTTGGAGTAATCTGACAAACGGCCAAAACCAAACAATCGGCTATGATTAGCATTGCAACTCTATTGCCAAAAGTAAACCATCACCATGTCACCCAAAGGTTCAAAAATTATCACGAGTAAACGTGATTCAGATTCAAATCATATACAATAGGGTCAGAATGCTAGATGTTTCCGTTTCTGTAAAGGACAAAATTACATGTACACCAGAATAAAATATGCAACCCTCTGTGTGCTCTGATTCTAAAAGCCAATAGCACTCAGAGATGGGTATTGTAATTAAAATGAGTTCTTGCCTAACATGCATTAACCGTCCTTACCTTAACATGGGCCCTGTACAGCACATCTGCCAACAATGTGGTAGCCGCAGTGTCCACAAACGAAATATCACTGCCATATTCATGTCTACACTGATTTATACTAAAGGCTCTGGTTAGAGCATGTGTGACGTAAGACACATAGGGCCTCATTACAGGTGTGGAGGTAACTGTGCTGGTAAAACCGGCAGTTAGCCACTGGACCGTAACACCGGGGTATTACAACCCTGACAGCCAGGAATTCAGGCACCAATAAAATGTTGTTCCCCATTCCTGTTGAGTCCCATAGGAAACAACGGTACTGGTTATATCTGGATGTTTAAAGTGAGCATTACTCTACCGGAATGGTAATAATTTTACCCAGTTTAAGCCACAATCTGCATACGGCAAAACTTCCACTTTGCTCAATCCAATAGTAGCAGCGATGCCATGAGTTTCAGTATAAACCTTCAATGAATGGATCCAATAATCTCCCATCTTCCACACACTCAGCTTCTTCATAGTCATAGCCATAGCCATCTTCTCTACACACAACCAAGAAAACCTTCCTACCCTGTACTCCTGTACAGACCCACAAAAAGTGATTAGCTAGTCTCCCAATGTCCTCTTTCCATGCCAGATATCCTTAAAAAACTCAGATGGCACATGCAAATCTGCAGACAACTGTGGTGTCCGTGAACTCGGCGGCACCTACAGCGCTTTTATTCAGCTGTAGAAACAGCTCCATATCAGGGTTAATACACTGCCCCACCCTTTCCAGGCTCTCTTTCGGCAACCAAATAACCCCAAGTGTTTTCCAAACTTTTTCCTCGACGCAGTCTGTGGATTCCAGCCAGTTTCCGCAAATCCAACATGGCAACTGTTTCAAAAATCTGTCCGCAAATCCAACATGGCAACTGTTTCAAAAATCTGTTGCATCTCAAATGTTTAATTGTCCAATCAGCGGTGTATACGATATCCGCAGACATCACCCTCCTCCCTGATTGGTCCAGAAGTGTCTGCAGATTCTGAATCAGGACAGGACCCAGATATCACAAATGTATTTTGACCTACTTTTTGGCCATTTTTAAAGAACTACAGAATGGACTTACACTAAATTTGCAAAAGCATGCTTTGGGACCAAGCTGCCGCTCCTGGCACAAGTTTGGTGAAAGCCGTTCAGCGGCTGTAGGCACGAGCAAACCAAACTTTGCACCCCCAGGATGAAACCACACCACACTTCACAAAATCATTCGGAGGGGGGGCCATACACTTTTATTTGCAGGGTTAGGCAAGGATTAGTCCGGGCTGGGGGGGGGAGTTATACGCCACCCAAAAAGTGTTTTTTCTATGAGTTGAGCAACTTAACTATAACTACAGGGTTGCTACCACAGCCCTGTAATAGATAGATAGATAGATAGATAGATAGATAGATAGATAGATAGATAGATAGATAGATATTGCTGTGTTGTAAGACTGCTGACTCGCTGCATCCAGTCCCCCGTTTCTTTAATTCCAGATTTAGTATGTTTCAACTGGCAGAAATATATGTATTCTTCCAATATATTTATCTTCTGATAATTTGACTTAGTAAGTCCCTGAACCATTTGAATTTAGATCTCTAGCCCTTCCACATTTTCTAATAAAAACCCATTTTGGCCCGCAGCATTCCTCAATGGGACTTCCCTGCCATTGAGCATAGAGACTGGACCAGGTCTGCTGTGATACTTCTGTGATACTGGATGCCCGAAAGAGATGCTGTGCAGCAGCATATGATGACCAGGGCCGCTGCCACCGCCAACTCTTCTCTATCAGATTGAGAGACTGAGCATGCAGAAATAACTGCAAACTCTCAAATGCATTTATCCCATTTCACCTATAAGGTTAATGTCACTCCTCCTCGCTTTACATTATCTCTGACTACCAGAGCCTAAGTTAATGTGAAGTTTGGGGTCCAAGTAACTATACAACTGCCTGCCCTCTCTCTTACTAGGGCTCTGTCAGGCACAGTCCCATGATGTTTTAGTCGTGGTACTCAAACCCATTCCCTAATTGGTTTTGATTTTGTGCTGCGCAGGTATGAATTCCATCGTGCCATCACCAGAGTTCAGTGGTAACATGGGGGCAGTTCAGTTCCTGGAAGACCCCCAGAGACCCGAGGCCCCTTTCATCTGAAAAGGTACAAAGGCTCTGACACCATCCCCTGGTAAACCTGTAACATGCAACAGAGTTTTCAGTCTCAGAGTACACTTTCAAGTCATCAAGGTGTGTTGAAGTGACTGGAAGGACTGTAATGCCCCCGAAAGAGAAGGTCCATACTAGAACTAAATTGCCACTGTCACGACACCCCCCATGCATCAGGTTTGTATTGTCCACATGGATAGAGTTAACATTGGTGGGTCTCTCTATAATGTAGAGGACACGCCTACAACTAGGGAACCTGCCATCCAGGCACTACACAAAAACAGCCTGTCCAAAATAACGTGTTGAGGTCATGTGACCTTTAAATGCCTAAAGTGAAACTCTTGCAAGACAGGCTTGTAACGTTTCACTTTCCCTGACTGGTAACATTTCCCTTTCCCTGACTGGTTAATCCTTTTCTTCCATGATGAGTCTGAAATTGATGCCTCATCCTGGGGGCAAATGTTGTTAATGCACTGCTGCGGCAACCAAAGCTACTAAAGATCGGAATGAACCATGGGCCTTGTTTTTTTCTTTGTGGGTCATGACACACTCTGTTGGTCGTAGAATCCATGTAGTCAGGATACAAGCTGTATCCCAGGCATAGCTCTGTGGACCACGGCACCACAATGTTTCCATTTGTTATGGTGTGTGTCTACACTTGGACATGCACAAATGAAGTGGGCCACAGTTGCAAATTGCAGTGAATTCCTTTTTGTGAAATACTGTTTGAGTAATACCCACGGGGTAGGTTTTTGATTAAATGTGATTATAAAACTGCCCCACAAATAAGTGCCCCACTTTGACCCAAAAAAATGGCATGCACTGGCATTTTGCGTTTTTGGTTCAAAATTGTTTTAATTTACAATTGAACACCAAATACATTCAGAAGCATACAGACATAATGCATGAAAAAGTATTCCTGCCTATGAGCAGTTCCTAGTTATATCCACAAAATGAAAGGATATGGTAGTGACCCAACCGGTGTCATGCTGGTGCCCCCTGAGGAGCACTTCACCCCGCCTGCATCAAAACCAGGCTCTGCCACTGCACATCACCAATTGGCTTCTCAACCATGTGCTGCAGTCCATGGCATTGCTGTGCTCGATTGCCAAAATCTTTATACTATCCATAACATACACTGATGGAGTCTGCAGAAGGAGTATCAAAAATGCATACATGTTTACACATAACGTTGGATATTGACATGTATTATCCCTTCCACAGGCCGCATCACAAACAAAAGGCCTCAGATCTATTCTGTGGGCATATCTCCAGGTGATGTCAGCCGAGCAATTCTTCCCATCTTCAGACTTGATAAACTAACAAGGGCATGTTGACAAACTAACAAGGGCATAACAGTCAACACAACTGTTGATTGATGCGCTCATATCAACATTGCAACAGCCACTCTACCAATACCGAAGGTGATGGGTGTGTGTCATTACCTTTTGTACCAGTGGGTATTTCCAGACATCTTTGGGGCACAGTTCTGGCATCTCAGCAGCATTCAAACTCTGGTACTTGATGCCATCATCAAAGGGACCACTCTGAAATCCTATTAGTTGCCATCACCATCAACAATTTAAAGTCTGAATTCCAGAGTGTGGCAGGCCTCCATCACATTTTATGTGTGATAGATGGAAAACATGTGGTCATTATACCCCACCAGAGAAAGTGAATGTATTCTTAAGAATACAAATTATTCCACAACATCAACTTTCAGCCTGTGTGTGATGCAAATAGGATCATCACACAAATGTGTGCCAAGTTCCAGGACGGACACATGCTGCCACTGCAATGCAGAACAGCCGTGTTCCATGGTTGATGACAATTTTAAATAATATAAGGATATGTTCAATTGGTAACTGCCTGAAAATCTGAAGCATGATACAAGTATATTAGCAAGGACTATGTGACAAATATATACTCACAAATGCAGTGTGTGCCATTCCTATGCAGGCCTACTCCTCCTTTGAATGCCTGGTCTGCAAGCTCTATATCTCTCCTGTCTGCTTTCTGACTGTGACCACCACCTACAGGCCAACTGGCTAGGGTACCCTCTTCCTCTCAGAGTGGGTGGACCTCTCCTCTTCTCTCCTTGCCTCTACTTCTCAACTTCTCCACCTCAGAGACCTCAACATCCACCTGAATTCCTCCAATACCTTCTCTGGGCTCTTACAACCACTGCAACACTGTTTCTCTAGTCTACCATTTGGTCCGACATACTCTGCCGGACACACCTTGGATGTTCTCATCTCTTCAGAGATCCCCCTCTCTAACCCTCTCTCTTGGACTGACCACTTTCTTCTTTCCTCTAACCCGTAACTCTCTGTCCCTCAGGCAAGCCCACCCCAGCACTGCAACCTACCTTCATGGTCATTCTTTCCATGAATCATTTGTCGGTGGATGCCTTTGTCTCCCCTGTTTTTGCTCCTCAATCTCCTGCGGCTGATTCACACTCTGACACAGCCCTCTCTAACCTGCATCTTTCTATCTCAAACACTCTGAACATCTGTGCCTCTGTCATGAGAATCCGTCTGAAGCCTACCTCCAAGTGCAACTCTTGGTATGCCTCCGATCTGCCCACCCTGAAACACAAGTGCAGGGTGGCTGAGAAGAAGTGGGGGGCTTTGGGGTGCATCCTCTGACAAACTGGCCTGCTGCCTGCTCCAAAGGCAATACACACTCTCTGTCCTGTCCAAGAAGAGAGTCCACATCCAAGCCCATGTCTCTGCAGCCTCTAACAACACAACCACACTCTTTAAAATCTGCAATGAATTGGCTAATCCTTCTGCAGTCTACACCTCTCCTGTTCCCTCCCAGGGTCTCTGTACAGCTCCGGCTTCTCACTTCAACACTTAAACTCCAAACATTATTTCCTCGTGCTCCTCTTCCACTCCCTCTACCTCTCTTGGCCTGCCTATGTCCGCCTCTCCCTCTCCTCCTCCTTTCTCCTCTTTCTCTCTGACACCTGACAATGTTTCTAGTCAAGTCTAATCTATGAAAGTGTCATCCAAACAAGTGCTGCCCTGCTCCTCCAGAACCATCAAGGACCACAATGACACCTGTGCTCCATCCTTGGCTATTTTCTGCAATCACTCTTTTACCACAGTATCTTTCCCCTCTCTCCTCAAGCACTACCTTGTGCACCACCTCCTTAAAAAGCTGCCTGATGATTCTCCCTGTTGGGCAAACTATTAGCCAACCTCAATCACTCCTTTCCTGGGTAAACTCCTAGAAAAGCTGGCCATCTCCCAGCTTGCTCTCCATACTGAATCTGTTTGTTGTCTCCATGACCATGATCATCAGTCTGGCTTCAGAGCAGCCACAGGCATAGAAACAGCTCCCCTGAACTGAACAGCCATGGAGATATGTGCTCTAATCTTGACTCCTTATGTCCTCATCCTCCTTGATGTTTCCTTAGCTTTTGAAACAGCCAATCACACCATCCTGATCAATTGACTGTTTGTGTGAATGAAAAGCTATAGAAATATGTTTGCCAATGAAAAGCCTTAGACATCTTTTTAATTAAAAGGGTGTCTTCATTGATTGTAAGCGAGCATGTTGAATTCCTTAACATTAGGGGATGCAGGAGCAGATTGCATTCACAGTCTGTAACTGATTATGCCATTGCTTATGACTTTACAGTCAGTGTCGGAAAATACGTGTGTGATCTGCTCTGATCAGTCAACATACTTGACTGAGTAGAAATGGCTCAGAAAACCTGGGAGGCAGTATGAGAATACTTTTAGTGTTGTGTCTGTAAGTGTGCATCAACATTTTATGACCAGTCCACATACGTTTGCAAGCACAATTTGAGAATTATTGGGAGCTAGGAGGGTACTGCACTCAGTGTGTGCAAGTGAGTATGTTGTCTGTGTGAGGACAGTACACAAACATGGTGCTTACATGGAAAAGGTTCAGATATCTTTTTTTGGAAAATGAAAGGTGAATGTAGGCAAGAAAGTGCATTCAGTACCTGTAACAGTTTATGTGGTCATTGTATGTGCAATCCACACAATTGTCACTTCAGTACAACAGTCATTCAATCAATTAAGCTTTATTTCAGCTATCTACCAGAAAAACTATTTCAAACACACACTGTATGAGGGTACCAGATACTCTCCCCCTCAACCTGAGCACAGAACACATGAAAGGCTAATCAATGTTTCCAGTATTGCAGAAATTTGAATGACAGTGTTTTTAAAGTTAAGAAAGTCCCTATTGAGGCGACACATATTTTTGGGGTCAGAATGACCCAGGAAGTTAAGGGTGCCTCAGGTATTACACACACTTCATGAATATGTAAAAATACATTCTGGAAACTGGATAGAAAATGAGTTATGTGCTTAAAGTAAATATTGACTCACTATTTGGTTGTATGGCCAAACAAACTGAGAGATGTTCTAAGATGGATGCCAAATACAAAATGGTGTCTTGAGTGCAGGTGTCAAAATGCTTGAATCATGCTTACATAATAGAAGGTATTTGGCAGCATCTTGCTGTGAAATAATTGAGTCTGGAGATTAAATTTGAAACTCTGCCGGAAATAACAGACATGATTGATGGCAAATTAGATAAAGGCAAGGAAGTTACCAATTAGTGCAGACCAGCTGCAATAGTTGGCAGCAAACAAAATTAGCTTCTTGAGTTTTCCACAGTATAAGATGCCAATTAGATTTGGAAGGACCTCGAGAAGCAGATAAGGACAGTTTTTGGCAAGAGTTAAAGGATGTGTAATTGTATCCAGCTGGGCCTAAAATGAGCTTATCAGTCTATGTGTTAATCAACCAGAGGTTGCTCAGAGTGACTAATATGGGCTTTATGAGTGACACATAAGCCACCCAATCAAAGATAAGGAGGGATGTTTGTCTGGGAACCAATAAGATATGTATCCTAAATGTGCATGAAAGTATTGCATCATTGAAAAGATCTATATAAGCAAGCTGATTGCAGAAGCTCTGTGTGTGCTTGTAGTGTGCATTTTGAACTGGCATTAAAGATGACTGTGAACCTTCACCCGGGCATCCGTTCCTTTATTGTTGTGCCAGTGCCAGAGGTGACAGATGCCAGAGGCTTAATAAGATGTAGATTGACCTTCTTTACAACACAATACAGTAAAAATACTAACATCATCAGATTCAAATTCATCAATATAGAAACATACTATATTGATAACTGTGTTGTATATACATAAAAATCTTATTTTATATATGCAACTTATCACTCTTTCTTCACCAGGCTCTCATTAAGACCATGTATACTGCCTCAGGACGAGGAGTCCCTGCAAAGAGCTTCTGGAGTTTGAAAAGATTGGACGCCATGATTTTTCAATCATGTCCTGAGGTTATTAGGCAGTTAACTGAACACATTAACAAGAAATGCTGAACAGATTCAATCACATCAGGGCAAAATGGGCACTGTAGTTTACCCATTTTTGCAATTAGTTGCTCTATGACAGCTAAATAATTCCCGCGATCCCAAAGGATTTTATGCAGCAAAAAACGTCAGCCTTACACTAACTTTAGACAATCAGTCAATCTTGAAGCTGGCACTTGGTCCCAGTACGCTCTTTCAATAATATCTGGGTTTTTCCCTGTACATTCCATGGTTCACATCTAATGTCACTCAAATTTAAGAGTAATAGTGTAGATCTAAAGTAAGTGAGCCAAGGTATTGAAGAAGCTCCTTCACAGGTCATTAAATACATAAGAACCTCACAAAAACAACCAACTCAACTATCCTCCAGATTGATGCCCTGAATGATAGCAGTTTGATCCGAACAATGTCAAGAAACATCTGAAATCGATTTCACCCTTTCTTTCTTATACAGAGCATTTTCAGAATGTATTTTCAGCGATGATTAGGCTACCAAATGTGATGTGGCCCCACAATTCCGCACCATAACTGTCAGCTGCAACCACTTGAGATTTATTCAACTCATGAGCATACATGACACTGTTCCCAAATGTCCTTGTAAAATTGTCAATCGCCGTGACTTTGCAAATTAAAGAGAGGTGGGATTTCTCTACATGTTTATCCCATTTCTCACTGCAAGCTATACACAATCCAAGATAGTCAAACACGTTGACATCCTCTATCTCATTTCCTTTAATTACAATGGTCAATTTAGTGGATTTTCACAGTTTCCCCCCACAACACATTAACATAGTTTTGGCGGTATGTACCATTAGCCCTTTCCTATCACAGAAGGTCAAAAAATATTCAAAAAGTTTTGTTAAACTACCATTGGTACAGGAGATCAATACAGAACCATCTGCATACATCAGAATTCAAACCTTATCACCCACATATTTAGGGGCATCTATTTGTTATGTTAGCAAACATTTGACTAAATCATTAAAAAAGACACAGCCCTGACAAACCACCCTCTCAAAACTGAAATTTCTTAGTACATGTCCATCCATACCTGCTCTAACTACGGCAAAATGTTCAGTTTAAAGCAAATAGATGTTATGCTCACCTGGTTCCCACAGGGGCGTCGATCGGACCCTGACAGCTGCAGTCTCCACCAACATGATGCGTAGTGAAGAGATGACAGTCTGGACTGGCCCGCCTAATCTTGTCATAGAAGTATTCTCCTGCAAGTGGAGAAATGGATTTAGCCACCCGTGGACTTTAGTGATGGCCCCCCTCAACTGTTCTCGTTCTCCCCACTAATCACCTCCAATATCCCCTCTTGGTAGCCTCACCTTATGTTTTTAAATGATGAGCTCTCCATCCTGCATGGCAAGCAGGGGCGCGTAGATACCAGTTACTTCACTGGTTTGAAGGTACTGGAGGAGTTAAGGAAGAATATTGACTCCAGTGTCTATAAAGTTCAAAGAGTTCAATATGTCCGATTTTCACTCTTGTTCCATTCCCTCGTTAGGTTGCAGCTGGGTCCAAAAGAATATTGCCTAGAGGCAGCTGATGGCGTTCAGGTAAGAGTCTGTATTACCAAACACTGTCCGGTAAAAGTTGCATGAGTTTAACTTGCTGTTTTCTCTCCCTTTATAGGTGCGGCATAGAAAGATGCATGAATTAAAGGATAATACCTCTGTTGGTAAAGCAGGTAAGCCTATGGTGGCAAAGAGATTGTCTTTGTCGGTTTTCTCGGCTCACCTTGTTATTCCTTTTGTTTTCCCCCCAAGTGCTGGGTTTCGACAAAGAAAATGATGGAGGCAGCGCCGAGTTGAAAGATGCGGTGGACTGGTGAGTATAACGCGGCGCTGCTGCTGGTGAAGCAACGTGTGCTGAAATAATGTCCTTTCCAGGCTCGGAGATGTGCTGGGTCCGGAATCAGGTAAGGAATCAAATAATGTCCGTGATCTAACCTCTACTCCTTTCTTTTCCTTTTGTCTAGGAGCTCCGGATTCGAGGCGGGCATGGCAGAAGACTAGATGCTGACTTGCAGACAAGGTGAGCGTTACGCTGCTGGATGCAGAATAACACGAAGCATGAGCTGCTGTTTGGGCGTGCTTTAAATGGCCTGCAAAGTAGTCCCAGGTAAGAAGTTCCCCAGAACCACACCCGAGTAAAAAATAGTCCCTGTAATAAAATAGTCCCATCCAGGCCTCACGTTGGCTTGGACTCATTTGCAGCATGGTCTGCATAAGGTAAGTAAAGTCTATGAGCCTGGCGCCTATGGTGCCAGGACTGATTTCTTTGATGAGCCTGGCACCTAAGTCACCAGGACTGAATCCAAACAGCCCCCAGCCAGGGCTGTTGGGGTTTTAATGAGTATCTGGATGCCTGCTCCCGGGGCTGATGGACTCGATCCGGATGCCCGGGGGTAGGCATCATGACAACACTCCCCCCCAATGCCCCTCCTAAAGTTGTTGTTCCCCTTGGCCCTGGCTTGTCTGGGAAGTCCGATGGAATTTTTTCACCAATCGAGGAGCATGAACGTGGTCACTAGGTTCCCATGATCTTTCTTGTGGTCCGTAACCCTTCCAGTCGATTAAATAAAAAAGTCTTGATTTATACATTATAGAGTCCAGGATGTTTTTTACCTCGAATTCAGGTTCTCCATCTATTAGGATGGGGTCGGGTGGTTTGGTTAACTTGTCCCAGGTTGAACTGGTTTTAGAAGTGAAACATGAAAAACAGGATGAATCTGCATATTAAAGGGTAATTCTAATTTGACGGCCACCGGGTTGATAATGGCCTTAATGGTGTAAGGTCCCAAATATCTAGGATTAAAAGTCTGAGTTCCTTTCAGAGGTATATGTCTTGTAGCCAGCCAAACTTGGTCTCCGATTGGATATGGTGGGTCTCACTTCTATGTTGATCAGCATTTTTCTTGTATTTCTCTTTTGCTTGTTTCAAATGTTTTGTTGCCTCTTTAAAAGCTTGTGTAATAGTAGAATGTAGATGAGTTACTGCCGGCATTTCTAAATGCTGGGGCGAATCGAGTTCTGCGGTTCGAGGATGATGTCCATATATGGTATAAAAGGGGCTTTGTCCGGTTCCTGAATGTACAGAGTTATTGTATGCGTATTCAGAAATCCATAAAATGTCCTTCCAATTACTTTCGGTTTGGTGGAGCATACAGCGTAGGTATTGTTCAAGAGTCTGGTTGGTTATCTCCGTCTGACCATCGGTTTGGGGATGGTGACTGGTTGATAACCTTACGTCGATTTGTGCCAATAGACAACACTTCTGCCAAAATTGCGAAATGAATTGACTTCCTCGGTCAGAGATCAATAAGGAAGGAAACCCATGTATTCGAACAATATTTTCGAGAAATTTCTTGGCCAAGATTGAAGCAGAAGGTAATCCTTTTAAAGGAGTAAAGTGGGCCATCTTGGAAAAAAGATCCACAATAACTAGAATGGTGTTGAATCCATTACATGGCGGTAGATCTGTAATAAAGTCTAAAGACAAAGTGTGCCATGGTGTGGGTGGAATATCTAAAGGTTGTAAAAGACCAGCTGGTTTCTTCTTTTGACTTTTGTTCTGGGCGCAGATGCCACAAGACAGTAGAAATTACTTTTCATCTTTTCGCCAGGTGGGCCACCAGAATTGTCTTTTAATTTTAGCTTCAGTTTTTGCAATACCTGGGTGCCCTTCCATCAGAGCTTCATGGTAATTGGAGATGACTTGTTCTTGTAATTCCTTGTGTGGTAGAAATAGATGCCCTTGATAGTAAGGTAGGTCATTGACAACTGAATAATCTGGGCTCTTTTTAACCCAGTCCTGCCGGGCTGCTGAATCGAAAAGTTGTTGGATCTTTAAATGAAGATCTTCTAAAGTCTGTAGAGTAGTTATCCCAAGAATTCTTTGTTCAGGAATTATAGGTACCGGTTCCGGGTTCGAATATGCTTCTCCCATCCCAATTCGGGATAAAGCGTCTGCCTTACCATTCTTACAACCTGGTCGATAAGTGATCACGAAATCCAATTCGGCAAGGAATAAGGCCCATCGAAGTTGACGCGATGATTGGGTCTTGGCTGTTTTTAAATACTGCATGTTCCTGTGATCGTTGATTACAGTAATGTTATGCCTGGCACCGAGAAGATAATGCCACCAAGCCTTGAAGGCTGATTTGATGGCTAACAACTCTTTATCGGTAACCGCGTAGTTTAATTCGGCGGCCGAGAATTTTCTGGATGCTACTGGATGAAGTTGACCGGTTTCCGGATCCTTCTGGGACAGGACAGCCCCCATGGCTAAACTGGATGCATCGGTTTCAACTACGTATGGGAGCTTGGGGCGTGGATGCTTTAAGACAGGTGCCGACGTGAATTTCAATTTCAGTTCTTGGAATGCTTTTTCAGCCTCTTCGGTCCACAAGAAGCATTTGTTTTTTTGCAAAAGTGCTGTGATGGGGTGTACAACATATGAGAAGTCAGGAATAAATCTGCGGTAGAAATGATCAAATCCAAGCATGCTTTGCACCCCTTTAACTGAACTGGGTGATGGCCACTTGAGAATTGCGTCCACCTTTCGAGAGTCCATTCGGACTCCTTTTGGAGTCAGGATAAATCCAAGGAATTCAACTTCTGTAGCATGAAAAAAACAGTTTCCAATTTTGCATATAACTTGTGCTGGCGTAGTTTCTCAAGGACTGCACAAACGTACTTAACATGGTCTGATTCTGAGGAGGAGAATAATAGAATATCGTCTATGTATGCAACAACACAGACATCAATGAGTTCATGAAGGACATCGTTCATAAAATACTGGAAGGCTGCTGGTGCATTGCACAACCCGAAAGGCATCAGCCTGATATTCAAATAATCCGTACTTGGTGAGAAAAGCGGTCTTCCATTCGTCTCCCTTCTTTACACGTACTAGATGATATGCCCCTCGGAGATCTAATTTAGTGTAGATGCAAGCATCCTTTACTTGGTCTAGTAGTTCGGGGATCAGAGGCAATGGATATCGGTTCTTCACCGTGATCTGGTTTAATGCGCGCTAGTCTATGCACGTTCTGGGGTCACCTTCCTTTTTGGGCACGAAGAATAAAGCTGAAGATGCGGGGGACCTAGATGGACGAATGAAGCCATTAGCAAGGTATTGGTCCAAGTATTGTCGTAGGTGATGGTTTTCGGGTTCCATAAGGGCGTAGATCCTACTGCTTGGAGGTTGTGCACCAGGTATGAGGTCAATTTGACAATCGTATGATCTATGAAGTGGTAAGGTGTTTGCCTGTTCTTTTTGGAGAACATCCTGGAATTCTTGATATTCCTGAGGTAACTGCATGACTGTATTAGCGACTGTGGCCAGGCTTTTGTTCAAGGTTTTTTCCGGGTAACAGGTGTGTGCACACTCCTGGAAGGTTACTCTCTTCTCTCGCCAATCAATACAAGGATTATGTGTTTCCAACCAAGGTATCCCCAGTATTATTTGGAACTGCGGGGCTTTGATTAAGTCAAACACAATAGTCTCTCGATGCCCATCTTGACCCAACAGTGTCATCTCTGTGGTGGAATGAGTTACAGGCCCAGAGGCAATTTCAGTTCCATCGACTGTGGTGATAACATCCGAAGTGGTCTTTTTGAAGAGAGATAGATTCATCCTAGAAGCCAATTCGTGGTCCACATAGTTTCCTACGGCCCTGCTATCAATGTACGCCCTAACTGCGTGCATACGTGATGGCTGCCTTGGATCAATAAGGGCCATTGGTATGATTAGGTGCGAGGTCTGAGTGTCCTTCTTTAAGCTCGGCAAGCAGACCTCTACGCTTATCGGGCGTGGTCGTTTCCCGAATCAGGCTCTGTTTGCTTTCTATCAGCAACTCCGACTACTTTCTTGGACGGTTTCATAGGGCAATCCCGTAGAAAATGTCTTGAGGCCCCACAGTACAGACACAACTGCATCTGTTGTCTCCTTTCTCTTTCTTTTTGAGTTAAGGGTCCCTTAACCCCCCGATCTGCATTGGTTCTGATGCATCTGTTCCTTTGGGAGTAACATTGGGTTTAACCAATACCCGATTCTCAAACTTAGCTCTATCAGCTTTTCTATTCTGAAGTCGGTGGTCTAGCTGGACCACTAAGTCTATATATTCTGCGCAATCCTGAGGTGGGTTCACAACTTGGGCCAAAACATCTTTGAGTTCACCCCGAAGTCCACGATGAAATAATGTAATTCGCTTTACCTCTGGCCATCCGGTTTCCACCACCAACCTATTGAAGGTTGCGATATAAGTTAGCAGGTCCTGGTTTCCTTGTCGTAGGGATAGAAGTTCGTTATCTAGGGCCTGTCCTTGTGAATGTCTGGCGAATAGTCTTTCCATGCTCAATTGAAAACCCTGAAAATCCCGAAGAAGAGGGTCATCCTGGTTGACTAATGGAATTGACCAATCCTCTGCGCTGCCACTAAGGTATGACAGTACAAAGGCTTCTTTGGCTTGGTCATTTGGAAAAGCTCCTGGTCTGCATAAAAAGTGCAATTGGCATTGGTTCATGAACACGGCAAAATCTTTTGGGTCCCCAGCAAAGTGTTCAGGTGGAGCTAAAGGAATGCTCCCTGGTAGAACCACTTGCACAGGGCTGCTCGATGAAACGGGGGTTGAATTCCCCCCAAGTCCAGGTAGTGGTGTTTGCCCGGCTTGATTTTGCAGCAGTTGTCTGGCAAGATCATCAGTGCGCTCCTTTTGCACAATCAGTTCTCTCCTGAGCGCATTAGTTTCTTGGCGCGTGGAGTGCACTTCTGCCCTATGTTCTCCTAACAATTGGGCTAGTTGGTCGGTTTCTGAGGTCTCCATTACGCCCGGGTGGGGATTAGTAGATAGGCTTCGTGTTCTGTTATGCTCACCTAGTTCCCACAGGGGCGTCGATCGGACCCGGACAGCTGCGGTCTCCACCAACGTGATGCGTAGTGAAGAGATGACAGTCTGGACTGGCCCGTCTAATCTTGTCTGCTGGACTCGTAGAAGTATTCTCCTGCAAGTAGAGAAAGGGATTTAGCCACCCGTGGACTTTAGTGATGGCCCCCCTCCACTGTTCTCGTTCTCCCTACTAATCATCTCCAATATCCCCTCTTGGTAACCTCACCTTATGTTTTTAAATGATGAGCTCTCCATCCTGCATGGCAAGCAGGGGCGCGTAGATACCAGTTACTTCACTGGTTTGAAGGTACTGGAGGAGTTCAGGAAGAATATTGACTCCAGTATCTATAAAGTTCAAAGAGTTCAATATGTCCGATGTTCACTCTTGTTCCATTCCCTCGTTAGGTTGCAGCTGGGTCCAAAAGAATATTGCCTGGAGACAGCAGATGGTGTTCAGGTAACAGTCTGTATTACCAAACACTGTCCGGTAAAAGTTGCATGAGTTTAACTTGCTGTTTTCTCTCCCTTTATAGGTGCGGCATAGAAAGATGCAGCGAATTAAAGGATAATACCTCCAGTGGTAAAGCAGGTAAGCCTATGGTGGCAAAGAGATTGTCTTTGTCGGTTTTCTCGGTTCACCTTGTTATTCCTTTTGTTTTCCGCCCAGGTGCTGGGTTTCGACGAAGAACATGATGGAGGCAGCGCCGAGTTGAAAGATGCAGTGGACTGGTGAGTATAAGGCGGCGCTGCTGCTGGTGAAGCGGCGTGTGCTGAAATAATGTCCTTTCCAGGCTCGGAGATGTGCTGGGTCCGGAATCAGGTAAGGAATCAAATAATGTCCGTGATCTAACCTCTTCTCCTTTCTTTTCCTTTTGTCTAGGAGCTCCGGATTCGAGGCAGGCATGGCAGAAGACTGGATGCTGACTTGCAGACACGGTGAGCGTTACGCTGCTGGATGCAGAATAACACGAAGCATGAGCTGCTGTTCGGGCGTGGTTTAAATAGCCTGCAAAGTAGTCCCAGGTAAGAAGTTCCCCAGAACCTCACCCGAGTAAAAAATAGTCCCTGTAATAAAATAGTCCCATCCAGGGCTCACGTTGGCTTGGACTCATTTGCAGCATGGTCTGCATAAGGTAAGTAAAGTCTATGAGCCTGGCGCCTATGGCACCAGGACTGATTTCTATGATGAGCCTGGTGCCTAAGGTGCCAGGACTGAATACAAACAGCCCCCAACCGGGGCTGTTGGGATTTTAATGAGTATCTGGATGCCTGCTTCCGGGGCTGATGGACTCGATCCGGATGCCCGGGGTTAGGCATCATGACAATAGATAGTGTTCAACAAGGGCTCATGTATCAGTTTGTCCCTTTGTGGAGATCTTTGCCAGCCAATGAGGACAAACTCTTATTTATTTTCCACAATTAACTTTATTGATGTGGTTCTCTTTTAAGAACTTGAACTTCTTTAACGGACTGGAGGCAAGTTCAAGCAACTTAACTTTGTTGTTCGCTCTGGCTTTGGTTCTTCCTTGCAGCAGGGGCCTTGTAGGTTATAATGTCTGGTGAGGGCCAGGAATACATTCTCTCAATTTACTTGTAGTTCCTTTCTGGGGATGGGGGGAGAACAAAGTATTACTGGATTCTGGCACAGTGGTTTATGGCCTCTTGTAGACCGATAAATCAGAAGAAAGTCACAGGCCTCTAGGTGTGGGGTTTATCCTTAGCCCAGCACTTTGTATTCTCAATGTCACAGGAGGCCGGGGCATTGACAAACTGCTCCTGGCCCAATGCGCTGTATTTGGGACATTCAATACTTGTTTTTGGCCAAGGGCACAGGGTTTGTAATGTCATAGGAGAGTGGGGTCTTTATAAATTGCTTCTAGCCAAGGGTGCAGGGTTTATAATGTCACAGGAGACCGGGGCCTTTATTACTTGCTTCGAGCCCAGTGCAAAGGATTTATAATGTCACATGAGAACAGGGTCTTGATTACTTGCTTCCAGCGCAGTGTGCCGTACTTATACTGTCACAGGAGACAGGGGCTATCACAACATTCACAGCCATCATACACACAGAGCTGGCACTTGCTGTCATTTTTGGCTTTCTTCCTGGACGCTTCGGATGTCACAGCCACTCGTTAATTTCACTTGGTGTCTTCAATACACCCACATCAAAGTCTCCTTTTCTCCAATTCCTGTCAGCTCCTGAGGGACAAAAAACACCACACACCAACTGTCATTCTTCTCTGTTCTTTTCTCAAGTAAAGAACCCGCTCCACATCAGCCTCCTGTGTCCTGCCCCTTCCCTGGACCATCAGTCTTTATTTAACCTTTGCTCTGCCAGTGCCTTGTGCTCTCTGTGTTTCTTGTGCTCCTGTTCTCACCGTCCCTTGGGGATTTCAAGTGTTCAATATGTGGCATGCAATTGAATGCTGTTTTTAAATCAATAAACACAAAATACAAGATTCCGTGCCTCCAAGAAACATATTTTTCAATCACAGTAAAAAGTATGAATGTTTGTTCCGTAGTGCCCATATTCCTCCTAAACCCCACCTGGGCACTACTAATCCTTTTTGTCTCATCTGTCCATTGCTCAAAGTGCCTCAAAAACAATTGCCCATATATCGTGCCCCCCACATCAAGGAAGGAGATAATTGACTATTTCAGTCCTATCTCCCTTCTTGAATTTTGGGACAATCTCTGCTTGTGGCCAGGTGGGGGCACCGTATAGACTCTATAGCACAGAGGAAATAATAATAACAGGTAGGGTCGCCAACTGGGGCTTTACCTCTGTGTTGAGCAAGGATAGCATCCCTTACGTCCTCTAGAGCAGAGATTAAATGCACCCTATTCACTGACAGAGGACTTGAGAGATTATTGGTTGCACCCAATGTACTTAAATGCTCCACCCTTTCTTCCTTATAAAGAGTGGATAAGTGGTCATACCGGCTATCTGGTGTAATTTCTAATTCAAAACCGAGCCTTCATTATTTGTACTTAGAAAAAGTCAGTTTCCTTCCTCAACAAGGGTCGCTGTTGGCATGCCAATGAATCAGTAGATTTTAAATTGGGAGATCAGCTTTCTTCGCCGACATTCAAACCAGCCAACCAAAGATTTGCTTCTGTGCCTGGCTCTGCTCTCCCTATGGGGAATGGTTAGCCAATAAAGACAAAATACTCAATAAACGGAGTGACTTCAAGTGTATGAGAAAACCCAGCTTTATTCAGATGCTAACAGTCAGTAGAGTGTACAAAAGACAATTAGGAACAACAAGCTTTTAAGTTAGAAAAAATATCACGGCTCATGTCATTTTTTGTATTTATAATAATAATGTCTAGTTGCTTATTCAATTTTTTTGTGGACTATAGACCTTACCGTTATCCATAATACAATGTCTGCTAATGGTTCTTTCACAACTAATAATTCCTCCTTGGTTCATACTTATGAAAATGATACATTTCAATCTAACATACCATTGGTTGGCATTTTACTACAGTCATTGGTAGGGTGAAGAAGGTTCTGATTGGTTCATTATTTGTTCATCCAACCATTGGCTCTGTTATGCGGTGCTGAGGTACATGGTGGGGAAGGAGAAATGTGCGAACTGCTGTGAGCTGCTGGCCTTGAAAGTTACTCTCATTCCACTCCCATACTGAGGTTCTCTCTTCCAGACATATTCGTGGTATTGACTTCTCATCCCTCTGTCTAGATACACAATGAGTCTAGCAGATGAGCTATCAAATTGGGCATGGAATAGATGGCCACTGTTCTGACCGCATAATGAGGGCTTGCTGTGCTAAATCAATTTTTGCCCATTTATTGGATTTTCTAATGTCCTAACGTGTGTGTGCCTTCCTTCAGTGGCCTCTTGGGGCCCTAAATGTTTATTTGTTACGGAATGATTTGGCACGGCAGTTACTTGCACCTGCCATTTAACGATATATATGTTTTCGTGATACTACCAATAGAAACTAATTAATTTAGCGCCTGATTCACAGAGCATTTTCCAATGAGAATGCGCCATTATTAAACAATTCTGTGAATCAGGACCTTGATAATTACACACCAAACCCTGAGAAACATTATCTGGTGTGGTTTCAATTCTTAAGCAGAACTCCTTTTCGCACACCGACCTTGGTGCTTGATCTGCTGTCTGGGCATCGTTAGTTCTGGAATATTGTGCTAAACTGCAATTTTTCAGAATTGAGGCTTGAGGCCTTGCAGGGTTTGGTCTAAGTAATGGTGGGACGTCTGCTCTTTCTCTTCCAGGTTATTGTTCTTTGTGGCTTGCATGCCACCACTCATTATTCCCTGTCAGTGCATGCTGCAGCCTCTCCCTACCTGCCCATCTCTACATTACTTGTGTGACCCTATCTGAGTATTATATAACCTGTACCTGCTTCTTTGAATGCACACTACTTCTCACCCTACTTGTGCCACACAATCTATTCGACTCTTCATGGCAGCTGCATGACCATTAGTGTTTTACTGACTATTTACAAAACATTTCTCAGCTTGTACTTTTGTTCATGCTCAGGAATAGGTCGGACCATGGACAGACCCAGTGCAACTCTCATCTGCACCTTCACAATGGTCATAATCTTATTGTGCAGATCGCAAAGAACTTTGTCACTGAATGAATTCAAGGAGAAGAATTCCTCCATTTATGTAAGTGCTTCTAAAGAAATATTGCCCATTGTTGAATCGTGATGAAGGGTATCCTGTTTAAGACTTGTCCTGCAATAGGAACACTTGGGCATGGTAGAGCTGGGTATAGAAAGATGCACTGAGGTAAAATTAGTATGCCCGAGTACAAGCATCAGAGGGAAATGATCACGCTCATATCGGAGCTATATAGTAAATGATTTAATGGCCTGCAAATTTGGGAGATCCAAAAAGATATAATTTCTATAACTCTTTATTGTTCCCCTACTGAAGGTAGGGGCCGGGGGGACATCACCTACCACTTGACCATTGTACCCAATCTAAACATAACTGAAGCTAATTCCAGCTCATATCTATATTGCTGTTTTGTCTTGAGTGGAACTAAATATGGTATGTTCCAAGCAATTCTAGCTGTGAATTTAGTTGTAAGTTAAAATCCCCCCTAAATAGTACTCTTCCAAGACTCAAGTCAGATGGCTTCCAAACTTGCAGTGTTAATTCAAGATCAGACAAGGTCCACATGGTGAGTTTGACATAAGGGTGATTATACACATTCGCTAGGAACACATCATTTTACTTTGAAAGTTGCATGTCCAAATATAATACATCTACATTAGAATTAGGGAGTACTGCCACCTGAAGAATTAAGTCATGTTTTTAGCAGTACAGTTAAACCCCCCCCCCCACACAGCATTCCCTTTAACTCCTTTGCCCTAACAGCTAGGATATCAACATGTGCATATCCTTCCATTGTCACAGATTCAAGAGCCTAGGTCTCCTGGAAACAGATTATATTATACACACGGATACATATGTCTCATCAATTTTAACCTCTCATGGCCAGAAATGTTCCAGCAAAGTACCTTAATCTCACTGAGTTCCCTGCCGGGGCTCAGGCGAAGCAGGGGGCAGTTAGCCTGTAGGCGAATTCCCTGATGGAGTCGATCCACAGGGGGGCAAGGCATCAGACATCAGTCACTTGGCTCACTTTGCTATCCCTAGATGGGGCACTAGTTGGCAGAGTCTCTTTGACATTAATTTTCAACACAGGTGTGAGCAACATGGGCTGATATATAATAGTCCATATCATAATCAAAGAAAGAGGTCTTAAGATAATCGCTGACAATCACCAGTGGATCAGGCAGACCATCCACATACTTAACATCATTTCTGATGACGAAACAGCAACCTTTCTTATTTCGAGAGCCAGTGTATATGCTAATTTAGCTAGTTCATTGCCTATTTGGCCTGCCCTAGTAGCTTTGGGCCGTTCATGAGTTACAGGGCATCCGCACTGGGGACATTTATTGGGAAATAGGGAAACTTGTTTGATGATACCTTGCCCAGAGCATCACTTCCTGCTATAGGAGTGTTTTGAGAAGGCTGATCATAAGGCACAGGCTTTTTCCTCCCACTACGCTTAGCCTGCGGTGGCAGGTGTCTCCTTGTAGATTTCCCAGTGGCATCCTGCACTGCCAGTAATGGTTAGCCTGACTTGGATGCTACTAAAGGCTTAGGGTCTCATTACGACCCTGGTGCTAATGGGTTAACGGCGCCGTAAAAGGCTGCGGCGCCGTTAACCCATTAGTGCCTGATTACGAGGCCCCTTTGCGGGACCCAACCTTAACGGCTGGTCTACACCAGCCGTTAAAGTAGGGACCCGCAAAGGGACCTTGGTGCTAAGTACGGTACTGCAATTTGCAGTACTGTACTTAGCGCCTTCCCCATTCCAATAGAGCCCTATGGGGCGAAAATGGAAATGGGGAAGGGCCATGGTTCAATGGGGAATTACCGCCCCGCCAACCTTGGAATGGGGTGGTAATTCCCCATTGAATCATGGCGGACCCGTTACAACACCGGCACCAACCATGGTGCTAATAGCGCCATTGTTTAGCGCCGGTGTTGTAATGAGGGCCGTAGAGTCAAAAGAGGCAGGAGGTGATAACATTCAGTGGGCCTCATTATGACTTGGGTGGTATTTGGGTGGTAAATACGCTGGAATACTGCCCTACTGAATTACCGTTACCGCCACTTGGTCCCTCTGAATGACCCCCAGATTACAAGTGGCGTGGTGGATAAATCTCCATTTTTGCAAAGTTCATTGGAATTACCACCGGCACAATTCCACTGATTTTGCTGATTTTTCATGGAAAGTGGGAGTATTTACCTCCAGCATTAAGCTGGAGCTTAATCCTTCACTCTAGGGCCATACTTCTAGTACTGTCCATTTGTTCACGCACCACCATACTTGTAATGAGCCCCGATGCAGTGTCTGTAACTAAGAATGCCATGTTTGTGTCGCCAGAATAAGAACTCTGTTTGCACAAACAAAATATTGAGAACTTTTTCTGCCAAAGAAAAGACTTAGAAATATTTATGGAAAGGTGCAGTCCATTGTGTCAATGTATGTGTGTGGAGAGAACAGTTCTCACCTTGGATGACTGTCGATCTAGAAAAATAGACACCGTATTATCTTGGCTGAAGACCAACCGTCTCATGCTTTTAGTATTAGAAATATATAGCAATAAGCTTGACTAAGGTGCAGCCATTTTAAAGCGACTGAAATTGCCATCATGTTTTCTCTAACGTTGCCTTTTTGCCTCATGTAAAACTGCTTTGCTGAAATATTATT
The DNA here is from genome assembly GCF_040938575.1 of Ambystoma mexicanum. NCBI lineage: Eukaryota > Metazoa > Chordata > Amphibia > Caudata > Ambystomatidae > Ambystoma > Ambystoma mexicanum. The sequence goes on along the minus strand of NC_090928.1, from coordinate 825,779,406 downwards.
CTGCTTCACTGGTGCACAATGCAAGGCCGCGAGTGGCATGTTGAAACGTAATGCAGTAACCCAGACAGAAATGCCCGGTCCCCTCCCTCGCATATCCTTGGAGAGTGAGCAGCAGGGTATTCTAATCAGTACAGCAGGTGCCAGCTAGTCTCCGTAAGCATAGTAGAAATGCTAGAGCGAACATTAAAAGACTTGAATTATGCTCTTCTTTGCAGCCTCCCTTCCCTGAGGCCAGTAGAGTCCTGGAGAGCAAGATGACCCCCCCCCGGCACACAAATAGAAACTCGGAGATAGCAAGGCCTGGAATGTGTCTCTCCCTACGCACAGCTTGCTTGCAGAAACAGAAGCATTGTGTTCTTTAAAACACAGACTTTTGTCTGTGGCATTACAAAATTGCAAACTGTTACAAAATGAATGTTTGAACGTGTCAAACTCAACACCATTGTCAATCATCGTGCCTAGTTCAAAGGAAATGTAATAGGGGCAGAATAAGTTGTGACACTACTGATTACTAGATGCTTGTTTTGTATATATGTAACTGTTGTACGAATTTCTCTCTCTTGCGTCCCCTGAGGTCTGGTAGACACACGCCGCGGGGCGTGGGACCAGTTGGCCAACTGAGACTATTTGCTTTGCAATCAACCCTAGATTTTGGGAATAGAACCTCGTGTATATCAGTTTGTGTGTGGTGATTGTGCCTTGTTTCCATACCCGAGGGTCCCTCAGGGGCCCCTTCATGACCTAAATGCATGTATTTGTATTTGCGTTTATTGATTTATATAGCACTTTCCTCAAAGCGCTGAACAACATGAATGATAGCACAAACATGTAGGTAAAACAAATGATAACAAGAATACAATTACACATGAGAAGAGAGTACACGAGTTTAATGTGTTTAAAGAGTAGAAGGGAATCATTAGCAGAAGCTAAGATAGAGGTAAGGGATTCCAATTTATGGGAGCAGGTAGGGTGAAGGAGCGGAAAGAGGACTGCGCACAGGGGGATGGGGAACTGTCAGAAGGAAGAGAGTCTGAAAACATAAAAAATAAGTGGGGACATAAAAAGCGAAATGAGATGAAAGTGAAAGAGGAGCCAGGACATGCACAGATTTGAAGACTATGAAGAGAAGTGAAAGAGAATGCAAGATTAGAAGGAGAACCAGCAGCTGTATTGAAGAGACCAAGAGATAGAAGTGCAAGCAAATAGAGAGAAGAGAGTGTTATTAGCAGAGTCGATGATAGTGTCTAATGGAACAAATTGATAGGCAGTGTGAGGTTGGCTTGGAGTAAGACACAGACAACAGATTCAAAGTTAAGAACAAACTCTTTTATTAAAATAAATGTCAGGATGCAAAAATGCCTATCTCGCCCTATGCTATGGTGGGATTTCCCTATCTAACTGAAACTAAGGAAAGTCACAGTAAATAAGTTCAACTTAGGAATCTGTCTGTATCCAAAACCTATGCATGCCCTGACCACTAGTCTTATACGACGTGTAGGAATGTCAGTAACCAACAAAATAGTGTTCAGCATAGAGTTCAAAGCTTGATTTAGCTTGTAATGTTCTTACATCCCCCTTCCCCAAATATAAAGCAGTTCTTATAACAAGTCTTAAGATTGCCTAGAGTTCCAAAATAATATAAGTTTGAGCAATACTCTGGGTTCCCTTCCCCAAGTTCCAAAGCACAGTTTAAAAAACACCAAAATATTCGGATGCACCGTTCTCAAGACAAACCACCAATTCCAATCCCAGTGATGTATTCACTTTAAGGTGTTTCCCAATTTCTTTAATGTTCTGTGCCACACTGAGACCCTCAGTGTATTGCGGGTCTTTGAATCATCACAAAAAGGTAATCAGGAAATCATTAAACTCACTGTTGTAAAGTTAATTTCCCAAAGTTCCCTTCACTTTAGTAAAAAATACCCATTGGGTTTGCAGGTCTTTGTATTCACTGTGTAGTTCATCATATGTTGGCCTCTTTATATTTATATGCACTAGATTTATAGCATAGTTGAACGTTGTTTGCAATGTAAAAGGTTCTTTCACATTTGGAATTATCAAGTGGTGTAGGTAATTATTCTGAGAAGGTTCCCTTCTCCTGTTGTCCTCATAAGTCAAGGTTTTATTTTAATGCAGTATTCAACATGGTACAGTTTAATCATTGAAAGGTTCTTTGCTGTTCGCCGTTTCAGTAGCATGTAGAGGTTTTAAGGTAAGTTACTTGGTTACTCTCATGCAATGTGTTTTTCAATGCAGCATTCAAAATTGATATCGATTTTAAGATTTGAATATTCTCGTTCAGTTCGTTAAGTATTGTACTCCCATATACCTTCAAATTGTTTATTAATTCGTATGGATTCTATGTGGAGACCTTTGACAACGTGCTTCAATCCACCTGACCACTCTGTAACAAAGTCAGACACTTGCACGCCGGGTTACTGTCTGTATAGAAACTCACTGGTTGCTTTGAAGCTGGCAGTGTAGATTTTCTGGTCTTCTTGCCTTCACTCAGGACTCCACCTCCTGCCCCTTGTATGGGAGGCAAGATGTTTTGAGACCCCCTCCCCTCCATTTAACCCCACGTGCGTATTGTGATTTGTCCACCAGCCACCTATCCACCTGTGGCCAGGGATGTGGGATGGTTGCGGGACGACTCATATGTAGGCACACATTTGACCTGAAAGCTAATCCCAGACTCCATTTTGTACCTCAACCTGCCTCCATTTTGTGCATTTATTTTATTTATTTATATATTTGTATAGCGCCAACTGCCCGCAGGCATCAGGGGCACTTATATATAGACATGGACAAGACTCAAAGGGAGCCTAAAAAGATGAGACGGGACAAAAATACATAATGTACTGGTTGCCTAATTCAGGTAGGTCAAGACGGAGGGTTACTTGAAAAGCTCAGTTTTGAGTTTTTTGCGGAACGCCAAGAGATTAGGCTCCAATCTAAGTTGCTTCGGCAATTTGTTCCATTTGGCAGCCGCACAGTTGGGGAAAGCTCTGCCCATGCCGAGTTCCTTCTTGTGTTTCTGGGGAGTCATAAACCCATTTGCTTCTGATCTTAAAGTCCTGGGAGGATGGTAGAAAGGAAGTTTGGACTTCAAGTAGGCTGGTGCCTTGCCGTATAGACACTTGTGAGTTAGGCACAAGGACTTAAATAGAATGGGAATACTCTATTCTCAGCCAGTGGAGATCCCGTCTAGGTTCACTGATATGTTCGCTTCTTGCTTTCTTTTTTACCATTCTGATCACGTTATTTTGGAGCAGCTGGAGTTTTTGGATGCTTTGATTACTAGCTCCTGCCAGGAGAGCATTACCATAGTCCAGACGCAACATGATGGTAGCTCTTGCTATTGTGGCACAGTTTTTTTCACTGAGTAGTGGTCTAATATATTTAAGGAGCCTGATGGAGTAATTGCAGTTTTTGCTAACATACATAGCCTGGGCATCTGAGTTGAGGGAGGCTTCCAAAGTCATGCCTAGTGTTTTAACCTTATCTGCCACTGGAATATGGGTTTCTTTAATTTGGGAGGCCAGATAGTCTGCAGAGAGTCAGCGGAGAGTTTGGCACGAGCCTGGGTGGAGCCAACAACCATTAATTCGGTCTTATTGCCGTTCAGGCACATCCAGTTATTGTCCATCCAATCTTCAATGATTTCGTAAAGTGTGTTTAGTGTTGTACTATCTTTAGTATGATCCCCATTCAGTTCTAGGACCAGCTAAGTTTCGTCAGCATAGTTGGTAAAAAATATCTGGAGTTGTTGTAATAACTTGCATAAGAATCGAATGTACAAGTTGAAGAGCAGAGGGGACAGACTAACTCCCTGTGGTACCCCGCAAAAGATGTTAAATTCAGATGAGAATTTGTCGCCCCAGTGTACTCTGGATATTCTGTTTTCCAGGAAGGATGATAACCAACTTATTGACTCTTTCCAACCATTAGCAACCTTCTCTAGTGCTTGCTGTAAGAGCTGGTGGTCTAGTAGGTCGAAGGAAGCACTCAGATCTAATAGGACCAGTAGGCCAGCCTTACCCTTGTCCATAATTTTCAGCATTCTGGACTGTAGGTCCAGCATAGCAGTCTCGGTGCTGTGAGCTGTTCTTAAGCCAGATTGTTGAGGGTGTAAGATCTTGTGGCTTTCCACATACTCTTGGAGTTGGGCGTTTGCTACTTTGTCCAATATTTTGAGAGTAAAGTTACAGTTTGTAATGGGTCTTAGGTTGTTGGGGTCTCGAGGGTCTACGGTAGGTTTTTTTACTAGAGGTGTGATGGTTACCTTTTTTATATTGCATGGCACTACTTGGTCCGGAAAAGAGGTGTTAACAATTTTAGATACAGGTACCACAGGCCTCATAGACAAAAGTAGCTGGTAGAGCTGCAGCTCTCCCCTCGAGATCACGCACTGCGAGCCTGTCATCTCCCTCGCCCTCCTCCTCTTTGCGTCCCTGCAGAAGGCATGTTCCCACGGGAGACTAGGCACGAATAAGCTATATGACAAACACTGTATCTTTCACCTTCCGCAGTCCATCACTGACCTGCGGATAAATGGGTAAAGGCTTGGGTTTAAGGAAAGCAATCCATCCCCACAAACATGCCCTGTCCCATTGCAGACCCCACATTTATGATATACACTGTGGATAACCCCCCAACCTTGTTCTTCTTTTGAAATAATATATATAGATTCTACGCCTGTGTGCCACTCTGGTTCACCCATACTGCTAATCCCCCTGTGAAGGTTATAAATCCTCTCATGTAGGTGTCTATTAAGGGGCTAAATTCAGAAAACAAAACAAGAAGATCCTCACCAATCTTTAATGCACATGAAGCTATCGGGCATATGTCTAAGTCCCATACTGTTGAATGAATCTTGTCTTTTTGAAAAAACACTAATGTATGGCTGATTTACTCGGTCGATATCATACAAGGTACACAATCTAGATGTTCACTGGCTGTTCAAATATACCTGTGTTCACAAAATATGCTCAACTTACCTACTGGTCCAAATGTGTATAATACAAGACGTTAACGTTCCGAGACTGTTGTAAATAGAATTTACTTTGTAACATGGTACTCATGATAAACGTAAACGTGCAACCTATACAATGTTCATAAACTTGCATATTGCTCGATGTACCTGTAACCACACTGGCCTAATCCTACCTCGCATTCTAAATTATGTGCATGTAACCCTGTAAAGTAGATGAACTAGAAGCCACAGGGCCCTCTCTTCCTTCTCCTGCAGAGCCGAATATTCGGCCCCCACCTTCCTCGCGCCTCAGGTCGGGGTGACATCTATAGCTCCTTATTTCATTGATGATGTCATGCTGTAATTGTAACCTCACCCCCCTCCGCCAAGCCTGCACCAAGTATCCGCCCTCCCCTAAGCGTCCAAGACCCACAATAGCACCATAGAACTTGTTCCACACCCCGAAACCTTGGTTAAACAACAAGGCTCTCATCCCACTGCCTTGTTGATGTACCAGCTATGTGCCCTCTGACCAGATAGTATCCAAGCTCACCCCAAACCCGACTGACAATGGTGGCAGTGTATTTACTCTTGTACTTACATACTATAAAGATGTCCCCCACCAGATCTAACAAAGCAGAATGATAGTGGTATCCCTGACATGTGCCCCCTGACAAGGCACCTGAACTCATGAAGCACTGCCTTTATTGTATAATTTGTTTTATGATGATGAGATAAGAGCACCTAGAGGTAGGTGTTATTTCTCTTGTGATGTTAGATTAACAACTTGTAGGATTTACAGGGCATTATGAATTACAGTTACCACTGAATGAGTATGTGTGGCCACAAGGGCAAATGTTAGCGCAGCCAAGATGTATCAATTCAGACATCTCCTGATTCGGCACTCCACCCCGATGAGCCCAGCTGACCTACAAGCATCACCATGACACGACAAGGAGCCTCACCAATCCTGGAGCTTCAACCCTATAGAATCCATGCTGCTCCTCCACTTTGCCCAATCTCATCGATTTATGTAATCCCTAGCTCCCACGTCATAGGGGACGTAATTTTGTAACAAAATGTAAATGCTTTCTGATGTTTGGCATAGCACTCTCAGAGTTTGCAGAGTTCTCTGCTTGCCCTATTTTTGGATAAACTTACTTTTTACCTTCACCTCACTTGGTCTTGGTCTCATTCCCTCCTGGTGTGTGTCAATCATTGACTCTCATTGGAGAATGTTTTGTTGTATTTTTGGGGACGCTCACTTTCAAGTGGTGACCTATGGACGTGATTTGTCCATTTGTTCCTTTTGGCACGAGATTTCCCGGCCACAGCGGAAACCCTGGGCACACCCCCTCAATAGAGCTGCCCGCCTATGGCAATCGGTACACTTAGAGGTGCACACATAGTAGGACGCGAGGATATGGGACCCCATTTGCAAAATCCACCGTACCGCTCGCCGGAGCCGGGGGCGGCCATTGAGTGTGGGGCAGCACCTGGATAGACCGGGCCCGGAGGGTCTCGGATCAAGATGGACATGTGAGTATCAAGTGCGAGCGACGTTAAACGTAGATAGAGGAGGGATATAGAGGTAGTATATGGAGTGAGATGAAGGGGAGGGGAGGGGAGCTAAAACAGAGTAAATGGAAAATATAGTAAGAGGTGGTCTTGTGGGTCTAATATATTCTTTCTATTCTTTCTGCATATGGCCATTAGGACAAGTTAAGGAGATTACGAGGTGAAAGAGGAATACGGGAACCTAGCTCCACAAGGGGTTGGAAGGTGGTGCCGCATAGTGCTATCTTGACTAGTATTGGGAGTAAAAAGAGAAAACAAGTGCAATCAGTAGGAGTCTCAAATAAGGGGCGGCTTGGAGTAGTAGAATTTAGAAACGCTTCTTCTTTTTTCTTGATTAGAGGGGAAATATAAAGGGGACAGAAACGGGAGAAAACAGAGAACAAAGGGCTGAATAGCAGGGGTCAGAGGCGACAGATAGGAGGATCTGTGGTAAATGTTATGTGTGATATGTCTTTTGGTTAATGTTATGTGAATGTCTTATTGTGGTTGTTGCAACTAGTGGCCACGGACAAGCCGTGGCAGAATAGCTGTTGTATTTCTGGAAGACATATTTTATGTAGATTAAGTGTGACAAATTGAGGATAAAAATTAAAATACTGTGATGCAGAATTGATATACAAAAACACTAAACATTACACCATTGTAAAAGTTACAGTACTACAATATAAGTATCATCAGGTAAAGGTAAGAGAGTGGGAAAGAGAATGGGCTCAGAAAAACCCCTAGATCACATTTGTCAGAGTTTGCCAGGTTACGCCAAGAAAATTGTAAAACACCATGATCAGTGGATCACGGAATTAAAAGAGGAAGGGCTATCTCAGGTATGGCCCAAGGGAGGATCATTCGACAAAAATGTCCTGGATATGGCAGCAGCATGTCTCTTTGTAAAGTACAAAGTAAAACAGTTACAAAATAGGAGAGAGATATTAGATATATGGAGGCTATTCGAAATGGTGCCTCCAATCAAAGGAAAAGAATACATAAAGGAACAAGTTACATCTCCCTTGGTAATAGAGAATAGCGGGAAGTAAGGGGAAGAGAAGGAAGGTCAAACAGAGGTTGCACGATTGTATCCCCTCCTGCCAAAACCAGTACCAGCTGAAGGGTACAGTGACCCAGTATAAGTGTCAAAACCCACGCCCCCAACCACACCTCAACCCACAGCATCTCCCCCATACAAATGTCTGAGATTAGGTGGACAGGTGAGTACCCCGGCAATAGATATTGAGAAATGTACACAAGACCTAGACTCAAGGTTAACAATGGCCTAAAGTGAATCATCCCGACTGAGAGATATATGTGAGCAAGGGGGATCAAGCACCCCCAGAGTAGAACAGACACAATTGTCCCAGTCACTTGACTGTCCGCGGAAGAAGGATGGGATAAGGGGGAGATACTTTTCCGGATAAATCACACAACTACAAGAACAATCGAGGTAGGTCAGGAAGTAAACGAAGGGGAGGTGGAAGGCGGGAGCATGACACCAGATAGAGAGGAAGAATTTTGGTGCGATACAGAAGCGCAAGAACAAGAGGAAAGGAGACTGGGAATCACAGCACGAGGGACACCAGTGAGGATAGGACAGACACCCTTGGGAAGGGCAATGGAAGAAGAGTGGAATGGGAGATTGGGAAATAGAATGGAGTGAATGGCAATATTGGGTAAGAAGGGAGCAAAGGTAAGTACAGTGAAAATAGCGAAAGGTAAGCTATAATTGCCACTGATACACAGGGGGGGGAGACATAATTATATCTCCTTGTCTCAAAGGGACAAGGCACATTCTATCAAATTATTGCCCCCACTTTCAGGAAGGGCAAGTAAATCTATCAATGCATTTGAGAAGAATACTGCAGGGATTCCCCTGGCAATAAGTGACGTCAAACGTTTACTAGTGTCTGCAGTAGGTGATCAGGCAGACAGGGTTTGGGCGAAAGCGTGTTTCCCGGAATAACATTAGGTTGTGACCGCCATGATGGGGCATCCTTCAACACGGTAAGAACAAGAATATGGGATGCATTAAGAGAGACGTTTCCCGACACACCAGATTTGCAGTCTGTAATGCAATGCACAATGGGTGAGGAGGAAGATGCAATGGCCTTCATTCTCTGGGTGCAGGAGACGTGGAGAGCAGAGACGGGCACTGCGTGGGACCAATCCACCTCCATATTTTATTTCATAATAAAACAAGGCCTCCCCAAAGAAGTTCAGAAGGTTCTTGATAAAATAGCTGGGATCGAAGCCAAAGGCTGGCCAGAAATACAGAGCATAATAGTACATCATTGCAAACGAATCAAAGAGAGAGAAAGAGAGATAGTACAGAAGAGACTGGTGGACGAGGCTAAATTAATTCAGACAAAACTAAAGAAGGTCACAGCAGCAGCAGCCACCCTGCCACAGATAGAAAATGAGAGGAGGAGGAAGATCAATAGCAATACAAGCAAGGATGGCAGCAAACTGGGCAGGGAATGGACAAGAACAGTGGAATGGTGAAGAGCAATATGGAGGGCCACAATGGCAGGCAAGAAGCGCCTGTGGAGGAAGAAGTGAGTACAGAAGATCTAGAGGAGGTAGATATGGATACGGAGTGTATGGGGGACAGGGACCTGGAGGGGGACCCGGAATAGCTGGAACTGTGGGAGGTGGGGACATTTTTTGAGGGAGTGTTGCAGCTGACCAATGAACAATTATCAAAATGAACAGCAGTATGGTCAACCGCACCCAGGAATCCTACATGGACTGCCAATGGGAAATGGGAGAAGGGAAGAGGAACAGGATCAGAGGTACACAGATGATCGCCGAGCACCCCCACAGAATGTACAACAACACCCACAGTCACGAGAACATATGGCCGCTGTCCGAGGTAACCCGTTTGCCACAATGGCAAATGCGCCCCTACAACCTTTGGAAGAGTGGCGGTAGTGTCAGGAAATGTTTTTGATAATGAAGGAAACACCAGATAATCAGCATAGGACAGCCCACAGAGAGCACTTGTGTGTCCCGTACTATCAATGACCCTCAATGCATCAGAGGAACCACTGGTGGGGGCAGAGATAGGAAATAAACAGTTCATTTTCATGGTAGATTCAGGAGAAGAAAAATCCTGCCTACGAGAAGGTAGGTTTCCACTATTTAATCTCAAACTCGAGACGCAAGGATTCTCTGGGTGTTGTTGAGGACATAAACGGACTCCTGAAAAGCAGACTCTCAAAACTATGTTACACAATGTAAAATAATTAGGTGTATTGTTTACCCCTAGCCTTATTTGAGTTGAAAAATCAGCCCAGTAAGGACCACCAATTGTCCCCCATGAGGTAGTGACAGGAAGACAAATGCACACTGCAGTCTGATGCACACAGGAGTGCAACAATACTAGGGGAAGAATTTCATGAGTATTTGACGAAACTTACAAAAGCAGCGCGTATGATTGCAAAACAGCTTGCACCACCATTCACACATGAAGCAACAAATGACACTGTAACACCAACCACTGACAGCTCTACAGGCCAGCTCGAGCCAGGGGAGATGGTATATGTGAGGAGTTTTGTACGTCGGTGGAATACTCCAAGATTTCATGGCCCATATGAGGTGGTGTATAGTACACCAATCACAGTAAATGTAAAAGGGCTGAGGTACTGGACACATTTGTCGGACGTACGAAAAGCTTATGACAGTGTGTAACACTAGAAGTGGCAACAGGCAGGACAGAAGTGGTGACACAGACTTAAACAGGAGCTCCAAGAAAAGAAATGCATGATGTAATGTAAATAAGAAAATAATAATGCAAATGACGCCAGTAAAGAAATTGCAATGAAAAAGAGTTGATGGAGATGCCCTCTCTCTCTCTCTCTCTCTCTCTCTCTCTCTCTCTCTCTCTCTCTCTCTCTCTCTCTCTCTCTCTCTCTCTCTCTCTCTCTCTCTCTCTCTCTCTCTCTCTCTCTCTCTCTCTCTCCCTCTCTCTCTCTCTCTCTCTCTCTCTCCATCTCTCTCTCTCTCCATCTCTCTAATATGGCTAAAGATAAAATGAGTGAAGATACTATCTAAAATGCACAGAAATGAAATAATGAGAAGGACTTTTATTTATGAAAAATGGTAACCCATGTATATATGTGTGTGCTTAATACCCTTTATGAACAACCATGGCAATGGAGGGGCCCCCAATGTCAACAATGTTAGAGTAGATAGAAATGGAAACATTAATTTTAACCTTAAAAATATAGTTATGAATGTTGTTTGTTTGTGTGTGCAGTAATATTCTTTTCAATGTTTTTTGGACTGGTGGTGTATTGGACAGTTGCATTTACATCTATAGACATACATGAGGGGGTAAATGGAACATGCATCGTACAGAAGGGGACCTATTTGATCTGGGATGGGGTGAAACTGATCTGGGAACACAGGAGGAAGAGGAATGATATACATTATGCAAATAGTACAGCCGGCACTAGTATGCCAGTGCCCCACTGCCCCATAGAATGACTCTGAGTTCAACATACTCACAATGAATGATCCAGACCCCTCTGAACTTCCATGGTTAAATGATTTTCCAGGCACAACTGTATCACTTGAACCTGACACAGCAGAGTATGACACAACTGAGCCATACGGATGCCCAAACGCATAGTGAATGATGATAAAAAAACTGCTGAAAGATTCATGGCACTATATAATGAGTGGGAAAAGGGGTGCTGGGCGAGGTACCCCTAATGCAGCAAGCTGAAAAGAAAACTGGGGGGCATAACAGAGAGAATAAGAGATGGAAAAGGGGGCAGGACAAAGAAACTACAATGAATACCACGGGTTGGGATTAGACACGATATAGGAACCCCAACACTCACACCAATCTAATAAATGGTACGCAGACATGAATAATACTGCAAAACAAACAACAAATGAGAGCTGTTATGTGTGCTCTCTGATACCCTATGCCTCTGGTACTCCTAAAGTTCTGTTACCACAAGAGTCGTCTATTGCAGATGCACAGTGTCTCCTTTATCTTGCACTATACAGAATCAAAAACACTTTTCAAACATACACCGTCTCTTTGGAAATGCTGCAAAATGAAAAGACTTGTTATTAGAAAACCCCACGGAGTGATATGTCAGAAAGAACACTTTTTAGTGATAAAAGGAACATTATATGTGGGCAATAAATGACAAAACGAGCAAATAACATGCAGAGCAGAGGCACTACGAGAGCTGGCAGAAGAGAAACTACAATCGATCCAACAAACATGCGCCCCGATATGGAATTAACGCATCTCAAAATTAACGTGGGTAACGGCCCTTGAAAAGCCATTCAAGCTGCAGAACGAAATAAATTATGAACTTTGTTTCCTTGGAGAGGGAAAAGTAAATATGGGCACAAACAAGAACTGCAACAACACACTCATCATCCCAGACATGAAAAAAGTAACTGCTGCCTTAATGGACACATACTTGGTATGCGGCAAACAGGCGTACTTGCACCTTCCACAGTCATGCTCAGACAGTGACAGTACCCCACTCTGCAAGCAAATTGGCATGTGAAGCTGCCCGCGCACCCCACAGAATACACATATTCCACTCACCCAAGGCCTATCGCGTGTGACACTTCCTGCACAACCCAGAAATACACGTACCCCACTCGCCCAAGGCCTATCGGGTGTGAAACTCCCTTCGCACCCCTCAGAATACACATACCCCGCTTGCAAGCGAAATCGCGTGTGAAACTCCCCGCGCACCCCACAGAATACACGTAGCCCACTCGCCCAAGGCCTATCGCGTGCAACACTTCCCGCACACCCCCAGAAATACACGTACCCCGCTCGCACAAGCCCTATCGCATGTGATAATTCCAGCACACCCCAGAAATACACGTTCCCCGCTCGCGCGATTGCAGTGTAGCGGCCCTGTAAGCTGGTCCACGGTTAGCACGGCCCTTTGCGCTGCATTGGGGATTTCAATGGCTTTTCCTTGCGCAAGGGGCGTTCTTGGGGGTGTAACTGGCGCTGCGGGATGTTCTCTGTGCCAGCGCTCATTATGGCTTGGGAATTCCATGAATACGCGGTGCGCCAGAATGCTGTTTAGCGCACACGGCTGGCGCACGCTGGCGCACGCTCCCTCTCTGCACTGCTCATGTGCGCTGCCTCTGCGCTGAAATCTATGAATGACCCCGCTAATGTGATTTGCTACACAAAGGGCAATGGGTTGGCCAATGGAGATATATGGCAAGATGGGGAACAAGGAATAGAGATAAGAATAGATACATTAGGAGCACTGTAGTGAGGAGAATTGACTGATTTTCAAGAAGTAATGTGAATATTAACGAAGCAAGTCATGAACAGAAAAAGATTGAAAGTAAGCTGTGGAAAATGATGAGAAGCAAGGTGCCAGGTGAAAGGAGACAAGCACGGCAGCCATACCTCACATAATATTTTTCTGTTTACTCTGCTGTGTTTGCAAATAACCAATGGATTCCGATTCAATCCAACTGTTTTAGTACATTCTAAAAGCAGGCAGATAATTTATGAAGTACAGGTTTTGACAGGTGTTGCACTTCATTTTTACTTCATGAATGCTGAATTGCATGGAGGTGCAACAGGTCAAAGTTGATAAATGGTATATCTGCCTGTACATATTGTAAATTTGTATCCTGAACTGTAATGACATATCTCTGTCAATGCTAATTTTATGTGTTAAACTTGTTCTGTAGACCTACCTGTAAATATGTTATGTCAACCATTTGGACCTTTATAACTGGATATTGTTTGTATTACCCTGTGGAAGCTAAAATATGTGCCCAGATGCCTTAGGGCCAGGCGCGCTATATAAATAAGGATAGACGATACAATACAACAGTAAGCTGTCCCCACATGTATCATTTGTGTTAAAGAAGCCTTTAATGTCTTTAGTTGCTTAGGTCCTCTTTTTGTGGTTAGTCTACATACTTTTTCCTTGTATAGAACATTCATATAATTCTCGGGAGGAAGGAGAATGATATATATTATAATCGTTTCGTGTGCCAACATGTCTAGAGCACGTAAACATGTAACAGAGAGTAGGAGACATGCAAATAGTCTGTTTTACATCAACTATTGTGGCTGCTGTCTTCGCATCAGAGGCCATATTTGTGTGTGTATAATTGAAATAATCAATGCCACATCACATTCAGCAGCTTCTGCTGCTCAAGGAACAGTACATGCTCAGGGATTGCAATCAGAGGAGGAACAGGAGGAGGTTCAATCCATTCTCTTTGGAGGAGAAGAGGAGTGCAGGTTCCCTTTACTGAGGGACTGTAACAAACAAAATACACTGTAGAGGAGGAGGATGAGATTGGATATGCAATGCACACTAGAGGATCATGATGAGCCAGGAAAGATCACACAGTGTGGCTAGGCAGGATATGGCAAATTCCTGCTTGCCACATCAAATTTAGTCAGTATTAGAATAACCATGGTTTCTGGATAGGGGAGTTAGAAGGGGGAAGAACATTCCTCCATTAAAGTGATGGGAGGGAAAGAAAACACAACTTTTTCAACTGAATACTTGTCTTTCAAACACCAGCAGTAAGAGCTACAAGCGCAAAACTTCAGTATGTTGTAAAACAAAATATCCACGGGATGTAATTGCCTGTGCTAACTCCAAAGTTTAAAATAACCACTTGCCAGTAGCAATAATGTGTTTTAAATTAACCAGTAGTTTTAATTATGTTCAAAATCAAAGGAGGAAATGGCACCAACACATAGCCTGTATTTTATACAGATTGCCATTATCAAGACATTACATTGATATTGTTCAAACATATCTTATCATAGTTAGATCAATGGAGGAAACAAACATACAGGGCTTTCCGAGAAGGCACAATGAAGAGCAAGTATAGAATTAACATACTACATGTGAAAATAAAATGTCCCCATTAATTTGAATATAAGTAATAAAGCAAGAGAGAATACAACTAAAAAGGGAAAATAAAATTATAATTGGTTTAATACAAATAACTTAATGGAGAAGTAATCCACAATAAAATGTATGCAAATTATAGAAAAATGACAAATGGTGAGAACTGAGTATGTTAATTAAGAATACAGTGGGTGTGGCAGATAGCAAATTAGTGGTAATAATTGTTGCTTTGAATTGATTTTGAAATCTGATGGTGATGATCTTTGCCAGTTGTTTATTAACTGCAAACCGGATTACTATTCTATCGGTCTGCATATTGTAGTTACATAAAAATGTTAGGGATAAGGTATATTGTGCTGTTATTAAGAGAAATTGATACATATTGCAACATACAATTCATAGATGTATACATAGTTTCGGTAATACAGGATAATACACTATAAATCCTAGGTATTTACTTTCTCCAATTGTGGAATCAATTCAGATAATTTAGCTATTCGTTGGCATTTGGATTCATCACAGTTCCAGTTCTGCATGTTAACTGGATTGTGGGAATCAACATTTTATTTTGGATCTCGATTCCCTTAGTGAACATAGAAAGAGGACTTCTAAATTGCTTTCCCTGGAAAAATAACAGTCAAAAATGAAACTCTCTGGGTTGGTGTGGTGAAAGTAGTGAAAGATCTTCTAAATGCCTCCCCTGACAAAGATGATACTCTATATATTGACATTCTTTTAGTAGGAAGTAAAATGAAAAGTGAAAATCAAGGGGACTAAATTCAAGTGCTGAAATGGTAGGGTGAAGAAAGTTAATGTTTGTGAAACAGATATATTCATATTTATATTGGCATTTCATGATTCTCTCCATGCATACATAAAATGAATAGACTATTTTAGTTGATATTGGTGAAATCCTGAATTTGTGGGATTAGAACATACCCAGATGTATCCAGATATAACAAGAATATACAGTGTTGGCACATAGTTGTGATCATAACAGCATACAACATGGGCAGCTGTGAACATTGTTAAAACATACAACTGCACAGTTTAAAGTTTGTGTCAGAGTTCCAGTAGATTTGAAAGACTCATAACATCAGCTATACGAATCACATACACTGATGTTAGAATATATAAAGTACAGGATCCATTGTCCATTATTTTTGCTGTTGAAAGGAAACCAAAGGTTCATTGTTCAAAGTGAGTCTTGTATATGTGGCATGCATGTTGTACATGATCTTTGTTCCCCTCTGGTGTAAGTAGAACTCTCTGTTAATTTCTTTTTAGTTTGCATGAACTTTTCTCTAAAAATAAACTGTACACTCTTGAGGTTATCAGTTTGATGCTCCAGCTGCCCATGTTTTAATATCAGGTATTTAAGATCTCTATTTCCTATTGCATTCAGACGCTCACAGAGTCTAGTTCATGACTTTGTTTACATACTACTGATATAGATCTTTTTACATACACAAATAATCACATAGATTCCAAAAGTACTGTTGCAGCTCATAAATTCATACATTCTATATCCTGTGTTTGAACATTGTATAATTATTCAATACATCAGGGCACATAGAACAATTGCCATATCTTTGGAAAAAAAAAAGATTGTCAGTAAATCAAGTTTATTTTGTAACTAATTAAAGTTCAGCTCAGCTACGCGGTGAAGATTTCAATACTTACTAGAAGGATCTTACCAAGTCTCTCAACTACATTCTTGTCAGGTGCACCCACGCTCAAGCTGGCTGGCCACAATAACATCACCAAGAGGCACACAAGAAGAAAAGAGTTTTGCACCAGCTGCACCGCTTAGCTACCCAGGTGACAAGATATTCATCAGGAACTTTACCAGGAAGTTGAAAAGGAAGTTGAAAGAGCCTCGCTTCACGGGACCACACACTGGTCTACGTAACACCTACTGCAGTGAAAGTGACTGACCAAAGGCCATGGATCCACATTTCACATTTCGGATGTCTGTAGAGACAACTGCACCAACTCCCTCGAGAGGAGCACACCTTGATGGGGAGTCTATCACACCTTTCATTGACTTTTCTTCTGCTATTAGGTTTTATATGAGGCATGTGGAGGAGGTTTAGGACAACAGAGCTTGCACTGATTCAAGCAATTGTATAAGAAGGAACCATTAGGAATTTTAGTGTAGTGTAGCATTTTTATGCATGGTTTTCATTTTTATTCTGTTTTTACTGTTTAGAGGTTTTGAAAATACTACTATTGATGTTAATGAAAAAAACAGAAGCAAGCAAAGCTTTTTCAATATGGATATGTTTAATGACGGCATTGGGGTAAGGCAGGACACAGTATCTGGGAATGTGTGTACGAAGATATGAAAGGCCTGGAGTGAAAGTGGGCAAATGACACTTGTTATGTGTGCTCTCTTTAACCACCATTCACGGGGACACCCAGGGTGTTTTTCTTCACCAAGAGGTTCCAGTAGAGCAAGGGGGGTGTTTAATGCATCTGTTTGTTTGCAGAACCAGTGGCCATACCAGGGACAGTCAGT
This sequence comes from Ambystoma mexicanum, assembly GCF_040938575.1. Taxonomy (NCBI): domain Eukaryota; kingdom Metazoa; phylum Chordata; class Amphibia; order Caudata; family Ambystomatidae; genus Ambystoma; species Ambystoma mexicanum. Next base: position 825,762,455 of record NC_090928.1, on the reverse strand, counting down.
GTCTGTCCACTGGATTGATTAGTGGGATAAGGTGTACACAGACAATTATATGCAGTTACAGAGAATGGCAAAAAAAGAATCCACCAAACATATTATAATGGAATATATTACAGAGTGGGCAAGGATGGGGGACCATCTGTTCATAATGAATGGCAGAGTGGACTGCTGAAATGTAACAGGCCAGGATATTCCACGGTGCCATGCAAAGCCCTGTATGAGGATAAAATAATCTGTCTTTAATGGTGAGCAATGGGAGGGGGCAATGATACAGTGTCGAGCCAAAGGGTTAGTAGGGTTTGAAGAAGATTTAGTGGCAATAATGAATGACAGTTGTAGGGCAACATGGAATAAATATCAGAGTGCAACCATTTACAGGTTATTCAAAAGAGTGCAGTTAGGGTGGTTAAAGACCTCAAGTGGAGAGACTATGTGTCGGAGGGGAGGCACAGTCTGCATTGGCTCCCGGTGAGAGCAAGAGTTCAGTATTGGATGCTACTCGTCACTCACAAATTTTGCAGGGGACTTATGTCAACCTCCCTATAGGATTGTCTGGTGGAGGAACAGAGTCTGAGAACTCTAACATCTAATAATACCAACCAATTGATGACTGCCCGTTGTAATACCAGCAATGTTCTAAATCGAGCTTTTATTACAGCTGCCCCAAGAGCTTGGAATTCTCTCCCTGCAGATTTAAGGGAAGTTAAGTCTACTGAACTTTACAAAAAGAAAGAAACAACTCTGCTATTTTTCTAGGACTTTTTTCCTAGGATCTCCCTTGATGGTTTCCTTTGGGCAGAGCTGTTTTCTCTGTTAAGTTGGGGTGTTACTGTCTTTTGTTCGGTGTGTGCCCTTAAGCCTTCGGGTCCATGGTGCTTGGTACAAATGTAAAGTAACTTAATGTAAAGTAAATATGTGCATGCTTTAACATGGATAGATGAGAGACAGCAACCAGTGCACATAAAGCTACTTACACGGTTTTTCATATGTTTGAGGTCCATGGGGTCAACACATCTGGGCTCTACGCCGCCTGCACCAAGTTGCTGAGTTTTCCAGCACTGCAGTGCGCAACAGCAGCAGTAATGGACCACTGGTGGGCGTGTGGGATCCAGGCGTATGCCCAGCTCCCTTCCAACTGCAGGGGCTCTGCTCCCTTGTTACACTGCACAGCCCAGTTCTGGTAGTGCCTCATGCATAATTGATGCTCTTCAGCGACCATCTTGCAAGACTCAAAAGGAATGTGGCAGGGCAAAAATCGGTGCAAAGGGCCAAAGAACAAATACTGAAAAGAGGCAGGTGCAGCAGCAACTATTGACCAGAAAATCATCAGATGGTGTGGCTGCTATCTCATCCAATTTTTTGCTTGGTTTCTAAGGCATCAACCTTCTTGATGCGTCTGCTGCTGCTAGCGGTCCAAGCAGCAGCCAATGCAAAATGGCTGAAGGTGACACGTTACAAAGTGTAATGACTGGCAAGCTCAACTGAGAAAGGATTAAATGCGATGGCAATCCAGAATTGCTATGTCTTGGACATGCTTATCGTGCTGAAGGGTGGCAGCTAATGATGCAGCACATGGAAAACCAACAGAAGCAATAGAGGTAATGTGTACACTTCATGACACTATGACCAGAGAGACGAGTGCAGGTCCATCCGACATCTGGTTTGCCACTTTTTGCTTGCATCCCAATGTGGTGGCGAACATTTTCAAGGTGACTGGGCCAGTGCTCGAGCTGGTGCTCATCACCTTCTGTGTGAACCAGGTAATATTGTGACACTGCATATGCACAAAGGGGAGGAAGAGGTATATGGTGTTGACGAATGTGGGTGGGGGAGGGGATAAAACCCATAATAAGCCATTGGATTCAGCCATGTCTGGAGTGAATGAGCATGACGAATTAGGGTGGTTACAATGCCACCTGCAAATGTGTAGGAGTATGACTCTTTTTGGGTGGCCTGTTCGAAGGATGAGTAAGAGTGTGTTGTAATAGACATATTCCTGCAGGAGTACGAGGAACAAGGGGGACGCCTGTACAGGATAATATGGTTGTGGATCCCCACTACTGTTTATGGTAGGAATGAAAGGGTTGATTGATAAATTGATCGAAGGGGGAATGGTGTAATGTTGCAAATTTAGCGCTGCCAATGGGGACGCACCTACCAATTACATGACTGACAGGAGAGGACAGCGGGGGAAACGGCACTCCTAGAGGTGGGAACATCATTGATAGCTGCACAGTGTAACATATGCGCCATGTGTGCAGGTGCAGCTTGAGAATTCCGTGGGGAAGAGTGGGGTTTTGAGCACCAAGTGGGGCATGGGGCAAAGGGGTATGCCAGGGATAGAAATGAGGGGCAGGGGTAGGGTTAGAAGTGGTTGTATAGCAGAAAATAAACAAACTACCAACCATATTGGAGCATAGGCCATAAGTAAGTAAAGCATGTGTGCTTTCAAAGCGCCAGGGCCTGGAGGAACCATGCATTTCTTGAATGCTCAGCTGTTCAGAGCGCTGGAGAAATGTTGCAAGTTGACCGTTCCCAGGAGAACATGGCTGGAGGGGAATGGGTCCAACAGATACATTCGAGGACAGTAGGCAAGACACCTGGGAAATGTAGAAAATGAACAAATAAATGCAGGTAAATAAAAGTAAGATCACAGTGGGCTAAGCAATTTGAAATCGCTCATTGGCAGATGAGCCTGGAAACAGGGCTGTGGGGCATGGGCATAAGCTGGGAAGGGAACCAATCACCAGGGGAATTCCAGTGCCCCAGGCGTGCATCAGTGTTTTGTATCCGTGCTGATGTCCACAAGGCACCTCATTGGTCGGATGCCATGTGAATGTCTCCCCTTAGCCAAATTCCGGTTGTCTCATGTGTTTTATGGGAGCTGTCTAATGGCAGATGAATAAAGTTCCAGTGGTCCGCACAATCACGTAATGCTGCTAATCCATATGTGGGCCAGTGTGGGTAAATTTCAGTTGTCACAAGGGGTGGTGTTGGACAATGGGAGGCCAGTGTATATTTCAACAAAGGGGACTGATGTGGTCCAATCCTATAAACTGGGAGGAAGCTATAACAAAGTTTTGGTGTGCTAATCATGTGTTTTTGTATAAAAGGTTTGCGCACAGTGAGCAGTGTTAACAGCTTTCTTCACACAGTTCTGATCCACTGTGCTGTTTGAACCGCGCTCTCCCACCTGCGTTTGGGCATATAATAAACTGTGTTACTTCCTGCAGCGTGTATGCTCCTTTTTGGATTACTTTGGTGTTCAAGTTGTTACTTGCTTTTGGAGGACCCCTAATATAACGTACATTCTTTATGACATCTTCTGCATAGCTCACCAGTCTCTCTGCTTTGAACACATAGCATCCCATCACCCACCATTTGTTCCAGTATGTTGCACCTTCTATGTACATCTGTGGTCTTAAAGTACATTTGTTATAGTCTTGTCCTTTTTCCTCTATATGCTCATTTTTGTTTGTTTGTTCGAGTCAGACCTAACTGTGTGTCCCAGGAACGGCCCTAGTAATGCTCTAGCAATGCCGTAGTAATGTGCAGAGTACTATATATGACAGGCACTGTGCCTCTAATGTCGGCACTTCCTTGGGTATGCATTGGCTGCAGTTTGGATGCCAGGCACAAGGAGGGAGGTGAAACATTTGTCTGTCTTTGTGAACAGATGGATATGCTCTTGGATCAGATTGAGCTTGTCATAGAAGTTTTAGGACCAATAAATCACCCTCTATTGTTGGTGGGCTCTTAGTGACCAGTGAGTACGCTGATCGGGAGGTGGTTCAGTTGCACCTGGGGGTGACATGTTTATGACAGTCAAATGCAAGTCAGGGACTATGAGAATGGGCGAATGCAAGTAAGTGAGCGAGCAGATGCCTCTCCAGGATGAGGGGAGGTGGTGATAATCGTATTGTCTGCACACGCAGTAGAGATCCATCAATGTCAGTGTGACATTAGTCAGGTCGGGAATAAACAAAGTCTTAATACACTGTTCATTTGTGCCTATGAGAGAAGTGCAATTTCCTCTGAGGCAAACAGGAGAAGTGTGCCAGTCTCTGCACCAGTGGGCATTTCTTTCAGTTCAATCCAGGTGAGATTTGACACATAGGTGCTGAAGAACATTGCTGGTTGATGTGTGCCATTACATCCCCGAGAACCCCAGTAGACCCCACGCTGCTCGGCTCACAAGTCCTTTCACCCACCTGTCATTGGGAAACGGCACCTTCCAATTTCAGTAGTGCTCCTTTTTGAAATTGCGCTTGCTCTTTGTTCTTGGCACACTCGTATTCATCTCTGCCCATTATGACTTCCTGGACCGTGTGTGCTTGAAACAGGCTTCGTATTCTATAGAGGGTCAGGTGTACAAAATATTTGAATATGAGAAGTGTTTCAGCATGCCTGTTGCATGGGGTATAAGAGCGCAAATATAGTAGCTCTCATTTGACTGTATCTGTTTCGGGGTGCTGTACATCTGCAATGGTATCCAAAATAACTCCTTTATATCCAATATATTCAATTTCATTTTCTGTTTCACTTTTATTTCTTGCCAGCTTAATATTTCTGTGTCATTACTATACCCATTTATATGCAGTATATGCACAAACCATATAACATTACCTACAAGAAAGGAATGAAGAAGACAGAAGCAGAGGTATCCTATATATAACAATATATACATTGCACTACTTCTTAATCCTGGAAGGTGTGAGGAAGAAACAAACACAGTGCCATGGTGCCCATGGGTGTGCATCTGTTGCAAGAATGTCACTATAAAAAACAGTACACTCATGTTTTAATGTCACTGTAATTGAGGGCCTGCAGGTGGTGGTGCTGTGACAGTTGCTTTTCAAATGTCAGATAGGTAGATCCAATAATGCACTTCTTTGAATCTCTCAGCAGAAGGGGTGGCATACACCACCTTGAATGGGCCTAGGTACCGGCAGTCGCTCCACTTCCTCATGAAGTACCGCACATATATGAATTCTCCGGGGTAGAGATGAGGCGTCTGTAGAGATGTTGGGTCTACTGTTGGCGTGGCAGCTGTTTCTTTTCTTCTGGGAGCAAACTGGTGGGCTATTTTCTTTATACATTTGGTTAAAACCCTCAAATATCCCTGAATCTCCTCCCCCCAAAATCTCAGCTGCCATGTGTGCATCTGATGCAGTGTGTGCAGGTTTGAGTGGTGTGTATAACTTTCTCCCCATCACACATGTGGTGTTCCTTACCTGGCTGGTTCCTAAGGCTGAACAGAGCCTGGGGAAGACAATGCAGCCAGTTCCTCCCTAGCGTATGACACAACTTTGACAGTTTTTGTTTCAATAATCCATTGAGACATTCCACAATCCCTAGTAGAGATGTAATCTCTTTAAATAATTTGTTTAAAAAGTGAGTTGCGTTGTCTGACTTAAGGACATCACATATCCCCCAGCGAGGAAAGGCCTTGCATACTAAAAATGTGACTTCTAATTTACCTGCTCATTGTGCGCAAGAGCCTGCCTCAATCCAACAAGTAACTGGAAACACAACAACAATAAAATAACAATAGTTACTGCACCTGTTTATCATGTCCACATAGTCTATGGGAAGTTCCCAAAAGGGTCCTGTTGGATGAGGCAATGTGCCATGCAACATCCTGAGTGTGTGTCTGGTGCTGTAGAAGTAGCAGGCAGTACAGTTTGCCACAAATGTATCATTGTATTCTTGAAGGTTGGGGACAAACCAGTCCTCTCGAATGCTGGCTGAACCATACTGTTTAGACATATGTGTCGGGTAATGCAGTTGCTCAAGAGCAACAATAAGCAATTCCTGAAGCATTACTACTTTATGTGTAATGTTTTGTCTCCAGATAAGATCTGTCAGTGAGAGTGAGCAGCCCCATTTCACCCAAAAATCCTCTCCTCTTGCGGGGCCTCACCTTGCAATTCAATTATCTGAGTGAGCAGGACTGCTGTGTAACATAATGCTAGCTGCAATTGTTTTGTGGCTACCTCAGGATATGCCATGAATTCCAGGACTTCTAAATACGCTGCTACTTTGGTGGCCCTATATGCAGCATCATTAGCGAGAGAAACAAAGTGTGTGTCCCAGGTGTGGGTGGCACATTTCACCACTGCTACTACTGTTGGGCAGGATAAGGCATGCATTCATCTTTCTAGCAATGCTGCATGCTGCACAGGCATCCCATCGTCCCTCTTGAACTCTCTCCTCCATCTGGACAACCATGAAAGTACTGTGGATGTGACGTACGCTGAATCCGAATATATCGTTACTAGACGCCCTTGTGATGCTTCAATCAGTGCAATGAGTTCTGCTGCTTGTGCAGAATAATGTGTTGGTAATCTCTTTTTATTTCAACTTCATACTCCCGATCTATGAGGTGCACCACCAACTCAGCACCTGTATGTCTTTTTCCTATCTCCTGATTAATTGCTGATGAACCATCAATGAAGAACACCTCCCCCTTTTCAATTGCATCCTCACTTGCTTGACTTATGCCATCCTCTGGACTTTCATATGTAACACAGTCATGCACTTCCTTTCCTGGCTGAATGGGTATTGCAATGACTGTAGCAGGGCTCACTGTGCAACACCTTATAATGTGAATGGAAGGATTGTATAGTGTGACCTCATAACCTGATGCTCTTTGGGTAGTGAGTGTTGGTTTGGACCTTTCCAGAGTGGTAAAAACTGTGTGTTCCAAAAATAATGTTACTGAACACCCCATGGTTATTGTGGACAATTTTTTAATCACAAAATCTGCAGCTGCTAACGCCTGTCTGCAAGGGCTTTGTCCCATAGATGTTATCAGGGCCAACACTGCTGTTATTAATTTCCCTTTGGAATGTGAAATAGGGGGTTGCCAATACTGGCACATTACTTATAGCATTGTTAAGTTCTTGAAAGCATGTGATAATTTCTCTCGTCCATGAGAGTGACCCTTTAACTTTCTGCTCTTCAAATACTTGAAACAAAGGCTTTGTGTAGCTAGATTAGTCAAAAGTCCATGCTCTACAATAGTTACACAATCCTAGAAACTGTTGAATCTCATAGACGGCAGTAGGCTGTGTTGTGATTTGTACTGCAATTGTTCTTTGTGGGGTTACCCTTTTTCCTGCTGGGAACACAATGTACGCTAAGTATACCACATACTGCATTTTGTCTTTGTCCACTTTTTACCCATTTTCTACAAGTAATGTCAACAGCAGTGTTCCCTCTAAGCTGTGCGCATGTGCGCTTGCCCAGCTTCCTTCTGGGTGCCGCTCAGAAGAATTTTAGCAGCGCACACAGACAATTGTCACCTATTCAAAAATATTTAATAAGGCACAAGCCACATCAATTAATTGAAATTAGCTTTCTCTTAAAATAAGCAACTTGTCTCAATATTCTGATAATTTGCATTCAAATACTATGCAAGGGTGATCGTAAATGCCTAAAATCCATAACAGCAAAATACACAAATAAGAAGTTAAAAACGAATATGAAAAACTGACTCCATAATCAGAAGAATCTAACCAAGATATGCCTGCACACTTTAACCAAATAATGTTCCCTCCCCAACCAGGACTCCTAAGATTGATTCTACCACACTTTTAACTTATGACTCTAACTTCTGCCCCAGAACACATTTAGATAGTACCGGACAACCTTGACTCTTCCTCTTGGCTCTGCGAAAGGTTAGCAGATGAGTACCTACATCCACTTGTTTTTTGTTTGTTGTAATATGAATAATGTTCACGTGCCAGAATTTCTGTTACTCATTGTGCCTTACCAAAAGCATCACACACACAGTACAATCAAACTACCAACTAAAATATCAGATACTGACTGAGTAAGCAGGCTACCTGGATGTGTAACCTTATCCCATACTTCCTCTTCTTTGTTCATATGTCACACAAGTGTTTTGAAGCGGCCCCCTTGCAAGTTAATGCATTATAAAACTCAAATATTAATTTGCCCTGTAAGGATTTTGAGAAGACAAATGTGATGCTCAGTATCTCCTACTTTAGCATTACTAACATTACCCTATAAGTGGAGAACAACATTACAATATAATTTACTTTGCCTACAAGGGATAATGGGTATGGACTATGCCTGGGATTACTCGTCCATAGTATCAGGGCACTGGATATTCAGACAGGAGAATGTTTTTCACACAATCTGCCTCGTTTCCAAGTGTTCAGAGTTCCTTTGGGCATAGACCTTCACACATATGGTAGCTCACTGCTATGCAAAAACTCTTCCACTGAGCATTTTGTAATCCTACACAATGATATAAGGGTGGGGTATGTTGCAAACAATCTTGTATGCACTGCAAAAGAATTGCTTACATCCAGAGTCATGACATTCTTAAAATGCACATAATATGCTGAGGCATTAAATATGCCTTGCTTGCAAAGTTTTGTGGGTCTGCAAATATCCCAGTGAGTGTTTACAATCTGCTACAATCCCTCACTTTTTACAGTGCTCTTTCAACTAGAATTGGAGGCTAGCACAGGGGCCGGGGAAGAGTATGGGTGGAAGAGCTCAGGTCATCACTCCTTGCTGGTGATGCACAAAGCAGCAAATTTCAAAAACCAAGTCAGACGTTTCAGCAGTACACTGAAGGAATGTATTGCTTGTTTGCTAATGGATAGGAAATTCTAGTACCTGTCTAGACAACAGCACCTTCTTTTTCTTTCTATGGCTTTTCAATATAACCATGTGTTCTGTGTGTATTGTATCTAGTATCCCTCTGCATCTTATTTAACTGATAAAGAATTACAGAAGATGGATTCAAAGTTACAGAAGAGGACATATCTCTGATGAATTGATCCTATTAATATATATATATATATATATATATATATATATATATATACACATATACATCTTTGCAATCTTCTTCAGCAGGGCTTCATAATAAACCTCAGTAAGGCTCTTATTTAATTTTATCTAAGCTGTGGTGCGGAAGGGTGGGCAAAATTATAGACTTTATTACGTGCCCCGTCATTTAACTTCCTATGTCAGCGGTATAAGCAGAGCTCTAATTATATTTTGCTCCCTACTTGAGTCAAATTATTTTTCAGGAAGTAAAAAGTAATTAGCTTTGTCAATAGGGATACTTTCTGCTTATTAAAAGATGTTCTTCCCCTTATAATATTAATGCCTGCTCTCAACAGGAATTGTAAGAGTTCCTTCCTATGCCACTGCTCTACTGGTCACTAATTCGGAAAAATATCAGTGGAGCTTTGTGGGTTGAAGCAACAAAATGTTCATCGTTTCTCGTTTTTGTTGGGCGCATTTTCATTTTTATGGAGTAAAAATGGATGGTGTATATGTCTCTTAACTGTAAGGCTGGTGTTATCACTACCCAAAGGACAACGTAATGTGGATAGTAAGCATAGGCACAGGAATATTTGATCATCAGATATTCTGATGCAATTGTTATCTTTAGACAAATTATTAGAAGCATGTTCTCCTGGCCCGTAAATTACTTCATTAAAGAGGCACTTGTAACACCTATCAGCATGTTTGACACATTGCTTTTGATTGCCATTAATCCATCGGCAAATGTATTCTGTCTGAATTTCCTGACAGCCAAATCAGTTTATGACAAGAGATATCTGTGTTTTGTAGTACACAAATGATTTTCCAGTGGCATAAAACGTTTGCAAGGTACTGTGGCAGACGTTGAAGTCTTGGACTGGTTGATGAGTTTTCTGTTTAATCACATATGACATATTCCTTTTTCACCTATGTGTTTTGAAAGTGTTTTAAGATCTGTCAAGAAATGCTGTGGCTGGGAAGAGGAAATTCCTTTCTAATCTTTCCGCTGCAACGGCAGTTCACTAAATACGCATGCCCACAAAGTGGCTTACCTCATTAGTCAGTTGCGCAAATGGAAAATAATGTGCGCACAACAGCAAACCAGTTCCGCACATAGAGAAAAATAATTAGAGGGAACATTGGTCAACAGTGCCACTCAGTCCTATCTGCACTGCTCTTCGGAGTTGCTACACACTAGGAGGTAATGTAAGCACTGAATGATGATGCTCTCAATGGTAATGTTACCTAAATCCATATGCAACACTCTGTTAAAATTACTGGGGGACTCACAGGAAGACTTGTGTGCTCAAATTGCTGTCTGTGATACATAAACGTAGCAAGATACTGAGAATCAGAGTGCAATGGGATGGAGAAAAATCTAATCAATTACAGTAAAATATGCAGCCTCAGTGGGTATATTACAAACGATCGTGTTGGGATTCAGTACTACCGGGAAATCTGCCTCTACAATTTTGTTCAAAGGGCAGGGATCCTGTATCTTTCTCCAACTTGAAACCTTTGCTTTATTGACAGGATATATAGCCACAGTGTATGGGGGGTTCTGATGGTACTATTATGCCCTGCTGCCATAATGCCACAATGGTGTCATACATCTGTTCATATACCTCCCTGAATAATGGGTATGGTGGTACTCTAGCTAATATTGCACCCTGCTTCAGCTTTATCTGAATGATCCCTATGCTCTTCAGTAAACTTGCATCATGGGTTACCACCCCACAAGGTGCTAGGTACCTTTGCCATGTCTTTCTGTAAGTGGGATGGTACTGGTCTAGCAAACTTTTTTGATTATTGCTATCTCTAGGTTTAGTGTGAGGATGGTAACATACCATGTTCATGAGGGACTGATTGCCTAAACAAAATCTCTGCTCGCACTCTCCATGTTTTTTCTTTAATTCCTGGCACCCATCACACCAAGACTGTTACTTCATATAGGAACACATCTGGATGTACTGGCACACCTCTGGTAGTGGTATTCATATAAAGTGCTTGTATTATCACAGTGGCCCTAGCATAATATATTCCTGGGGTTGAGCACACTAAACCATCCTTAGTAAATGCCATAGTCATGTGTAGCTTTCTCATTAGGCCCTTTACTAGCAAGTACACTGGAGTATCTTTTGGGTACCTACCTTGATTGATAAGTCTTCAGTAAACAGAACCAACATTATTGCACCAGACAACCCCTACGTGCCCATTACTTTTCCTGATAAGGAGAAGAGACATTGCTTCATACAGGACTTTGTAACTCATGTGTCTACCATAAAGGTGAATGTTTTTCTACCTATCCTCACACCTACCTGAGATTCCTCTTCTGGGTCGGCAGTGACTGACTGGATTGGGCACATCAGGGCCTTCTGTGAGCTGTTCTAGTAGGGATAAGTGTTTGACCCCTGGAGTGGACAAATGTTCCCTCCTATTACGCTTCCTCCAGTGTTGGGTTACTGTACCATGTAGCAGGGGTTCCTTGAACCAGGGCTAAAATGTGGGCTGGGGGGCCTGCTGCTGTATATGCACTGGTGAAGGATTTGGACCAGGGTTCTGCATTTGCTGGTGTGGTGGTGTCAGATACTGATACAACTGTGGTTGTCTTGGGTTAGGTGCTCGTGGGGGGCCCGGGGAAATTGGGAGGATTGTCTTTGATGGCGTGTAGTATGTAAGCGCAAACGCATGTCCACTGGGATAAGCACAGGGATCATAATAATATACTTGTCTGCTCCTACACTCTAACGCAAAGTGTCCTTTCCTGCCTACCATCTTACATGGCCCGTTTCTCAAACCTCAGCCTCACTCCCATGAATTAATCTCTGCATTGTCCTTGGGAACTCCATTCAGGTGTTTGCCTTGTGTCCTGCTGCCCTTCAGGGGAGCTGGTAATCATTACTCCTTCTACACCTAACTTTGCCAGCTTCTTCTGTACTAACTTTGCTTCATCCCTCAGCACCTGCTCTGCTGTTTCCTTTTCCTTCTCCTGCCTCCTCCTACAGTGAAGCACTATGATTGCCTGAATCTCAGCCCATCCCTTCGCTGCAGACCTTATTACTGTAAATCATTTAGCACATCCTTGGGGAGTCCTTTCCGTATCATATGATAAAATATAGCTATTTTCTTGTCCCAGGGCTCTACTGTCTCCACCCACCATATTTCTTGAATCCGTTTATATAAATGTGGGGTCTTCATAAAACGTCATGGTACAGACCACAATCGATTTGATGTCAGGTGTTTCTGGTTTAGCTGACCTTAACACACTCCATCTCTCATTCGACAGTCATTAAACTGTGATCCATCATAATTGTCATATATTTTCTATACCCTTGGCTATCCCACTTTCCTCCATATGTCATTTGCTTGTTCTCCTAGCAGCGTGGTGAATAAACTTGTCATGTCCCCCACTGCCAATGTAATCCCTGCAGTATGAATTTCTAAGGCATATATCGATTTGCCTACCCCTGCTGTGAGGGCAATGCCTTCATTACATTGTTTCTTTCCATCTCCCATGCCCTTTTTGTAGTAAGAGAAGCTGTGTTCCTATCGGCATCGGCTCCCATAGGCTGTCTTTCCTCTGTGTTGATACTGGTGGATTCTTATCCTGCTGATTCTCTCCCTACTCCTCATCTGTTGCACACTCATCTTCCTCCTCTGTGACCTTTGCGTCTCTAGCCGCTCGATTTGAGACATAATCTAAGCTAATGTCATGATGCCTACCCCCGGAGCACCAGGCCAGGCCCAGCACCCCCGGAAGCAGGCATCATGCCCTCGGGTAAAAGCCCAGCGGCCCCTTAAAGGGGCTCTTTGGACTCAGTCCTGGCGCCCTTGGCGCCAGGCTCATGTTGGACATCAGTCCTGGCGCCATAGGCGCCAGGCTCATAAAGGGAGGTGTTTTGTACACTTACCTGATGCAGACCATGCTGCACGCTTCAGGCCTCCCTGAGACCTGAAAGGGACTATTTTTTCATAGGGACTATTCTTTCACTCGGGCGTGGCCAGGGAAGGATACATACCTAGTTGGGGAAGGATACATAACTGGGACTTCTTTGGAGGCTATTTAAGCCACGCCCAGACAGCAGCTCATGCTTCGCGTTGTTCTGCTTCCTGCAGCTTAACGCTCACCGTGTCTGCTCCTGCTCCTGGACTCCAGCCACGCCCGCCTCGAACCTGAAAGACCTGCAAGGAAGGAAGAGAAGAGAAAGGTGAAAACCAAGGACTATTTCAAACTTCTTACCTGCATCCGGAATCTTCTCGCCAGCATCCCTGAAGAAAGACTTCCATTTAAAAGCATTGCGTTACTCGCTGCAGCGCCACGCTTCACTCACCTGTCCTCGAGACATCTCCCGGCTCCATCGCGGCTGTCAGCATCGGACGACACATCTCTGCACCTAGGGGAGAGAGGAAGAAACAAAAGGTGAGCAGAAGGAACACAGAAGGAAAGCCTGATTAACAGCCATAATACTTACCGGCTTTTCTTCCACATTTCGGGTCCGCGCCGCCCCGTTGGCAGGTACCGTACCCCGGCCCCTATGAGGAAAGGACAAAAGACATTTCTGGGGAATGATAAGGACATTTAGAGGGATCGCCCTCATCACTACTCACCTCGGCAGTTTAACCCCTCGACGCATCGCCTTCATTCTGCACCTGAAATAAAGGACAGATCACAGGTTAGAAAGACAACATAAAGGGGGCCTCACTTGAACTTTGAACTTTCATACTTACGGCGCATCGCTCAGGAAAGTCAAGTGGATTTTGCCAGCGCCATTCTGAAAACCAGTGAAGTAACTGGACGAACACGCGCCCCTGCACCAGAAGCAGGATGGAGAGTTCATCCTTCCAAACCATAAGGTGAGCTTAAACCGGGGTTTGGAGGAAGTTAGAGAGGAACGAAGGGAGAAGGGGGAAAGGGGGGAGAAAGCACACTATTCTGCAGACTGTTAATCCCCTTTCTCATCTGCAGAAGGACATTCCTACGGGCCAGGCAAGCACGATTTGGAGGTCCTGTCCAATCGGTGTTCCGGGTCCTGCGCATCACGCTAGAAGAGGCCACAGCAATCCAGACTAGACCAGCACCCCCGTGGGAACCAGGTGAGCGTTACAGAACGCAAAGCCTTCCTACAAATTCCCACCCAGGCGCTATGGAAACTTGCGAAACTGACCAGTTGGCCCAATTACTGGGGGAATTACGGGCCGAAGTACACGCCGCTCATCAAGAGACTAGTGCCCTCAGGAGGGAAGTGATTGTAATAAAGGATAGAGCTGATGACCTGGCTAGACAGCTTTTGCAAGGTCAAGCTGGACAAACTCCTTTACCCGGTTCCGCGGGGAACCCCGCTCCTGTGGTTTCCAGTAACCCGGTGCAGATTAATCTACCTGGAAACATACCGCTGGCCCCACCTAAACGCTTTGCTGGGGACCCCAAATGATTCGCCGTATTCATGAATCAGTGACGTTTGCACTTCCTATGCAGACCTGGGGCCTTCCCTAATGATCAGACCAAGGTAGCCTTTGTGTTGTCATATCTCAGCGGCTGTGCTGCCGATTGGTCAGTCCCACTGGTAACTCAAGATGACCCGATTCTTCGTGATTTTCAAGGATTTCAAACAAGCATGGAAAGGTTATTTGCTCAACACTCCCAGGGACAGGCTCTGGATGACGAACTTCTATCTCTACGACAGGGCAATCAAGACCTTCTATCCTACATTGCAACCTTCAATAGGCTAATTGTGGAAACTGGTTGGCCAGAGGATAAAAGAATCACGTTATTCTATCGAGGTCTACGCGGAGAATTTAAAGATGTCCTGGCACAAATTGTAAATCCGCCCCAAGAATGCACTGAATATATAGACTTAGTAGTCCAATTGGATCACAGGCTGCAAAACAGAAAAGCAGATCAGTCCAAGTTTGAAACCCGGGTGTTGGCCAAGACCCACGCTAACCCCAAGGGGGCTGATGCCTCGGAGCCTATGCAAATCGGAGGTGTTAAAGGACCCCTAACTCAAAAAGAACGGGAAAGAAGACGACAGATGCAATTATGCCTTTATTGTGGGTCCTCTGGACACTTTCTACGAGATTGCCCGGTTAAGCCGCCCAAGAAGGTGGTAGGAGCCGCTGATAAAATCCATGGAAACTCTGTATCGGGAAACGACCACGCCCGGCAAGCGTAGGGGTCCGCTTGCCGAGCTTGAAAACTAACTCTCAGACCCCGCATTTCATTGTGCCAATGGTCCTCGTAGATCCGGAACAGCCTAAACGGTTGCATGCTATAAAGGCATACATCGATAGCGGGGCTATAGGAAACTATGTGGATCGAGAATTGGTCTCTAGGATAAACCTCCCTCTGCGTCCTAAAACCAACAAAGATGTCATCACCACAGTAGATGGAACCGAAATTGCCTCTGGACCGGTAACACATTCCACAGCTGAGGTGACACTTGTAGGTCCGGATGGCCATCGGGAGGCAGTTGTGTTTGATGTAATCAAGGCTCCACAGTTTCAGCTTATTCTCGGAATCCCTTGGTTAGAGACACATAATCCTCGAATTGATTGGCGAGCAAAGAGAATAACCTTCCCAGATTGTGCACAAACCTGCTACCCAGAAAATCCAAAGATTAATCTAGCATCAGTAACCTCTGTCCCCATGCAACTACCTCCAGAGTACCAAGACTTTCAGGACGTCTTCCAAAAGGAACAGGCCAACACGTTACCTCCCCACAGATCGTACGATTGCCAAATCGATCTGGTGCCCGGTGCACAACCCCCTTGTAGCAGGATTTACACCCTTACTGAACCAGAGAATCTGCATTTGAGACAATATTTAGATCAATACCTCGCCAATGGTTTCATTCGCCCATCAAAGTCCCCGGCATCCTCAGCTTTGTTCTTCGTGCCTAAAAAAGAAGGCGACCTTAGAACTTGTATCGATTACCACGCATTGAACCAGATAACTGTTAAAAATCGTTACCCTCTGCCTCTGATCCCTGAACTCCTTGACCAGGTGAAGGACGCTTGCGTATACACCAAGTTAGATCTCCGGGGGGCTTATCATCTGATACGAGTAAAAGAAGGCGACAAATGGAAAACGGCCTTCCGTACAAAATATGGACTATTCGAATACCAGGTGATGCCTTTCGGGTTGTGCAACGCGCCTGCAGCCTTCCAATTCTTCATGAATGATGTCCTTCGGGAACTCATCGATGTCTGTGTTGTCGTGTATATCAATGACATTCTTGTGTACTCCTCTTCGGAATCTGATCACAGAAAGCATGTCAGGGCCGTCCTAGAGAAACTGCGCCAGCACAAACTGTTTGCCAAGCTGGAAAAATGTGTTTTCCATACCACCGAGGTTGAGTTTCTCGGATTCATCCTGACACCTAAAGGGGTCTGAATGGATTCACGGAAAGTGGATGCCATCCTCAAATGGCCATCACCTAGTTCGGTGAAAGGTGTCCAAAGCATGCTTGATTTTGCCAACTTTTATCGAAGGTTTATCCCGGAGTTTTCACTTGTGGTGCAACCCATCACTGCACTCTTGCGAAAAAATAAACGTTTTGAATGGACCGAGGAAGCCGAACAGGCCTTTCAGGAGTTGAAAGCTAAGTTCACGTCCGCACCTATTTTGAAGCACCCGCGTCCCGATCTCCCATATATAGTCGAAACCGATGCGTCCAGCTTAGCCATGGGAGCTGTCCTGTCTCAGAGAGACCCTGAAACCAACCAACTGCACCCCGTAGCATTTTGGGCCAGAAAGTTCTCGCCGCCGGAGATAAATTATGCGATCACCGATAAGGAACTATTAGCCATTAAGTCCGCCTTCAAGGCTTGGCGGCATTATCTCCTCGGCGCCCGGCATACCATCACCGTGATCACTGATCACACAAATTTACAATATTTAAAAACTGCCAAGGCTCAATCGTCTCGACAGCTCCGATGGGCTTTGTTCTTTGCTGAGTTCGATTTTGTAATCACCTACCGCCCCGGCTATAAGAATGGTAAGGCGGACGCTCTATCCCGAATTGGAATGGAAGAAATAGACACAAACTCAGAACCTGTGCCGATAATTCCCGAACAAAGAATTTTGGGGATAACCACTTTACATACCCTTGAAGACATTCAAGCACGAGTGAAACAATTCCTGGACTCTTCAGCCTTGCAGGATTGGATCAAAAGGGGGTCTAACTTTTCAGTCAAGGGTGGCTTACCTTACTTCCAAGGACGCTTATTTTTGCCAGAAAAGGAATTGCAAGAACTGGTTATTTCCCTTCATCATGATACCCTGATGGAAGGACATCCTGGCATTGCCAAAACAGAGGAAAAGGTTAAACGACAATTCTGGTGGCCTTCCTGGCGAAAGGATATTAAATCTTTCGTGATGTCCTGTGGAGTTTGTGCCCAAAACAAAGGTCAAAAGACAAGACCCGCCGGTCTTCTTCAGCCCTTAGACATTCCACCAGCACCTTGGCACACCCTGTCACTAGATTTTATCACGGACCTGCCCTCTTGTAATGGTTACAATACTATTCTGGTCGTGGTGGATTTATTTTCCAAAATGGCCCACTTTATTCCATCGAAAGGATTACCTTCAGCCTTTGTTCTTGCCAAAGAATTCCTCGAAAATATCATCCGTTTGCATGGATTCCCGTCCATACTAGTCTCCGATCGGGGAAGCCAGTTTATTTCTCATTTTTGGAAAAAGTGTTGTCAACTGGCACAAATCGACGTAAGACTCTCGACCAGCCACCACCCACAGACCGATGGTCAGACGGAGAGAACGAACCAGACCCTTGAACAATATCTACGATGTATGTTGCACCAATCGGAGGGTAATTGGAAGGACATTTTATGGGTGGCAGAATATGCATACAATAACTCGATACACTCTGGAACTGGTCAGAGCCCCTTTAATACCCTATATGGACATCACCCTCGTACTTCAGACTTGGACTCACCTCTGAGCCTTGCCGCAGTGGACCATTTGCATTCTACGATTACTCAAGCCTTCAAGGATGCAACTGCACATTTGCAACATGCGAAAGGGAAATACAAAAAGAATGCGGATCTGCATCGAAGAGAGGCGCCTCCATACCAAATTGGGGATCAAGTATGGTTGGCTACCAAACACCTATCACTCAAGGGGCCTCGAACTTTTAATCCAAGGTATTTAGGCCCTTACTCAATCAAAGCTATAATCAACCCAGTGGCAGTCAAGCTCGATCTACCAGCTAACATGCGGATTCACCCCGTTTTTCATGTGTCACTTTTGAAACCAGTGCACCCAGGAACCAGATTAACAAAGCCACCAGAACCGATTCAGATAGATGGGGAGCCTGAATTTCAGGTGAAGAACATTTTGGATTCTAAGATCTCAAAATCAAAACTTTTCTATCGAGTTGATTGGAAAGGGTACGGGCCTCAGGAAAGGTCATGGGAACCCAGTGATCACGTACATGCACCTCGGCTGGTAAAAAGGTTCCATCGGAATTTCCCAAACAAACCGAAACCTCCAGAAGGAACGACCTTGGGAGGGGCCTTGGGGGGGAGTGCTGTCATGATGCCTACCCCCGGAGCACCAGGCCAGGCCCAGCACTCCCGGAAGCAGGCATCATGCCCTCGGGTAAAAGCCCAGCGGCCCCTTATAGGGGCTCTTTGGACTCAGTCCTGGCGCCTTTGGCGCCAGGCTCATGTTGGACATCAGTCCTGGCGCCATAGGCGCCAGGCTCATAAAGGGAGGTGTTTTGTGCACTTACCTGATGCAGACCATGCTGCATGCTTCAGGCCTCCCTGAGACCTGAAAGGGACTATTTTTTCATAGGGACTATTTTTTCACTTGGGCGTGGCCAGGGAAGGATACATACCTAGTTGGGGAAGGATACATACCTGGGACTTCTTTGGAGGCTATTTAAGCCATGCCCAGACAGCAGCTCATGCTTCGCGTTGTTCTGCTTCCTGCAGCTTAACGCTCACCGTGTCTGCTCCTGCTCCTGGACTCCAGCCACGCCCGCCTCGAACCTGAAAGACCTGCAAGGAAGGAAGAGAAGAGAAAGGTGAAAACCAAGGACTATTTCAAACTTCTTACCTGCATCCGGAATCTTCTCGCCAGCATCCCTGAAGAAAGACTTCCATTTAAAAGCATTGCATTGCTCGCTGCAGCGCCACGCTTCACTCACCTGTCCTCGAGACATCTCCTGGCTCCATCACGGCTGTCAGCATCGGACGCCACATCTCTGCACCTAGGGGAGAGAGGAAGAAACAAAAGGTGAGCAGAAGGAACACAGAAGGACAGCCTGAGTAACAGCCATAATACTTACTGGCTTTTCTTCCACATTTCGGGTCGGCGCCGCCCCGTTGGCAGGTACCGTACCCCGGCCCCTATGGGGAAAGGACAAGAGACATTTCTGGGGAATGATAAGGACATTTAGAGGGATCGCCCTCATCACTACTCACCTCGGCAGTTTAACCCCTCGACGCATCGCCTTCATTCTGCACCTGAAATAAAGGACAGATCACAGGTTAGAAAGACAACATAAAGGGGGCCTCACTTGAACTTTGAACTTTCATACTTACGGCGCATCGCTCAGGAAAGTCAAGTGGATTTTGCCAGCGCCATTCTGAAAACCAGTGAAGTAACTGGACGAACACGCGCCCCTGCACCAGAAGCAGGATGGAGAGTTCATCCTTCCAAACCATAAGGTGAGCTTAAACCGGGGTTTGGAGGAAGTTAGAGAGGAACGAAGGGGGAAGCGGGAAAGGGGGCAGATAGCACACTATTCTGCAGACTGTTAATCCCCGTTCTCATCTGCAGAAGGATATTCCTACGGGCCAGGCAAGCACGATTTGGAGGTCCTGTCCAATCGGTGTTCCGGGTCCTGCGCATCACGCTAGAAGAGGCCACAGCAATCCAGACTAGACCAGCGCCCCCGTGGGAACCAGGTGAGCGTTACAGCTGATGACATACAATGGACCCTCTGGATGCCCCCAGCATTGGAGTTATCTCTGCTTGCTGCTACCTGCAAGTTCCTGATCACTCTACTATTAATTCAAAACAGATTGTCACCTGATGTCCATTCTTCTGCACCTATCGACCCTTCCTGTCCCTCACTTTGCTCTTGTTCTTCTCGTGAAAGCTCCACCTCAGTCCTGTGGAGCGCAGTTTCTAATTCTCCCTGCGCCATATTTTCTGCTTCCATAACCAATGGATCTTGTGCAACATTAGCCACTGAGCCGCATGTGGCATTCACACTAGCAGCAGCAGCATCCTGCTTTGGTGCGGTTTGGGGTATATACCAGGGGTTGTTATAGCCAGCGTGGATTTCAAGGACAAACACTCATGTTTGTTTGTTTGTTTGTGTGTTTTATTTGATATAGCACAAGACCAAAACTCTCAGGAGCTGGGCGCGAACATTACAAGAATACTTAAGAAACATAGGTACAGAGCAATGCAAGGGATACTTCTGAAGCTTAGTTACTGGAGTAGGTGGTTACATACAGAGAGTAATAAACAGTAGAAACAGAGGTGGCATAAATGCGACCATAAGTTGGCAGTGACCAAATGGTACCAAATGAAATTCTGAGATACAAGCAAAGGATACCAGAATATACATTTAGCAGTGGCAAGACATAGTAATCATAAAAGGGTGTTAAGAGTAGGCAAGGCGAAAGGTCATAGGGGAAGAGAGGCAGTCAGGTTAAGTGTCATTAGTTTGTAGCCAGGTGAGGACTTTCCATCTGAATCTGGAGTAGGGTTGGTCAGTTCTGAGATCTATGGGGAGTCCATTCCAAGATTGAGCAGCTATGACCGGAAAGCTATAGCCGCCGGCTGTGATCCTTTTATATCTGGGAACCACTAGAGTGTAGGCATTGGACATTCTCGTAGGTCGGTCAGAGGTTCTCTTGTTAACTTTATCTACAAGGTAGGGATGTGCTATGTTATTGAGACATTTGGAGGTAAGAGAGAGGGTTTTAAGGGAAATCCTGTCTTTCATTTTAAGTCAATTGATGTTTCTTCTGAATGCAGAGATATGATCTCTGTTCGGGATATTTAATGCTGATCTAATGGCATTATTTTGGAGCCTTTGCAATTTATCGAGAATGTACTTGTTGGATCACACATATAAATAATTGCAGTAATCCAGTCTGGATAGAGTAAGTGCATTGGCTAGAGTGATGCAGCTTGTCTCAGATAGGAATGGTCTGCAAGCTCGGATCAATTTGCAATATATGCTGTAGAGGATGCTAGAGCATTAATTTGCTTCTTAATGGTGAGTGTCGAGTCAAGATAGACACCAGGGGTTTTGACTGCAGGCATCACTTTGATGACCTTATTATCGATGTTGAATGAGGCATAGCTAGGGTCAAGTTTTTTAATAGCCGTCTCTGAGCCTAGGATCAATAGCTCCATTTTGTCATCATTCAGGCAGAGGCCGTGGGATGCCATTCATGCCTGAATGAGGAGATATATCCTGTCTACTAAGGCCGAGTCTTCCAAGAAGTTGCCCGAAAGGGGGATGAGGATCTGAGTGTCATCTGTGTAGTTAGTGTAGGTGACACCCAGTCTGTCCAACTTGTCGAACAGGGGCTTAGTAAAGATGTTGTACATGGTAGGAGATACACATGATCCTTGGGGAATGCCACAGGAGACTTGTATTGGGTCAGCGGCTGCTAGGGGGGAGAACACTCTCATTGTACAGTTCGCAAGGAAGGATTGCACCCAGTTTATGGAATCACTTGAAAAATAGGCAGCTGAACTAAGATGGTTGCAAAAAACTGCATGATCTACCAAGTCAAAAGCCGCCGATAGGTCAAGGAGAAGTAGCATAGCTGATTTACCATTGTCTTTCAACTCATCAATTTGGGTCTTGCGGTCAATCAAGGCTGTTTCAGTGCCATGAAGGGGGCAGAAGCCGGATTGACGTGAGCCTAGTAGGTTATTAGTTTCTAGTTAGTCCTGAATTAGTAAGAATAGGACTGTGGTGATAGGTCTACAGATAGTTGGTATGGCAGGGTCTAATGTTTTTATTTTTGAGCAAAGGGAGCACCCAAGATTGTTTGAGATTGTTGGGCACAAGGTTCAACTTAAAGGATGCATTGATAAGCTTTGAGATAAAGGGGGCTAGATCTCTGGCTGCATCCTTTATGATTTGGGCTGGACAGTTGTCTCCTTTGCAACTAGAGGGTTTCAGTGAAAGTGTAATTTTTTCTGTCTCGACAATAGATATTTTTTTAAAGCTAAAGGTAAGTGCTCAGCCGGTAGGAGCAGGGAAGCTTTCTTATTGGCAATTTTGATTTGGAGGGAGCTAATTTTTACCCGAAAGGGCATTTTGTATATTAGTGCACCAAGGCTTATCTTCAGGAGTATTGTCAACCTGAGGTATAGGTGATTCCATTTCACGAAGGATGGAGAATAATTCCATAGTGTCTGATTTAGCCTTGGATATTCTATCATTGAAGGTGTTCTTTTTTGTGCTAATCATTTCCTTTTTATACAGTTTGGAATGATTGGTCAACTTGATTTTGTTCTCCTCTCTAGGCGAATGGCCCCAAATTGATTGCAACTTTCTTTTTTGAATCCTTAATTCTTTCAATTGTGGTGTGAACCAATTATTCAGATGAGATATCTGTCTACCTTTACAGGTTTTGATCAGGGCGATGATGTTCAGTGCCTTTGTCATGGCGCCATTGAAGACTTCCACAAGTAAGGTGGGGTCTGTGTTATTAACTAGATTGTCAAGAGTAGGGGGAAGGTGTGGTAGGAGATTTACTGCATTAATGTCTTTTTTACTCCTGGTAGAAAGTACCGGCGCCATAAGTATCAGTTTTGGGGGGATAAGGTCAAGTGAGGCAGAGAAAGAAATTAAATGATGGTCGGTCCATGATTGAGGTATTTTAGCAGTCATACTAATGTTGCAGTTCAGGTCAGAAACCCAATCTAGGGTCCTTTCTTTGGCATCTGTAAAGGTAGAGACTTTTTGTGTCAGCCCATAATCGTCCAGTAGAGAGGCTATGGATAGGGCATGTTTATCATTGCTATCGTTGAAGCCGAGATTAAAATCTCCCAACAGCAGAATTTGTGCATGGTCCTTAGTATTATTAGTCAGGATACTAATTAAATCATCCTCAAAGGAGCCTAACGGTCCAGGTGGTCTATAGATCACATAGATGGTGAGGGTGTGGTTACAAGAGAGTTGAAGTTTAGCTGTGAGAGTTTCACAGGACTGGAGCGAAAGGGTAGTAGTCAGTCTGATGGGTAGGTTGGATTTATGGATAACAGCTAGACCACCAGCTCTTAGTAGTTGGTAACCATCTGGTACAGCTAGCGTGATGGCAGGGCCTGCAGCCTCGTGGAGCCAGGTCTCAGTTATGACCAGCAGGTCCAAATTCTCATTGGTTAGGGTTTCCGAGATATCAGAGGCATGAGCTACCATAGATCTGGCATTAATGAGTGACCCGGATAGTGATAGGGTGCTAGTAGGTTTAGTAAGGGGAAGTTGTTTCGTTTTAGTTTGGGCAGCTCTTTGGGAATTTATCTGGGCGGTAGCCGGGAGGACGGTAGACAAAGGATTATGGTCAATGTGTTGTGTACGTTTAATGGCAAATCCAGTAGGTTGGGCAACCTTACGAGCGAAGCCTCTGATGGTATGGTTTGATGGAGGTTCATGGAGGTGGGACAATCTTGCTCTCAGTCTCATCTCATATTGGGGTAGGGCTGTGAGGATAACACTAGGTGTAGGTGTGACCTCCTGTTGTCCTTTTTGCTCCTTTCAGACATGTTCTGAATTCTCGACTATTCTCCAGAGTTCGCAGATACCCTGCCTACTTCTCAACTTTCTCATTTTATACTTTGCTCCCAGATATGTATACATCTGACATATTTCTGTTGTTTGAGCCCTCTTCAGGACGCGGCTTGAACATTCCCCCTTTTGTATCCGACCCACTCACAATGATATTTTAGAATATTTTCCTGACACCACCAAAGTGCAGAACACATATACTTGAGTGGGGTACACATCACTATTCCCAATTCTCTTACCAAAAATACTTATTAAATAGCTGATTCAGTTCACCATTCTATTGCACCCACCCAACGATGTGCACACTCACTGCGTCCCCTCCCAATGTCCACTCAAGACAAACCTGACCCCCCTTGTCCATTCCTCTCACACACACACACACACACACCAACACATTCCCCCATTCCTACAACTGGGCAATCATCTCCCTGTACCACCACAATTCTATATACACTTTAAACCACAATTTATACAAAAACAATGTCAAAAATAAAACCACACTTATTCACACAATGGTGTGGCCTCTTCCTCAAGACGAGGGAATTTCCCCTGCTCACACCCCCTTAGGCCAGGCATAGGGATCCCTGGCCCTCTATATAATTGACCACTACTCTACTTGCAGCGCTGCCTTCCTTCTTGTATGAAGGGATCCCTTTTCCTGTCTTATCTTTTATCACCATTATACAACTTAGGATGCCCTCTTTCCTCTCATCTGTAGAGATCACTCTGGCCACTATTATAAAATCAATCTATTGCCTTGTAGTGTTCTCTCCCCACATACTCATAAACACTCAACTTCACACTTCTTCTCCCCTGTTGTTTTCTCCCGCAAAGGTTTACTTACGTCTATGTGTTCTCCCGAGCACCTCCGATGTGAGGTCTTCTTCAATTCACCTGCACAGCTTGGTGCAGTGCTCCACTCCAAGAAACAGGCATGCCTTCTGGCAACACGATGCCTGCAAAACTCCTCAAGTCATGCATGTGGGACATGTCACTTCAGACAGGTGCCACAACCCAGGTTGCATGGTGGGGGACCCCAGGATTCATGGAGACTCTTGGATCACATAGGGGTCACAAGTTTTTTAGGGTGAATGACCCAAAACCTGAATGATAAAAACAATCAGAAACAGACCAAATAATTCATCCACTGTTTGCAAGCAAAGCAACGTTGTATTACATGCAAAAGTATCAGATGGTCCTGTAGAACTGAACTAACACAGACTCGCCACACCCTAAGAAGTTACATCTTTTATAGCGGAAAACTGCAAACAAAACTATGCACAATAAACATGACTTCACACTCTGCATTGACTGACACCTATACATAATTTTAATTATCCCCTATAGTCCAATACCCTATTGGTCACAAATTATCTAAACACAGTCCCCTAGACACGTGACCTACTACATCATCACAAGGAGGTGATTAACATCAGATACATTGTTACACTAATGCATTTCTTTAATGAGTAGAATATTCTTGAACATCGCCTGATGTGCACCTCTACATCAGATCCTGATCAAAGTGTGAGTAGCAAACTCTGCTTTGATAATACAATGGGCATCCACATCAAACCAGCAACTGTGGCCTGCACAAACAGCTACCCGCTTTGTAGATACATCTATTGCCATCACCTCTGCTCCTCCCACACCAAATCACCATACAGCCCTAACATGTCTCCTCCCTTATCTCGCTGAGAACCCAGGTGACCATGAATGACATAATCCAGCCGCCACTCTTATGTTTGAATGTTGCTAATTTATTGATCCCTAGAGTGCGGTGCCTGCAGTTGAAATAGGATAACTGCTCTTCGGGTGAGGCAATTGTACTCTAAATCTTCACCAGGCCTCTTGGCATCACAAAACCCCATGCCCTGCTCACAAAAGGCACACCCCTATCCTTCCTCCCTGGACCCACCATTCCTTTCTCAGCTGCTCCGATCTCTGCAGCTGGACACAATTATCTATTATCGACACAGCATGGCTGCCTGTGGCCATGATAACATAACTTCTCCCTTGGGGGGAACGAAGGGGAACTTGTCTAAGGGTCAACTGGACAGAGTTGCAGCTCCACATTAGGCCTATTTCTCATACTTTCACAAACACATCCTGTAGTGTGGACCAAAATCCAACATGGCAGAACTTCTGCTACCTTAGACCTGAAACTGGCCTTTACCTCAACACTTCCTTGAGTCCATCTCATACTCTTACCTATGTCAGCTACCTCCTTGAATATCCCTTAAAACATAACCCTGTACACTACTGCTAAATGCAAAATACAGCACCATATCTTTAATCTCTGCAAACACAATGTGAATACATTGTTGCTCTTTCTTTATGGCTATTTGGTGTTTATAATATGTGTCAAAGCTAAGTACAAATGGATACATATGCATTTTGCTGTGCACAACGATAATTGCTAGCACTAGGATGCCTGATAATATGTTTTTTGCAATTTAAATCTTTTCGCCTGACTAGGACAGTGCACTTGCATCCCAACACTGGAGTGCAGAAATAGTTCTTCAATGGGGCTCCTCTTCCCACCGACCAGACACAGCATTTCCTCTGCCTAACCTTCACTTTTCTTCTGGGGGGGTTCAAAGTCCACATCCTCTTCTTTAGGCAATTGCTGTAAGTGGACTGCCCTACTCTGTGCTATGTCCTTCCAGCAAGTTCCTTTCTCTTCAAAGAATTCCTCCTCTTACTGGGAGTGTGTTCTCCCCATGCGTTTATCAAGGGAGGGTCTTTCTCTGAGCGTACTGGGGGATTTTAGGCTTCTGATGGATTTTTTAATTGCAACATTTCGGCATCCTGCTGGGTCCTTTAACTAGGTTCTTCCTGGGATAGGTCCTCCTGTCTCATCCTCAACCCTGTTAAGTTATCCGTCAATGTTTCAGTCTCAGGATTCTGCGGGTGAAGGCCCTGGTCTTTCCTTTCTTCTTGAACCTTGCCCAGGTGCTCCCCTTCTTTTGGAGAGCACCATTGATGGATCAGAGGAATGAGGGGTAAACCCTCCTTCAATCCAATGGGCCTCATTCCGACCCTGGCGTTAACCAAGGCGCTATTAGCGCCTTGGTTGACGCCGTTATTATTCCGACTCCGCCATGGTGAATGGCGGAATTACCGCCCCATTCCAAGGTTGGCGGGGCGGTAATTCCCCATTCACCATGGGCCCTTCCCCATTCCCATTTTTGGCCCATAGGGCTCAATGGGAATGGGGAAGGCGCTAATTACAGCACTGAAAATTACGGTGCCGTAATTAGCTCCTGGGTCCCTTTGCGGGTTGATTTTTTAACGCCTGCAAAAAGCAGGCGTTAAGTACCAACCCGCAAAGGGAACTCGGAATAGGGCAGTAAGGGTTTAACGGCACCGGTCTCGTTACCGGTGACCGGTGACTGTTAACCCTTACCGCCCTACTCAGAATGACCCCCAATGTCTGACTTACCATTGTCACTTCAACAGCCTGTCATCATTGCCACTTCCTTGAATCCTCCTAGTGGCATGCAATGCTCCCAACCCTCTGTAGGGTAACCTCTCGACTACCAGACCAAAAAATGACAACCCAGTAGGGAAAAGGCTAGGTGCACCCTTTTGTGAGAAGAACAAAAGCGTTATTTGTTTACAAAAAGAAAATGGTGAAAGGGTATTAAAAGTACACTGCCACAAACATCTCTTCCTCTCTTCAAAGCAGACAGCATCTTATGACTGTGTACATCATCATTTGTGACACATTCCATATACAGTGTTCATCATTGAGGGCGGAATATTCAACCAGAGGACCTAATTGCTCTGTGTTTCCAACATGGCCTGCTAGGATATAGGACTACCTTCGAATGTAGTACCACTTTAATGTTTCTTGTCATTGGGAGTCATGCACTGTGTATGTGTCGAGCGCATGCAATTTATCCACCTGGCACATTGTAAAACGTGCTATTATTCTGCCTTATAGGTATGTAAAATCTGACAGTAAGCATGCCCTATGCTGCTCAGCTATATCTCACAAGCTCCCCTTCACTCCTGTGGCTGCTCATATGCCTTTCCAGTGCATGAGTATATTTTCCGCAATCTGTATCATTTGTGAGAGTCTGGAATCTGAACATGCATCCCACCACCTCCATAAAATCATTGTGGTCCTTTTGCTAAGAAGGTGTTGCTCCCTCAGTGACAGAGCTGGATTCCATCCTTCTGAGGTGCATTTTCTCTCTGGTTCTTGTTTGGTAAAGAACATAAGTTACATGTAAGGTTTACTTTTGGTTACCGTCGGAGAGGCTCCTGATGATGTATGGAAAAGGGCTGGGTACCCAGGAGTAACAGCCCAGAACACGGTACACGATTGTTCGCTGTTTCATAACTGCTGAGTGGCCATATGGCAAGCTCTATGGGTGCAGTACCCAGACACGTCAGATATTAGTGTGATCATGGCATGCAGAATGGGGTAAGACGAAGACCCCCTACAATATATTCAGGCCATTCAAGAGTTATGGAGGCTTGAAATGCGAGAACCGTGGGACAGAACAGTGGTATTATTCTATCATATACTATGTCAAGGGTTGCCAGAGCAGGTGCTAAGGGAACTAAAGAAGTTGGTGGGGATGGAGGCAACACCGTGCTCAATAATACTACTTAAAATAGTACATTAATACAGGTTGATGCAGGAATGCGTGAGGAAAAAGCACGAGGAGAGGAAATATGAAGAAGCAAAGTTAGTGCAGACAAAACTGTCTAAATACGCCATGAAGGTGCAGTATTAACAAGCATAGGACGACAGAGCGCACTACAGACACAGTATGCACCTCCGCCAGTGGAAGGATCGTTCATGGGGTGGGGGATGCGCATCATGGGTTCTGAGGAAGAGCTGTGCCACCAAGGGAATGCAGGTATTTATTTATTTTTTTTTTTCATTAATTTATTGAACATTTGTATTGCGCACAAAACCCATAGGCATCTAGGTGCTTTTTCTTAAGTAGACGGTTACTTTAGTTACTTGAGATAGCAGGTAGGTTACAAGGAGTACATGTTGGGATGCACAAGATAAACAGATTGAACGGTTACAGCACTGTATGATACAGACTGCAGTAAGGTCATACAATGAAACACAGTGTTGTCAGGTGACGATTACATTACTACCTGTCTAAAAGAGCTAGGTTGGTTACCTGTCGCTTGGGAGGGTGGTACAATTACAATAGTTGTAGGCGAAGGTATGGCTGAGTGGCTGAGTGAAGGGTAAGGGGACATGGAAGTCCACTATGAGCCTCCGGAAATGTCACTAAGTTTACATCAGTTGAGGTCTTCGCTGAAAAGCCACGCTTTGAGGTTTTGAGGTTATGGGCATCAAATGCAACAAAGCCACGGGGCATTTTCAGGAGGGTATCGCGGTTACAGGCAACACATGCAGCAGGGCCCAGAAGGGTTTTCTGGAGGGTGTCAGTGGCAAATAAGAGAACCTCCCCAGTGCTGAGTCTGTGGACCGATAGGATATATCTCTAAGGTATGTAGAAATAGAGGGGGATGTAACAGAATGGGGAATGCAATATAAGCCAGCATATCCAGGGGAACAGAATGAGTATTATGTTCAGGACTAGACACACCAACAAGGACAGGCACCAAACGCATACCCGCAGGCACACCAGCCCATGACACAGACACCACAAATGCAGGTGCCAATGCAGCATTAACCGCAGACATCCCAGGCACCACAGACACAGAATAACACACACCCATCATACATGGCACAGCAAAATGACGGGAAACTGGCACACATGGACTCCATGGCAACAACTCCCATTAGGAAACTAAGGTGGGGTTACCGTGGTGGGGAACAACCCATTTGTAGGAAAAGCAATGCCATTATACCCTCAATAGGACAGCCCACAGACAGACCTGATCTGTTCCATCATATTGATTACACCCAAACCGGAGGAGGAACCATGCATAGTGGTGACGATATGTAACAAAACGTTCTCCTTTCTTGCAGACACAGGGCCGACTAGATCCTGCATCCGGGAGGGGAAGTATAGAATTTTTGGCAATGCCAATAAAGCTCAGGGATTTTCTGGGGTGCTGGAATTGGTTCCATTTACAGATGATATTGCATTTTCTATAGGTGAGCATGACCTAGCTCTTCCCTTACTGTATTCCTGAAAGAAACCGGTAAACATAATGGGGAGGGACATCATGAGCAAACGTAATATGACCATCTCATTCACTGACAAGAGGATAGTGTGTTCCACACCTGAGATACATCTTCTAAATGTGAGATAAATTATTCAAGCTTATTGTGGAAGCAAGTTACAGAGGGGAGGTTCCAGCAGATGAGGAAATCCTCTGACAAACTGGCCTGCCGCCTGTTCCAAAGGCAATACCGGCTCTCTTTCCACAGCAAGAAGCTACATCCAAGCCCATGTCTCTGCGTCATCTAACAACTTTGCCGAATTCTTTAAAATCTGCAAGGAGCTGGCCCACCCTGCTGCAGTCTGTACATCTCCTCTCCCCTCCCAGGCCCTCTGCACGGCCCTGGCTTCTCATTTCATCTCTAAAACTCAGGACATCCTGTCCTCTCTCTCTTCTCCCCCTCCTCCCTCTACTCCCTGCTCTTTCGCTGGCCCTTTTTCAGCTACCTCTCCTCTGTCCTTCTCTGCCTTTTCCCTGTTCTCCCCAGATGAGATTTCTAGACAAGTCTGATCTATGAAAGTATTGTTCACCCCTGTTCCTCCAAAACCATCAAGGACCACATTGACACCCTGGCTCCTGCTCTGGCTGACTTCTGCAACCACTCCTTTGCCTCCGGAGTCTTCCCTTCCCCCCTGAAGCACTCCCTTGTGACGGGACGAGCGAGGTGGGGACAAGCGCATGTCTACCATCACATTTATCAGCACAAGCAGCAGAATGAGTAGCTTTAATATTGGCACTGGAGCACAGCAAAGGGAAGTAAGTAATAGTGTATTCAGATTCAGCCTACATGACATCCACAGTGCACTCTGGGCTGTAAAGTTGGCTTAAGGGGGGCTTCAGATGTGCTGATGGGTCACCGGTGCAGCATGCATTACTATTAGGCAGACTGCTGGAGGCACTCCAGTACCCACTGTGCATGGCAGTAACCCACACGAGGGGAGAGGACCCTATCTCTAGGGGCAATGAGACAGCAGATACAGAAATAAAACACACCACCTATTTTAAGGATTTTTTTTTTAATGGATGCTTCATCCCCAGCACCCAATCATGTGTGAGCAATGATACTAAAGGAAGGATATGCTACATTACCAGTGACACAGATTACACAATTGCAGGGAGATGCATCAAAGGAGGAAAAGGAACTGATGATAAGGAGGGGATGTACAGTGTCTCTGAAGAGGCCTTATGGTGGCAAAATAACACAGGACAAGTAGTAACATCTTTCTCATTATTGTACACTGAACTGACACAATTACACCATCCTGCCCACATAAAGAGTGAACTGCTTGCAGCTCATAGTGGAGAAGAAGATTGGTGTTGTCCTAATTTGGTGGAACAAATGGCAGAATGAATTGCTAATTGTCTAGTTTTTAAACAATTTACAGCAGATCATACATTGCGGGCAGTGAGAGGAGCCATACCCCGCCCAATGGGTCCATTCTAACACCTTCACGTTAACTATGTCGACATTCTCCAGGTATGCCAGGGATACCGTTACATGATAGTGGTTGTGTGTCCATTTTCCTGATGGAATGAAGCCAGTCGCTGTTCCTATCCTGATGCCATTAGAGCGGTGAAACTCCTTGTTTCGAGAAATACCCTAAATAAAAGCCATTAGCCTTATTCGCATTGCGCAATTAACCAGGGTCCGACCACTTTTTAACCCCACATGAGGTGGTGACAGGACAGCGCATGAGGCTTCCCCTGGCTCCTGCCACTAGGGCCCTAAAACATGCAGAAATGTATGAGTACACTGCTTCCTTGATGGCTAGTGCCTCTTTTATTTCTCGCCAACTGCAGGAAAAACGGGAGAGGTCTGAGGCAAGAGAAGAGAACCAGCGACCGGAAGCAAATAAGGAACTTTTGAAGCAACCATGGCTAGCTGTATCCTAGTGATCAGGTGTTATTAAGAGACTTCACCTGGTAGTGGTATAACCGTGTTTTGCAGGAACACATACAGTAGAAAATGCAACTGTTTGAGCAGTAAAGCTAGAAGGGAAGACGGCCTGGAATCACCTGGGTGACGTCAAGCCCTGCAAAGCAGTGGCCTCTCCTAGCACCAACAATGAAAGGGCCAACAATCCACAAACAGAAGAACAAAACAATTACCTTGAAGCATCACAACCTAGCAGAGACCAACCTATGATTACTCGCTCCAGAGCAAGAAAGATAGGGAAAGGACTTCCTAAACATCCAGAGTGAGGATGCACTGTCTGTTCATCTTGATCCTCATCCCAAAACCTTCCAAGGCCAATTTGTCCTATTTGTTAGGAGATCCAGCAGCGCAAGAAGGCAGAATGAGTTTTTCTGTGTTTGTATAGCTTATTTGGCCCAAGTATACCCACACCTAGAAATAGGAACCCCTTCTGTGCTTGCAGTACTTTGTGTTCCTAGAATACACACAGTTTGGTAACAATTATTTCTTCTTGCAATGATCCAACACCACATTTGCGAAATATGAATTAATAAAATGCTAATACAAAACACCTTTCTAGCACATTGCAGGTGGGCAACACACATCTTCAAGACTACACAAGAGTGCAAGAAATAGTATGTTATGGGAGAAATGTTCAAAAGAATGCTTATTGTGTCCTGTGTCTTATTCTCATGTGGTACTTTCGCTCTCATCTTTTGGCGAGTGTCATATATTGCAAATAATACCGCTATGACATCTACTAACACAACCCCAACTCCAGCAGGTGGAACAACCATGTCAGGTAGAAAGGTAAGCACTGTAAGCACAGTAAGGAGAGGTAGACACATTGCTGATGCAGGCATGGGAGTAGTAGATCTCTATCTCACTGATACTGCTCGAGTATCCAATAACATGTGGTACAAGCACAAGACTATAGTAGGTGAACAAACCACAGTGGAGAGCTGTTATGTCTGCTCACTAATCCCCTATGAAATGAGTGCCTTCAGAACGTTCGTAGCAGCTGAAATACCAGCAGCAATAGCACAATGTCTTATATATCTGTCCATGTTTACAACTGAGGAAAATTCCAAGGGAGAACAGCAACATTGCGATGAATTTCCAAGGCAACATTCCCCTATGAAGAAAGTTAAAAAAAACATTTAACATGATGGACAATAATTGGAAACAAGACCAGGCTATACAATCCATAACTGATGGCCCACAGAAAAGAAAAGAGAGACAAAAGCAATAAAACTTAAAGAATGACCGTGTTCTAAGAAGGTACCAAAGGAAATAGGAGGAGAACCAGGATGCTGTGAATGACCACGGATGCTTGTGTATGGCCAAGTGTACACAGCTGAATGATGGAAGGAAGCAGTAGTAGGTAGCAATGCACACATGCTTGTGCAAGTTCCAGTAAACACAGTACACAAACACAATTATAAATACCTGAAGGAATGGGATGCAAGTGCAATGTTACTGACCTGGGTGGGAAATGAAGCTGGATCA
Source organism: Ambystoma mexicanum (assembly GCF_040938575.1). Lineage (NCBI taxonomy): Eukaryota > Metazoa > Chordata > Amphibia > Caudata > Ambystomatidae > Ambystoma > Ambystoma mexicanum. The sequence goes on along the minus strand of NC_090928.1, from coordinate 825,729,257 downwards.
ATACCACTGAAGAAAGCATGAAAGGTGGTATGGCAGTAAAATGTATCATTATTGGGCGATTATTGGGTGTGCGGATGTAAAACATATGAGAAGCTGCCACCCAACTGGGGATGAGTATGTTTGTTGGTGGACATTAATACGCCAGCATTAGCAGTGCCACAAAAAGACATCGAAACAGAAAACTTCCCTAAGATAGAAAATGTGAGAAGAGGCCAGTAGAAGTGAGTAGAGTGAAAAGAGAGAACTCCTTCTCATCAACATCGGAAGCATATCTGGACAATGTACCGCCTGAATGACGATTGTTCAGTATGACAGAGATGTTCTTCATGTCACTAGTTCCAGCTCTACAGACATACACAAATCCAAAATGGCTCCAGATTATGAGATGGGAGCTGATGCAGACCATAAACTCAACTGTAAATGGCTTCAAAGCGATAAAAGAAGAGCTCCGAACAGTAATGTTGGTGTCCCTCCAGAACAGATATGTTCCAGACCTTGTCACAGCAATGAAAGGAGGAGTTTGCGCCAAGATTGGGTATTCATGCTGTACATTCCTGCCCATAAACAATCAAGCAAATGACACACGCACAGAAGCAGTTACCAGATTGAGGAAGCAAAAGGTACAGGAAAAGATCAAAGGTGATGTCGTACATAATTTCATGGATGCCAACATGGATGGAAGACAGGCTAAAAGTATTACTAGGATCATTAAAATTGGTTCTAGGAGCACTATTTGTGATTAAGATTGGTATCACACAATGCCCCAAGATGACAAAAGAAATAAAATAAGGACACAGATCAAGGAATGCCCATTGTTTCTGACCAAGATGATAACATTAAATTATCCCATGCACAACAGGAAATACTGGTTGAAATGGATATGGTGCAACCCAGAAGGAGAATGCAATTTATATGACATGGAGTATGGATGACCATGCATATTACTATGGACATCTCAGAGGAATAACAAAGATATGGCTTCCAAAGCAACAGTGACTAGATTTGGTGGAGTGGTCGACAAATCGACCAGAGGGGGGACTGAAGAGAGGGTCCCTGGAAGGGCCATCTGCACTCCTATAAGCATGACAGCCCGAAAAAGGCAGACATGCAAGATGTCAGTCACTGCCTGGCCAACCCTCAGGAGGGCCAGTGATATCTACATATGCAAACAGATATTCTCTCAGACAACCATTCAGACCTTATCCAGCTGACGTCTTCATGGAGACATGTGCCTCAACAATGATCATGGATACAGGTGCCTCAACACTGGACCTGGTTGACTAATGACAAATATCCCGCTATGCTGATGTCATTAGAGACACCACAACCTAGTAACCTTAGCCACAAAGCAAACTTGCATCCCTGCACAAAGTTACACAGACACACATGTGCACACACGAAGAACATACCTACACAGTTCTGTAGATAGAGGACAGATACGTATACTTACTGTCAGAAATCTTTCTTTTTCACTAGCTAAAATGCAGAAACGCAAGTCAGCAAGAGATGTAGAGCAAGCTTGCAGCCGCTTAATGCAACTAACCATATGGAACTACAGGGTTGTATAAGGAACCTGGAAGAACCACGCACCACTAACCCATAAGGGAAATAATACGATATATACATATATAAATCATAGCATGTCTATAGTAGAATTACATGAAGCCACAGGCCTCAGAACATGGGACGAAAGAAAACAGATTTTGCAGCACACTGTCCAAGACGGGTGCTCACAGCCAAGGCCAGAGATCAGCAGAACATTCCTGGCTCCAGGGACAGGGAGCCACCTGCAAAATAGCAGACTACATCCTTATTAATTGCATACAGAAAAGCTCAGTGTTGTGGTCTTCACCCACTTGGTCTGGCTTAAGCAAACAATAGCCATTTACCCGCAGTGGAAAGAGGAGAAGTTCCCAGCGCAGCAGACAATTACCAATACATGTTTTGTTTTACAATGTTGCAATCTGCAGGCACTCCCTAAGGCAAAATTGTTATGCAAGAAGCAACAATGAGGACACAAAGTCTATCTCATCACCATGAGAAGGTACACCAAGCACTGAGAACAGAGCTGGGTCCCAGGCATGCAGAGACCTGCTCCTGCCAATCAGGGAATGCAATTCCAGGGGTGGATGGCAGAGGGCAAGGGCCAATGGTAATCCTGCGATCCTGCAACAATGTAATAGATAGTTTTTGGGGAAGGCTCAGGCAAAGCCACCTGTTATGTAAGGACCAGTCAGTTAAGCTCTATAGGTGCCGTCTATAGGCACCACGACCACAGCCACCCATTAGCGTAAGTTTATTGGGGAAGAGCCCCAATGAATGATGACACACACCAACAAAAGCCCCTGACACAGGTTTAGGAGCTGTGATTGCTGGAGCATTATTTCCTGTATGATCCCTATCTGTTGTGGAAAATAAAGGACTGTTCTAACGTGCCCTTGGCTGAGTCCTCCGACTTTTACCGGGGGAGGGTTTGTTGGGCCCTAGGTGCTTCGAACAGTGATTGTATAGTGCGAACCCCAGTCCTCTGGTATACCTATACATGTGCATGCAAGGTGCTGGGGGGCCCAGGGAGTGGGCATGTTTTCTTTTACTAGGCATCTACCATAGGCGGCCAGTAAAAATAAATACTGTGCCTGATCCCCTGGGCCTCCCCAGCACCTTGCGCGTGGAGCTGATTTTGGGTGATGCACAACCCCCTCTTGCCAAAATATGTTCCGCGCCCCAGTATAAACACATGTGCAAACACATTCACACAACCTTCCTACGCAGCATGCAGCCGCTCATTCACATGCACGCCCATAATATTACACTCACTCATTACACAAAACACAAGCACACATATACACACACATATTTAAATGAACATACCTTCAGCCCCAGTCCTGATGTTCCCTCCCAGCTCTCTAGCTTCCGCATAGCATGAACAGGAAGCATGAAGCAAAGAGAGCTTCCTGACACAAGCACATGCGTGCAAGAGCAGGAGAGCTCATGATGAAGGGTCCCACTCTGTATGTGCGAGGAGGCACAATAGCACTTCCCATCGCACATACACACATGCAGTTCCTCAGCTAGCATATCCATTGGGCCGTGAAATATTGGGGAAAAAAAACGGCCCTGGCTTTGCATGGCTCCGGAACAGAACTGACAAACGGAAACCACGTTTTCCTTTAACAGTTCAAGTCAGCCGAGGAGCACTCCCTCAGCTGCAAAAAGCAGCTGAGGGAGTGCTCAGTGTTTACACTGAGCTGGCTCCTTGGCTCCTGCATAATGGGGCAGGGTGCCCTTCAACCATTATGGAGAAGCCACCACTGGTACACCTTCAATGAATCTATTCACAGGATTAGTGTAGCTGGAGATTAAACACTGTTGACTTTGAAGTCATGTACATGAACTGCACTGTTGTTAATGCAGTGATTTTGAATGCATTAAGAGTTCCATAGACATGCCCTACAGACGAAGGCTACTAGGGTAGCTCAGCAGGTTTAGTGACTGTTGCTCAGATGTTATTACATGGACGCGGTAGCGTCCATGTAGTTATGGTTAAGTTGGTGTTTCCATAAGAAGAGCACTTTTTGGGTGGCTTATAACTTTGCTCCCTCTGGACGGATCCTCACCAAGCTTTGCAAAAAAAGTATATGGCCCACTCTGAATATTTTTGCAAAGTTTGGAGAGGTTTGGTCCAGGGGGGACAAAGTTATAGGGGGGGTCCCAAAACGTTTGTTTTTTCCCATAGACATAATGGGAAAAAACTTTGCGCACGACTACACCCCGAACCGCTGGACGGATTTACACCAACTTGGATTAAAAATTGTATTTAGTGGAGTGTGTTGGTGTGTAAGAGTGTTTGGGGAGGTTGGGGAATTATGAGATAGGTTCAATGTTTTGTTTTTTTATGTGCTATACGCTTTTGTTGTGTTTGATTTGTCCACGGAGAACACGGCTGTTCTAACATTTTGTAAATAAACTAAATGGTGGGGTGTTCAGAGGACGGAATATGTGTCCTTTTTGTTCGCAAGGAAGGTAAAATTGAGCTAAAAACACTCACTGTGTATTTAAATGTTCGTAAATACACAAACTGGGGGTTTCGTGAGGACGCTCTCTGTATTGTAATCTGTCAAGTTGAATGTGTTCTAAGAACACTTGCGGTGTCCCGAAATGGTTGCAATTACACAAAATGGGGGTGTTCTGAGAACGTTGTTTGTATTGTTCGTTGTCAGGTTGAAAGTGTTCTACGAACTCTCGTTTTGTCTGCTGATAGTACAATTTCCTATGGGCCTCATCTGACTTTTTGTCCACTAAAGAAACGATAAATCAGGCTGGTGTGCGCCGACATTATGTGATAATCCTATGACTGGCGCTATTGACCTGGCTGACTTGCTTTTGCGACACTAAATCATATCTCCCGCCCCTAAGCCTGACATGATGAAAGCATTCATATTCCCTGCCTCTCTCCGTGACGTTACAGGCTGCGTCATCAAACGTGCCCAGTCGTCTCCAGTCCTACGCGACTTTACACAGAACCCGGAAGACAACACACATTATGTAACAACACAGCGCGCCACAATTCGGAATATGAAACTGTGATTTAAAAGCAAACAGCAAGATTTTAAATGTTGTAAAGTACATTTATTTGACATCAAATGTTTAGAGAATATTCAGCGATTTGGATTTGTCTTTGTTGTCACGCGATGTTCCTTTGCGGTACAGAGGGCGTTAGATCAGTTTAGAGCACAGTGCGCCACAATTCGGAATATGAAACTGTGGTTTAAAAGTAAACAGCAGGATTGTACATTTGGTAAAGTACATTTATTTCACATGAAATGTTTAGTGAATATTCAGCGATTTGCAAAAGTTTATTTTGAGCCACGCGCTGTTCCTTTGCGGTAGATAGGCTGTTGGTTTATGATAAAAGCAGTAAACGGTCGCACTGATAATCGGAAGGTTGCTCCAACAACGAGGCATTAGACCACCATAATGGTTGGTATGTTGCTTCTAGCCGCTAGTACTGCGTAAGGGCATAATGGTCCTTGGTGATTGTCCCATAAAATGGTGAGGGTCATGAAGTTGCTTACATGGAGCTGCACCTGGCAGTTGAAAAATCCATCTGCTGGAGTCTGAAAATCGTGACATTGGCAAAATGGGGCAACATACCTGTTTTAAAAAACATAAATTAGACTCACCAGCCGATCTTTATTAAAAATATTAATTTTATTTATTAGGGCGTGAAACTATTTGCTAGCAAAGATAGTGCAACGGAGTATGTTATTAATAAAATAATAATATTTTCACATTTATATGTCAGGTATCTCAGCGCTGCTTATTATTACCCACGGGGTGTGGTGCTCATTTTTCGACCACGGAAGGATGAAAGGCTGAGTTTGGCCGTGCCGGGATTCGAACCTGCGTTAGCAAACTGTGCATGGATGTCAAAGCAAGCGCTCTACTCGCTGTGCCACTTGACCAGCTACAGTGAAGTGGCTCAGCGAGTAGAGCGCTTGACCGGCTACAGATCGGTTAAATTATTTCTAGTAACCCACCTTGTGTCGTCTGCCTTTTTCAGAGCCCTCTAATAGACAGGGGATCAATTTGGCAGTGATAGTGCGCGGTAGAAAACAATATGCCACATTGAACGAGCAAGTACAACTTGACCGGGCTTTAATGCCACGCTATTGTTATTATATTCCGGTATAAAATAATCTAAAGGGTTACTTACATTATAATTGCATTTTCCATTGCCCAAGTGTAGTGCAGTCCCAAAGTACGACTCCGCGTGTGCCAACGATCTTTCTCAAAGTGATATAATATACAAAAGTGGTTTTGTTTCAGAAATTTCATCTTTATCGTGTCTTACATTTTTGCTACACTTCTTCAAAAGAAGTCTTTCAGCACAATCTCTGTCTGTCAAGGTAAAAAAAAATAGAACCTTATACTGGGAGTCGTGGGCCTCTCCGGGCCGCGAGAAAAAAATGGAAGCAGCTGACCTTCACTGTGAACAAGCATAAATGCTTACTTTGCAACATTCTGTGTAAAGCCATCTGTGAGAACTTGCTGTTTATACTACATCTTTGTATATTGTTTGCGTGCTAATATAAAAGGTTTGTTTAAGGGACGTTATGGTTCCAAGTAAAGCCGAAAAACCCCTGCAATTCGCCAGTTATGGTAAGCTAAGCAACCATAACTCGCGCCACCACAGTGCACTGCTAAGACTAACACCCAGGACATCAAAGATGACATCGCAAATGTCATTGATGACATCACTGATGAAATCACATGTGCATTTACTTTTCATGAAATTTGTGTATTATAATGTTGTGAAAAAAGTGTCAAGGATCATTGCAATAAATATCATACCGTAATTAGTGCTTTGAACGATGCATTGATATAAATAGCATTGTATTATGGGGGTTCTATCTAGTATACTGAGCTACTAATGGAGAAACATAGCATTGTGTGCAGCGTACAAGATGAAAGTATAATATTTGTAATGTTAATATGTTGAATAATGAAATGATAATTGTCCTGAAATGTTCAAAAATAAACAAAATGGGGGTGTTCTGAGGACGTTCTTCGTATTGTGTGACTGCTTAGCTGTATGCAATGAGGGAATGGCACAGAGAGTAAAGTGGAAATGGTAGAAGGGGTGTCGAAGAGTTACGCGGTCCGTTGACACCGCGGCTGTCCATGGACAGGGCGTGCTACATCTGGGGTTTTCCAGCAAATCCAACATGGAAAGAAGACTGTACGGATTAGCCAATCAGATGTCGAGGTTGTGGATTTGTGTTGAAAGAGACTGTGTGGTGAAGATAGCAGAAGTAGAGAAAGTCAGGGTGTTGGTGCTTGGAGATATGTTTGTGCATGGTTTACAACAGTACGCTTGATGCAGGCATGTTGAAAAGAACTTTGATGTGAAAGGAGTGCAGGTGGTGTGGAGCACTGTGCCTGATTGCAATGTACAGGGAATTGTACAAGTTTGTGAGGATACGGCCTTGATGAACAGTCCGCATGTAGTAGTTTTGCACTATGGTGCTTTCCATTTGGGCAACGTCAGTGCCCCTACTTTGTTGGCTGATTTGGAACGCTTGGTTCAAGCCGTAATGAAGATCCTTCCAAATGCGAAAGTAATTTTTTCTGGATTACTACCTAGGGCAATATGGGACAATAGTTCAGTTTTTTGTCCTCAGCAAAACATTGCTAGGTGTGTCATCAACCGAGGCATGTGTGCCTTCATGCTTAGAGCTGGTATGTTCTTCTGTAATAATGAGAATTAATACTGTTAATTTTAAAGAGGATGGCATCTCTTTATCTTTTACGGGAAATGCCTTTCTATTTTGGAATGTAAGGGTTGCTTTGGAGAAGGTTATGTGAAGATTTTAGGAGTAAAGTAAGAAAAAAAAACAGTGTCTGTCAAGCATCTGTAAAAAAAACAAAAAAAACGGCTCTTTTCAGAGCCAACTTCAAAGGGGAAATGGGGCACACTATTTAAATTTACATTCACCACGCTCAGATTCTCGATATGTCCGCGGACATGACGGTAGTCCGCGGACATCAAAATCACTACGTGGGGGTTCAGTATGTTCTATGTTACATGTATATGAAGTCAGGGATATTATGGTTAAGTTGCGCTACTAAAAACCTATGAAATTCAGTGAAAAAACTTTGTTAAATGGATGTTATGGTTAAGTTGCGCTACTAAAAACCTATGAAATTCAGTGAAAAATCTTTGTTAAAGGGACGTTATGGTTAAGTTGCGCTACTAAAAACCTATGAAATTCAGTGAAAAAAACGTTGTTAAAGGGACGTTATGGTTCAAAGTAAAACCGAAAAACCCCTTTCTGCATAAGTAGCTTAGTATACTGGATAGAACTTCATAATAGAATGCTATTTATATCAATGCATTGCTTAATGCACTAATTAGCTCATGATATTTATCCCAATGATCCTTGACAGTTTTTGGTCAGCATTATAAGAATCCCTTGTACAAAGTTTTCATGAAAAGTAAATGCACATGTGATGTCATCAGTGATGTCATTAATGATATTTGTGATGTCATCTTTGATTTCCTGGGTGTTAGTGTTAGCAGTGCACGGTGGCACGAGTTATGGTTGCTTCTCTTACCATAACTGCCGAATTTCAGGGTTTTTTCGGTTTTACTTTGAACCATAACGTCCCTTTAACAAAGTTTTTTTCACTGAATTTCATACGTTTTTAGTTGCGCAACTTAACCATAACGTCCCTTTAACAACGTTTTTTCACTGAATATATATAAAACTGCCTGTAAATCTTATGACTTTGTGCAATTTCAAAAACAAGTGCTGTAAAATATGTTTGGCCAGAGGATGGGTTGGGGTGGTAGTTTGCTTATATTCAGGGTGAGGGGAGGAATTGCTGCCCCGTAGTGAAAATCAAAAGCTGGCACCCATGAATCCACCGTTTAATTTTCTAATAAATGCTGTCAGCACATTTTAAGCATGTATTTGTGATTAAGCAGGTGGACAATGATATTACAGCTTTAGAAATATACCCTGTGATAAAACACAAAAACAGTCACACAAATTACAGGGTATTCGTGTGGTAGTCCGTCAAAAATAAACACATTTTAAAGTAAACTAGTGAATGTACGTTTAAGAGCATGTTCCAGTTTGGAAAAGCCTTTTTTGTATTTTTTCTTTACAAGTGCAAGATGCACATTTGGAAAATAATAGTGTGCCCAGCATGTAGGTAGCCTACTTTTAACAGTGATGGCCCTGACCCCAGTGATATTCATGGCCCATTGATTCCTGTGGTCTCCCTTTCAGGACAGCAGAAGGCACTCAGGCCATGCATGCAAAGAGAGCCTACAAACGGGGGGAAGAATGGCTGAAAGAAGGAGCACCTTTAAGGCTCATGGAAAGAGTTCTTTGCCAGAAGGGGTGGGGGGCAGCCATCAATTAGGGGGGACAAATCAGCCAATATATGGGGCAGTTTCCCCCTTTTGCCCCCCGCCAGAGACGCCTATGCCGCTTCATTTCCAGCACCGTTTTGTGGGCAGCCGCTGATGATGCCCCTGCGGTTTCTCTGGAGTGCTTTCTGATGTTGTGGTGAGATTGTTTTTATCAGGTACTGGATACTGGTTGTGATGATTGCTTATATTTGGAGTGTTTCTGCTTTCCCCATAATTTGGATTCAGTCCAATTTTCTTGGTTGCCCTCTGGTGCACCCTGGTAGTTGAGGTTCTAGAAAAGAGGGGGGAAACACTGGGGGTGGCACCATTTACAACAGGTATGCATATAAGGAGGCCTCAAAGACTGAGATCCCGACAATGTCCCCGTCTCCCCCAACAGGGTCATGGCCCTGACCATGCCACATCATTCTAATCTTATCCAAATAGCATTTTTCAGAGGCAAAACTGTTGTGCAGTCACAGATACAATCTGGTGCAATTAAAATACACCAGGTTCCCACCGGTGAAAAGTAAACTAATTCAGTGTTTTTGGCTAATTAGCATTCCTGCAGTGGATTCCTGGTGCAAAGTTGGCAGAATACCCAACAGTGGATAATCTGCCTTGCAACGTATTGCGGCCGGTCGATTGTCCACCATGGAGTAGCCATCAGTGGAAATTCTGCTTACTTTCTTACAGGAATCCCTTGCCAGAAAGCAGAGACTCTAAAATGTAAACAAGACATGTTTCCACTGTTGGAAGCATGGCATATTTTCTTTACACCACACTCTGCATCAGCCTGAAAAACCAGATGACTTGTCTCCTATTAAGAGGCTCATTAATGCAGTCAGTGAATTTAGGCTTGCACTTCCTGACCTTGGCATAAGTTGAAATGGTGCAAGAAGAAATGATGTCCACTTTAATATGTGCATAAACACCACTTCAATGACGTTTGCATGCAACTTCAAGCATTTCTGTTTTTCCAAGGATCATAGAAATGTGCATTGATGCTATGCCCTTGCCTTCTCTAATGAAACAGCAGTGCCCAGAGAGGCAATATGCTGTGGCCTAGAGTGTTTGAAGGTGCATATGTATTATACATACTTCAAAGACATGTGTACTGTGCTGCATTCTTTGAAAAACAAGCAGAAAAATGTGCCTAGGAACTGTTGTACATATCACATGTGCATGGCGCCCTCATGCCAAATCTCTACATGTGATGTCCTGGGTGTTAGTCTTAGCAGTGCACAGTGGTGGCGCGAGTTATGGTTGCTTAGTTTACCATAACTGGTGAATTTCTGGGGGTTTTCGGTTTTACTTGTAACCATAAGGTCCCTTAAACAAAGTTTTTTCAGTGAATTTCAAAGGTTTTTATTAGTGCAACATAACCATAATGTCCCCTTAACAATGTTTTTTCATTGAATTTCATAATTTATTATTAGTACAACTTAACCATAACGTCCCCAAAACAATGTTTTTTCATTGAATTTCATAGGTTTTCATTAGTCCAACTTAACCATAACGTCGCTTTAACAAAGTTTGTCAGTGAATTTCATGGGTTTTTACCAGTGCGTGCTATTTTCCTACAACTTACTAATATCATACTTACCCAATATAGCAATATTTGTGTTCATTTTCCATAGTGTCACCTTAAAACTTTTCCATTTCCCACCTTCTAGAATCATTTTTCACACTGCTATACACTTTTTGCAACAATGTCAACTAGTTTTTGATCTGTAGACGTCTACGAACATCTGACTTCATTGCAAAACTTCCGGACAGTGCCACATGACCATACGCTGGCGCACAGCATGATGACGTGTCAGAGAACCGGTCCGCACTTCAGGATAAAATCTGTACTTCGCAGACAGTTCGGAACTGCATTTGATACTGATCTAGGAACTTTCAACTTCAAAATTTCCCTTGCACAGCTCCAACACCTATTCCTACTCCTCCATTAACAATCTAGTACACGGTACATACTTTTAGCAAAACTCCTTAAAAAGGAATCAGCTAATGCCATCCCTCCTCCCCAAGAGACACGAACACTGCTGTAATCAAGGAGCTTGAGAAACACTGCCCCCTACCTTAGAAATAACAAATGTGCAACATTTTCCCCTGTCCACCTGCCCCTCCATATTAGTGTTTGGTGCCTCTTCCCTCATTTCCCTCTCCACCCTTCGTTCTAAGGTCTCCTGCCAAAAACAAATAATACATCCTAAAACAATAAAAGAAATGTTCCTTTAGGAATCACCTTCCACAATTAAAAAAAGAGCTAAAAAAATGTATTTGTCAGTAAAGTACATAGGGCCTCATTACACGGAAGGCAGTAAGGGTTCACGGTCACCGGTAATGCTACCGGTGACCGTTAACCCTTACTGCCTTATTACGAGGTCCCTTTGCGGGTTGGTACTTTAACGCCTGCTTTTAGCAGGCATTAAAAAACAAACCCGCAAAGGGACCTTGGTACTAATTACGGTACCGCAATTTGCGGTACCGTAATTAGCGACCTCCCCCATTCCACTTATGCCCTATGGGGGCAAAAATGGGAATGGGGAAGGGCCTTGGTGAATGGGGAATTACCGCCCCCGCTCACCTTGGAGTAGGGCAGTAATTCTGCCATCCACCAAGGTGGACACGGTAAAAAATCGGCGGCAACCATGGCGCTAATAGCGCCATGGTTACCGCCTACCGTGTAATGAGGCCCATAGACTCAATAAGATTTTCAAACATTTCCATTTGCATTTTGTGTTATGCAAATAGAAATATTGTGGTGTTTATCCCTGTTCCAGGGACTGGAATGGTGGATACTGGCTTGGCAGCAAGTGAAGCGAGGATGGATAACGAAATCTCCGGACCATTATCCCCCCATTCTTGCCCCTGCAATGGGGGATGAAGGCCATTAGCACCCTAGGTTCCCAAAGCGGGAACCCGGGGTTATAAAAAAAAGAAATGTCTTCCTACGCCAACAGGGAAGGCGGGGTTCCGTACAGGGCCCCTCTTCGCCTCTTCGCTTTCCATGGCAGCCTGCAGAAGACGAAAAGAGAACCCTATGACCATATCACCACAAGCACATTTGTCTTCCCTTTCAAATCTATCCCAATTTCAAATAACTTTATCACAAAGCCAGTCCCGGGTGGACATTGCCACTTTAACCCCATGTGTTGTCCCTCGTGGTCATGGCCAGTAGCCAGAATGTCCGGATCATGCCCTTATTCCATGACTCAGACAATCTGGGCACTGCCGATGGACATAGGCTACACCTCTGTCACCAAAGGGATATCACTATTTTTTGTACTTAAATCATGACACTTGTCAAAAAATAAAACGCGGGCACATTTGCAAAACCATGCTTTCAGGTCCTTGCCAATGTTCCTTACTTGAGTTTGCTGAAATCCACCCATGTTTAATTTTTTCAAAAGTGTCAAATATATCTGCATACAATAGTCATATAACCTAGCCCCCACTTGACAAAATCCATTCTGACTTTACAAAAACATTTATATCTAGATCTATAATCTTTTTACAAACCTGTGTAGATTTCTCAAATGGCATCATATTTCTAAGCCTTTAAAATATTTTGGAACCACCCCCTCTAATTTTGAACCCTCTTGAAAAAATCCCACCATACTTTGCAAAAACATTTATATTTAGATCTATTATTAGTGCACCAAAGTAGGTATAGCTTTGTCAAATGGCACCTCATTCATGAGCCTTTACATTATTTTGGGACCCCCACTCTAATTTTGCCCTCTCTTGACAAAATCCCATCAATCTTCACATAAACATTTATATATAGATATGTTATCAGTTTGCCAAATTAAGTGTAGATTCGTCAAATGGCACCTCATTTATAAGCATTTACATTATTTTGGGACCTCCCCTCTAAATTTGATCCCTGTTGACAGAATCCCTCCAAAATGTGCAAACTCATTGGGATTTAGGACGAGAATACATTTGCAAAATATCATGCAGTTTCATTATAGGGGTATTGCGCACAAAAATATTATTGTCCCAATCGTTCGGGCATGTGTATTTAAACATACGTTGATGGACCTTAAAAACTTTTCCTATGCACATTACTGTGGTTTTCCTCACTTTTACATATGCAAAATCAGGTAGCAGGGCATGGCCATTTTGTGCTAATCTTATCCATTGTCGCATTGCCATAAGCTCAAGTGTCCTTTCGGCACTAAATCATAGTCCCCGCCCCTGAAGCTGACATCACCCATCTTAGCAATATTCTCTGCCTATATCCGTGACGCTACTGTACAGCGTAGCCAAATGCAGCCAATCATCACCTAAGTCCAGATGTCAGTTGATGCAAAACCCGGAATATCAACACACATCCTTTCACAGCACAGGGCATCCCAATTCTGAATACAAAATACTATCTTTAAAGGAAACCGCAATACTCTGCAATTTAGAATGTGCTTTTATTTCACAATAAACGCTTCCAGAACATCCGCCGATTTCCATATTCAACCAAATTTTTTGTTGCTTTCTTTGTTCTCGATACTGAAATGTTTATCGTGAGTCTCGCGGTGTTCCTTTGGGTATAAGCTCATTGGATGGAGGCACTGTGATTCGCAAGCCTTTGGCATCAGCTTGTTGCTACACCACCATAAACGATGACAAGGTACTCCTTATTGCCGGTACCGCTAAAGGGCATATGGGCCAGGGGGGATCATCCCAAAACAGCGTTATGCTCATCAAACCATTGAGGTGTATCATCAACTGCCGGTTGAAGAAGCCATCAAGTGGTATCTGGAAATTATGACATTCACAGTAGAGCAGGATGTGGCTGTGTAGAAAACTAAAACTAATCTAACCAATCCATTACTTATGCACCGTGTGAAAACTAATGATGAACACAAAAGAGAAACAATGCAAACACAGAGAAAACAATGTGCAATGTTGGAGTCAACTATGTAATTGAGAGGTTAGTGCTATGCAGTGTGCTTAGCTCGCAATGGGAGGCCAATGCGAAAGTTGACTGAAGAATTCAAAGAACACATAGACAGCATTTTAATGAAATATTAGCCTAGAATTGGGCGTTGGTGGAACCTGTGCGAACACAGACATGGACTCCATGCATTTCAGTGCTGGACAGCCCATGTGCCATGGGACAAATACAAATACACACCGGTTGTTTCTGAGTCTCCTCACCAATTGCCAAAAAAACCTAACCATTGCAATGTTAGCCAGCCACCCATACCAGTCATAAAATGAAACCTTGACTCCTTTATTTACAAATTTTTGTACAGTAAAACTTAATAATCAGCATTTCCATTCTCTTGGCGTAACACAGAGTCTCTGTTCAGATCAACGATTTTTCATCAAACGAAATGAAACGTTACTTTTTCCAGCTTTTAAATGCTGACCCTTATCATGTTTGATGTTTTTACATACCTCATTCCATTCCTTTCCTTTCCTTATGAATCTTTATTTATTTCCAAGGACAGAAAACAATACAGGCTTATGCCTAGCTTGCTTTTGGTAAATGGAAGCAACAAATTTCCTTGGCAGGACGCGAGGGAGTAGACAGTACAAGGCATTGACCTTGAGGTCCACAACATCAATTCCCACGTGCACCACTGTAGCATTAGGAATATTTATGAAAAACAAAAAAATGGTTTGCTTGCATACACCAATGCGCGCGAAATTTCCAGAGATTTACTCATTTTATGAAAACACTCGGAATTCATAATCCACCTGTCAGCTGAGCATGTCTCCAGTTTTCTATTAGCGAGCTCCGCGCACAGGGAACACCAACAGCCCCCACCTTTGCAAAGGCTGCGCACATCGAACAGTGACTGCCCCCCACCTTTTTCCTCCAGCGCCTGTGTCAGACTAGCCTATTTGTCATGGCTGGTCAACCGCAAAGTGTTATAATTCAAACAATGTATTGGTTTTGCTTCCACAATTTATACTTTTAATAGCTTTGAAATTCAAAATACATATGTTTTCCATTGGTCACGTACAATGTATCAAAATGTTTGAACATACAAATAGGTGATAATCATTTGTATCAGGATGCCAACTGTTCAACGATTTCTGCTTTCGGTGGACAGAGCACCTTTGCAATGTTTTGTGGTAATGTATGTGTCCTAGGAACCAAACCACGAACGGTTCCATGAGTATGCATGTCCAACACATTCAAAATCAGATCTTTCACGTAATCGAATTCCATTTCCTGGTATATTGACTTGACCACCCACTTTTTGGTTGTTTTTCCAAAGACCATTTCGTATCGAAGCATCCCAAATTTGCCAGCAGTTCTTGATTGTTGACTACCTATGTTCTTGTTATGCGCTAATAATGCAAGACCAATAGCAGACCATAATGCAAGACCATAGACCAATAGCAGCAACCGGGAGGCGGGAGCCTGCCCAGTGCACCCAGGCTCACAGGAGGCCCTGCATTCATTTCTCCTTTGATCCTCTGCACCTCTGGAGCCCTTGTTTTTGCTTTAGAAGACCTCCTGCTGCTTTACAAAGAACTCCAGCAAATGCAGCACCTCTCAATGGGTAAGCGCTCCATTTTTGGTGTGTTTTGCGCCTGATGCGGCGCACTCAGCATTTTGTGCTTTAAATTGGAAAAATACCTTGCTGGCAAAGCACTAACTACCTGGAGAGCCCTCGCCTGGCTCATTTCTTCGAAAAACCCTGAGTTCCACTCTATTTTTGCCTCTCCCTCATTGGGGCCCATTGTTTCTTTCCTGCCTCCAAGATGGCTGCTCATTTTCCCTTTGCCTAAGCTCCACTGGGCCTGCACTGGTCTCCCCCTCCCATTGGTTGCAGAGGTTGCTATACACCAATAGCAGCAACCCGGAGGCGGGAGCCGGCCCAGTACACCAAGGCCCACACAAAGGCTCCTGTCATCTTCCCTGTCCGCTTTACAGGCTGCAACATGATATTTCTGCCACAGCCAAACCCTCCCTGAGCCTACTACGCCTGGACTATTGGACTACCATGACTCTTACAACACTTTCTGCTGTGGTTAGTCCCTCCTTTCTGACTTCCTTTGTACTACCTACTCTGCTGGTACTCCTTCAGCTCTCCTTGTTATGTTCTCAAATTGTAGTCGTGTCTGTACTCACCCTTACCACCTGACTCCCTCTTGTCTCCTTAACTACAGGACCATCATCTATCCTTAAAGTCAAAATTGGGTGTATTTTGCATTTAACTTGAAAGTCAAACTTGGGTGTATTTTGCATATAACTTGAAAGTCAAACTTGGGTATAATTCTGCATTTAACTTGAAAGTCAAACTTGGGTGTATTTCTGCATTTAACTTGAAAGTCAAACTTGGGTGTAATTCTGCATTTAACTTGAAAGTCAAACTTGGGTGTATTTTGCATTTAACTTGAAAGTCAAACGTGGGTGTAATTGTGCATTTAACTTGAAAGTCAAACTTGGGTGTAATTCTGCATTTAACTTGAAAGTCAAACTTGGGTGTAATTCTGCATTTAACTTGAAAGTCAAATTTCGGTGTATTGTGCATTTAACATGAAAGTCAAACTTGGGTGTATTTTGCATTTAACTTGAAAGTCAAACTTGGGTGTAATTCTGCATTTAACTTGAAAGTCAAACTTGGGTGTATTTTGCATTTAACTTGAAAGTCAAACTTGGGTGTAACTCTGCATTTAACTTGAAAGTCAAACTTGGGTGTAATTCTGCATTTAACTGTGCCCATTGATTGTAATCCTGCTAGCCCAGTGACTGTTCCATACCACTGCACCTGCTTTCTCCTCCCCCTGCCTCCTCTCTTCATACTCATGGCGCTGTCTGTTTCTCCCATCTTTTCCAACTGCTTCTCTATCAACTATCCTTCCCTTCTCAGTAGGTCTGAAAAGAAGAAGTTTAAAAAGGATATCTTGGCCTCCAACCCTGGTCTCCCTATTGCTGATACCTATACCAGCGCCTCTTCCAGACAGACCCTCAGCGATATCCTCTTTGTTGTTCCTTCGCCTGATCTATGGACCCCCCATATGATCTCTGTGCTCTGTCCTGTCTCCTCCTCTCCCATAAATGGTGGCACTCTCTGGGAAATCCTCATTGCTACTTTTGACTCCTCCAGAGTCATCCTTAACGTGTACCTAAATGGCACTGTCATGGTCCAAGGTCCCGAGGCAAATCTCCTCCTCTTCGATAGGCGTTTCCCTCGCCTCATCAACTTCCTTTCTTCTCCGGCTTTCCCTTCCTCTCATTCCTTGGCTACCTTGCCCACTCTTCCCTCCTCTGCCAATCTTCTGGCTACCTCCACAACTCCGCAGGGTGTACCTCTGATTTGTACCCCTCCCCGGAAGGTCTTTAAGGGGGGCAACCTTCTTCATCTTGCCACTCTCAACTCTCGCTCTGCTGTCAAACACTCCTCTGACATCTGCCACCTCCTTGAAGAACTTGACCTTGACGTTCTTGGTCTTACAGAGACATGGTTCACGGCTAGCTCTGTCACAAGATTTGACACTCTCCTCCCTGATGGCTACAAGATCCTCTCTGCACCCAGATCCACTCGCCCTAGAGGGGTTTGTAGCCTTGATCTTTCCTGAGTGGATTCCTGCCACTATAATTCCCACTAAGATCTACTCCTCTTTCGAATGCCTCGTCTGCAGGCTCTCAATCTCTCCTAGCCACTCTCTTACTGTTGCCACTCTCTACCGGCCCCCTGGTCAAATCACCTCTTTTCTCTCTGAGTGGGCTGACCTCTCCTCCTCTCTCCTGGCCTCAACCACTCAACTCCTCCTCCTTGGTGACCTCAACATTCACCTTGATTCTCCCTGTCCCTCAACATTCCTCTTTCGCGACCTCCCTCTCTATCCTCCCAACTGGCCCAACGCACTCTGCAGGGCACACACTTCATATCTTGATCTCCTCTAGCCTCCCCCTATCTGCCCTCTCTCCACTCTCCTCTCCTGGAGTGACCAATACCTCCTCTCCTCTCATCTCTCTCTCTTCCCCCCAAGCCAAGCCTACCCCAGCACTGCCACCTACCTTCCTGGACATCCGGACCATGAAGTGTGTGTCAGTTGAGGCTTTTGCTTCCACCTTCTCCCCACCCCCTCTTCCTTTGGCTGACTCACACCCTGACACAGCCCTGTCTTCTCTCTATTCTTCTATTTCTGATACTCTTGATGTTCTTGCCCCTGACATGAGGATCCGCCTGAAGTCCAAAGCGAAGTGCAATTCCTGGTATGACTCCGACCTAGCTACACTTAAATGTAGGTGTAGGGAGGATGAGAGAAAATGGAGGGATTCCTGCTCATCCTCTGACAAACTGGCCTGTCACCTTCTCCAAAGGCAATACTGTCTCTCTGTCCGTACCAAGAAGAGAGTCCACATTCAAGCCTGTGTCTCTGCGGCATCTAACAGCTCGGCCAAACTCTTTAAAATTTGTAAGGAGCTGGCCAACCCTGCTGCAGTCTCTACCCCTCCCCTTGCCTCTCAGGCTCTTTGCAATGCCCTGGCCTCACACTTTATCTCAAAATCCCAGGACATCTTGTCCACACTCTCCTCCATCCCCTCTCCTCTCTCCTCTCCGTCGGTACTCACTGACCCTCCTCCAGCCACCCCCCCACCCTCCTTCTCTTCCTTTCCTCTCTTCTCCCCTGATGAGGTTGCTAGACAAGTCCGATCTATGAAAGCCTCATCAAAACAGGTTCATCCCTGTTCCTCTAATACTCTCAAGGACCACATTGATACCCTCGCTCCGGCCCTTGCCGACTTCGCAACCACTACTTTGCCCCAGGATCCTTCCCCTCCCCTCTTAAGCACTCCCTTGTGCATCCTCTCCTCAAGAAACCCAGAGCGGATCCCTCTTGTCCGGCAAACTATCGCCCAATTTCCATTATCCCCTTCTTAGGCAAACTCATTGAAAAGCTGGCCATCTCTCAGCTAAACCTTCATTCTGATTCTGTTGGCTGTCTCCATGACCATCAGTCTGGCTTCAGATCTGGCAGAAGCACGGAAACTGCTCTCCTGAACATCCGTGAAGATCTGCTTTCCAACCTTGACTCTAGCATTCCCTCTGTTCTCATCCTACTTGATCCCTCCTCTGCCTTCGACACGGTCAACCATACCATCATGCTCAACCATCTCCTGGATAACTTGGGCATCACCGATCAGGCTCTGGCCTGGCTGAC
Source organism: Ambystoma mexicanum (assembly GCF_040938575.1). Taxonomy (NCBI): domain Eukaryota; kingdom Metazoa; phylum Chordata; class Amphibia; order Caudata; family Ambystomatidae; genus Ambystoma; species Ambystoma mexicanum. The sequence continues at coordinate 825,710,194 of NC_090928.1, read as the reverse complement.
CTCTTTCCTCTCTGATCGACCCTCCCAGGTTCAACTTGGGTCCTTCCTATCATCTGTCTTCCTCTCCACCTGTGGTGTTCCCCAGGGATCTAACCTCTCACCCTGGCTTTTCACCCAATACCTGGCAACTCTCGCCTGCTGTATTGCCATTTTCTGCTCAAACTTCCAGTGCTACGCAGACGACACTCAACTCATTTTCAGGCTGCCCTCGGCCACCTCCTCCACCTCTCTCATCACTGATTGCCTAACTGCCATCCAAGATTGGTGTGCCGCCAATGATCTTTGTCTTAATGCCAGCAAGACAGAGATCCTCCTCATTGGCGCACCATCACCTTTCTTTCCCCTCACTCTCTGGCCAGCCTCCCTTGGCCCTCCTCCTATCCCCACCTGCGAGGCCAAGAACCTAGGTGTCACCTTTGATTCCACACTCTCCTTCTCTGCCCACATCGCTGATGTATCAAAAAAGTCAAACCTCCTACTGCACCTCCTCGGAGGTATTCTTCCTTTCCTCTCTTTCCCCCAGAAGCTCACTGTCTCCCAAGCTCTGGTTCTCTCTAAGCTGGACTATTGCAACAGCCTCTTTCTTAATCTACCTATCTCTACTCTCCGCCCTTTACAACTTATCCAGAACAGGACTGTGAGACTTGTCCTTGGCCTCAAGCCCTGGGATCGTATCTCTCCAGCTCTGAAATCTCTCCATTGGCTCCCAGTGGATGCAAGGATTAAACCCTCTGCATTGTCCACAGGGCTTTCTGGGGCCTGGGTCCAACATACCTTCAGCTATCCCTCCGCAAATACCTCCCATCTCGAGCACTCCCCTCCTCTACCTCTAACTCCCTCAGGGTCAGTCGTTTCTCAAAGAAACGAGCTGGAGGTAGATCTCTGTTTTCGGCTCGGGCCTCCCTCTGGAACAGCCTCCCTGCCACTCTAAAACTTGAGGAGAACCATCTCCGGTTCCGGAAGCACCTCAAAACCTTCCTCTTTGCTTCTGCCTTCTCCTCCCCTCTCCCCTGTTGATTCTGCTCTCCCTCGGCACCATGCACCCTCACGCACTGCTTCCGGGCCACCCCCTGCACTGGAGTCTGTATCTGTACCCATACAGCCCTCCCCTTTTCTTCCTGCACTTTCAGGCCTACACGGCCTGCTGCCATAAACCCAGCACTTGCCACTTGCTGGTTGCACTCCCATTGTTTGTTGCCTTTTTATTTATTATTTTATTATTTATTTTGTTTTTTCCTTCTCGCTCCGCACTCTCCTTTTGTTCCCCCTTCCATGCACTTCTCCCCCTTTGCCCTCTACCCTGCACTTGCACGTCACTCAATGTCACTGGGCCTAGTAAGATCGTTGTTTTTGTTCTCCCCTGTTCCCTTTCCCTTCCTTGTCGCGCTCTGAAACACTTGTGTATGAGCGCGAAAGAAATAAAATATGAATCAATCGAAGTGTGCGATTCCATTCCCTGTATACCGAAATGTAATCTCTTGGGCCGGTACTTTAAGCAAATATTGTGGAACACCTCCAAATCTACAGTTTTTTTGCTTCTTACAGCCATATCCCATCCCATCCTCATTACCCCTCACCTCCCCAGAGATTATATGATAAGTTTAACAAGTGCGATGTTGTGTTTTTTAATGTTTTACCGTGATGTTCACGGACACCGGTTGCTGTCCGCGAATCCAACATGGCAGGCGTTTCCAAAAATCAGACGCACTTCACGCTTTTCACCATCCAATCAGTGGTCGCATCTGATGTCCGGGGACACCACGTTGCCTTTCAAAAGAATAGGAGTTCTGTCCACAGAGCAAACAGGGAAGTGTGTCTGCAGAGCGAACATAGATATCCCTAATTTTTTGGGACCTACTTTTTGGTTGTTTAAAAAAAAAAACTACTGGATGGATTTCCACAGCCACTCCTGACGCAAATTTGGTGAAGATCCGTCCAGCGGTTTGGGCTGTAGGCGTGTGCAAAGTTTTTTCTCTATTCAGTCTATGGGGAGCCCCCTATACCTTTGCCCCCCCCTTCACCAAACCTCACCAAACTTTGCAAAGAAAATCAGAGTGGCCATATACTTTTTCTGCAAAATTTGGTGAGGATTCGTCCAGGGGGAGCAAAGTTATAAGCCGCCTAAAAAGTGTTCTTACTATGCGTTTAGCAACTTAACCATAAATATATGGCCGCTACCGCAGGCCTTATGATATATTGAACAGAATAGGATAACAGGATTTAATAAGATCTCTAATCTTCAACATTTTATCTGTGATGAATGCCTGAACTGTATACAGCTAAAATGGAGAATTAGTCCTCGGTAACATACGAGATCCAGCGTTTTTCACATTGTTAAAGATTTTAAAGAGTTTTTAAAAATAAAATTCACCACCAATGCTACAGAATGAGCATTAAAATGTTTTTTTAGCCTCAATATTAGCCAATTTATTTGTGGTTCTATCTTGTTTAAGAATCATATTTTACAACAGTTTTAGTCTCCTCTCCATCTGTGTTCTAGGTGTCTAAGAGTCCTTTTTAAGGACACAAGTTCAGGAGAAAACCATTTCCAACCAAAATGTTTAGCCTTGATCAGTGTAGTTTTTAAAGGAGCAAGTGAATCAATGAATTTCATGATCAGGGAGTTAAAATAGTCTACTAGGTATTCAGTGTTAGAATCATTACCCAAGTTACTGGATAACGCACACAAGGCTAGATCACGGGAGCTGGCAGTAAGCTTGTGTCTATCACAAAACGTTATAGCCACCCGCTGGGCGCGTTCGGCATGTTTTAAATACAAATGCGTTATAGAGAAGAGAACAGTACTATGGTCAGTCAATTATAGGGCAATTACAGGAGGACTAATTGGCCTAATATTCCAGGAGATGACCCAGTCTAAAGTGCAGCATTGATTATGAGTAGGAGAAGTACGTATAAAGAAGAAATCTAGCTCGGTAAGGGTTTTGTATACCTGTACTGCCTGAGAATCCTTATTGTCATTGCAATCAAAATTAAGGTCCCCTACCATAAGTAATGAAGAATTAATTTTCATAAAAGAAAAATTGGAGAAAATAAGAGCTACATGATGGCGGGTAATACATGACTATAACATATGTGGTCCTGTAAGGACTCATGTTGAAAACTACCACAAGTATTTCACAAACCTGGAGCTCCAGGCACGGGACAGGTGTAGGCATAACATTGTTTAAAAAAATAATAGCCACTCCTCTGCTATTACCAGAATGTCTGTGAGAAGCAGCTACAATAGAATAGTCATCTGGCAAAGCAGTTGGGATTGTAGGGCCAGAGTAGTCATTAAGCCATGTCTCAGAAACAGCTAGAATGTCTATGCAATGTGATAAAATAAAATCATGAACTTCTTAGGCATGGGATAGATCAGGCATTTAATAGTGTCCATTTTATAGTAGACGGAAAGAAGTGGGAAGAGCATATGTACAAGCTTCTAAATTATGGAACACAATCCCTGCGCTTTTGCGAGCAGAACCTTCATTTAACCTATTCAAACACAACACGAAGTGTTGGCTTCACAACATGGACTCTATGACAGCCTAACCTCCTGATCCTAGCATGATTGACTGCTGACTGCACACTTTTGTAATTAATGTATTTATCTTAGGCTATGTATGTATGACATCTTAGATTATGTATGTATGCATTTGCAACACTAAGTATGTACCTACCTGTAACTGCAACATAACCCTTTGTTGACTGCTTTTAATTGTAACTGTAACCAGATCTAACGTACGCGCTCGTATGCCCCCGGGCCTGGCTGCGCTTTATAAATAAATAAATACAAATACAAATCATGGGTGGAATACTAGATATATGGCTGTATTTATAGAGGTGATCATACGACTAGTGTACAATACAGTAACAACGTCAGATTAACTCCAACGATCCACTCGGTTCAGGCAATTTTAGATGCAAATGCAGATATTTAGTCTGCCCATGCTGGGGAGGATCACAATCATTAGATGGGGCAACATTATTGGGTGAAACACTCGATGTGATAGGCAATAAACAGAGTCCCAAGTATTTGGAAAGAATAGAGCTTTGACGGGATAACATTGCGGAACAAAAGGAGAACAAATCATGCTATGAACAGTATACACAGCTATTAGAAGAGAATATAAAGATAACAATTAAGTGATAGAACTAGTGATACCATCATAGTACGCAGCAAAGCAGTGTCCCACGTTGCACAGTGCACCGCACCAGATGCACCAACAGGCAGCAACAGGCAATAACAGGTTTTGCGACAGTGCTTTGTGGTGATGTGAGTCAGTAATGCCTGTGGGACACATGGAAATGATGCCTGCTGAGAGCGTCCACTAAACCAATCAGAGATGAAGTCCCAGTGGTACATAACTTGTGTTGTGTGATTGTGTATGTGCAAAATGTAGCTAAACATCAGAAGACCTCTATTCAGTCACCAAAATGCTGTATAGCACTGTCAATATGGATATACACAGTTACAACACAATTTTAAAGAAGTCTAAATGCACCAAAGTAAAAACCACCACAGGCTGGCTGGTGGGGCAGGCTGTTTCCCTGCTTTTGCATTTGCACTAATAAGGGGCAGACTGCAGCCAATGGGAAGCTAGCCCACAGCTATATATTAAAACACAGGCAGACCACAGATTGTAACTGCTGGCGGGGCAGGCTGTTTCCCCGCATTTGCATTTGCAGTATTTGGAGCGCACTGCAGCCCATGGCAACCCAACCCATGGCCATACATTTTTGTATTTTTTATTTTTTTATTGTGCCATGGTTAATTAATAAAAACATTAGGCACATATAGTACATAGATGATAAATAATTTGATACAATTATAATAAACCAGTACGTGATGCACAAGATGGCCGTGCAGTACGCCAATCACTGATTGGTGAATACTTTTGACCCACAGGGACGTCGATAGATATGTGTCAGTGACAAATTGTACACTGGGTCCATGTGGACATGCACACAGGGAATGTGGGGAGTTGGGCCCTGTGCAGTGTCATGAATTAAAAGGATACACATGAAATGAACAATGTCCAGGCATTGAATGATTTTTCACACAACGGCTGTATTAATATCAACTACAGAAATGTGCTACCCCCCCACAATACCAAAACTACCCATACCCCCAATGAAGTCTCAAAACCACCAATGAAGTCCCAAATCCCCCTAATGAAGTCCACTGATATACCCATTCACCACCAACACCATCTGACCCACTCCCATTTCTGAATGCCTCGCGCTCCATCTTGTTGGACGCACAGGGCTGGATGGTGAAGAGGAAGCCGGTGTGGAGGATGGGGGTGTGGTGGATGCGGTGGAAGCCGTGGTGATTTGCACGGCTGGTGCGGGTTGTGCCTGCTGCATATGCTGCAGGAGAGAGGTGAGGACCTGCGTGACGGCCCCCAGACTGTCTTGCATCATCAGCGCAGAGGCATTGACGGCAGCTGTATTCGCCGCTATGGCCTGTGCTATCTCACGCCTCGTGTCCTCCCCCTCCACGACATATTGTCAGACGAGGTCCAACATTGAGTCCTGTCTAGCCTCCACCCTTGCTAGCCGTGCCTCAAGGTTGGTGGTGGGAGCAGCAGTCGTTGAGGGTGCTGCCACCGGGCATGCATTGGCAGTGCTGTCCTCGGAGAGGGTGCTGAGGATCCACACTGCCGCTGGTGGGTGAGGGCTGAGTGTGGGGTTGGGGGGTGGACATGGGGCTTGGGAAGTGTGGAAATGCCACATGGGTCAGTCCATGCTCATCCACATTCTCCTTCACTAAAGTTTCAATGTCACTCAGTGGGGCAGTGGCTGCTTCCTCGCCCACCAAACTTGTTGCTGCCAACATTGTGCCACTGGCCTCGCCTTCCACTGGTATTGCCAGCTCTGTGGTCCCGGTGTCAGGCATTGATGTGGGGCCCTCATGTGTGGCCGTGGCCTGGGCACTCACCCTGGGCTTCGGTGTGGCATGCGAGGCTGCCCCGGAGGTGGTCTTGCCTGTGGGAGTAGTCTTGTGCCGGGACGTGGATGCCCTTGTGGCTGTTTCCTCACTGGCATCCTCTCCATCGGTGCCTGGGGGGTAGAAGAGACGCAGGGAATCAGTGATGGTGTTACATGCAAGATGCATTATATGGTGCTGTGGAGAATTTCATTTACCATGCATTCATATCTTACAGGTATGTCACACAGGGTAGTATGAAGGGGCCATTTTGGCATGTGCCGTGACATCTCAGTGCAGGGATGCTGCATGGCAGGTGGCATGCCGTTGTATTGGGCTTTGTGTAATTTATTACATGGGCACGGTCTGTGTGTGTTGGCTGTGTGTTGGTAATGGGATTGGCAATCAGCATGCATTTCAGTGTGGCAGGGTTTGTGCCTCCATCTGGACAAGGATATGTTGATGTGTGTGTTGGGACATGCATTGCCTTGCCTAGACTCTCTTCCACATCACTTGTGCTACGTCATGGTTTCCCCTACTGGGATCTGCAGGGTCTCTCACCTCCATCTGCAGATGTTGCGGCTCCCGTCTCCATCTCCCCAAATCCCTCGATGGACTCCATCTGTATAAAGGTACTGCACGTCTCCTCCCAGCGTGTACGTTTTGTGGGTGAGTGGGGACCCCCGCCTGTGGCCATGGCCTCCCTCCTATTGCTGGCCAGGATGTTCCGTACCCTGAGGCGGAGGCCATCCCACCTTTTTTTACAGTCCTTGGCTGTCCGTGGGGTGGTGCCGACTGCCGAGACCTTGCAGGCTACCTCCTCCCAGAGCTCCTTTTTATGTTGTTGCACCTCCCTTTTCAGGTTGTGCTGGTTGATCTCCTCAGCATGGGCAGCTAGGGTGTCCGCCAGCATGGTCAGTTCTTCGTCTGAAAAACGCTTTTTGCGCAGGCGGGGGCTCGATTTTCTGGTAGCCTTGGACATTTTCAATAGATAGGCCCTTGTCTCCCCTCTCTAGCAGTGGTGGTTTGTGAGGATTGCAATGGATTGTGTTTTTAAAGATGGCCGCCGGCACATTTCCGGTTCCGACGCGATGACGTTACTTCCGGGTCCGGTATTACGAGCCCGTTATTAGCATAATGTTATTACCAGGTCTGTATTATGGGGTGCCTCCTAGGCGTAGGTGGTATAGGCGCGTCCCGTGATGCGCTATCGGGGTGTAGGAGGGCCTTTAGTGCCATGAAGGTATGGCCATTACCAGCATGGGGCTTTGGGTGTGCTCGCACACTCCTAATCACCCGCTATTAGTGGTGTCATACGAGCATGGACCCACTAGTTCCTCCATGCCGGTAATGACCCCATTTTTACCGCGCTTCTCATAATCGGCCCTATAATTATTAGGATTAGTCCTATCTCCCTTCTTAAATTCAGGGATTAATATGGACATCCACCAGCTACTAGAATCATGCCTGTAGTCCTAATATTTTAATAAAGCTGCTCCAGGGTAGCTGCCCAGAACTGCTGGTTGACCTTTATTACTGCTTTAGCTACTCAGTCAGGGCCGGGGGCTCTGGAGTTCTTATGTCCCCTGATAATAGTTAATATACCATAGATATCAAACTAAATCTCCTCAGCAGAGATAGTGGGCCATACCTCAACAGCAGCGGAAAGCTCTTGGACATCATGGTACAAGGCTGTTATTGCTACTGGCCACTTCACCTCAGAGATAGAATTATCTTCCTGAGAGGAGTGGGCCGCCTACTGACACCTAATCATAGACCAACATTTTTTGTTATTGTTACCTCGTAAAAGGAACATCCAGATACTATTAATAACCAAAGATGTATGTGTCTTGAGACAATTCATTTATCGAGTCGTAACCTTTCCCAATTGTCGTGCTCTTTCCGCTACTGAGAAGCTCATGTCTCTCTTAATCAGTACTCTGGCCCGGCAACACTCGATTTCTTTTTATTTTGGATGTTGGTGTAAAAAGGTCCATTACGAGCCAAATGTCTCATGCTTATAACATAATTAAGGCCACAATGTATACCCAATTCCTCAATTAATATCCCAAAATTCCAGCTGCGCTGCTCTAACCATGCCAGCTAGATAGATTCCATGTCAGTAATGCATTTAGTTAGTTTCGTCACATTCCGCTCAGACCAAATTAAACTATTACTTTGAGTGTTTGTTGATACCTTATGATCAGTGTATTTCATGCTGCTGGGAAAATCTAAGACCAAAGACCATCTTAAAATAGCATAATTGATGAGCTTAGTGTGCTCCTGCTTCAGTTCATTTACATTTCAAACAAGTTGTGTTGTCAACAAGGACATGCAATAGGCATGAGGAGGCCCACCCATTGGTCCAAGTAGTCAAAGCACATTAGTGAAATGCCCCTTTTTATTTAGGCAGGACAGGTTGTTAGAGCCAATCACTCTTCCACACCTAGCGCTTCTAATTGTCTGCTTTCAGCCCATAGCACCATAACAATAATCGTCCTCAAAATCACCAGTGAGAACCGGACGGGTGAACAGAGTGGATGTGTTAAAATCCCCTACTAACATTATCTTTCCACTTGGACACTGCTCCAGCCAGGATGTAAATAGTCCTTCCACTATACCTGAGATACCATTTTAGCCTATATCTATGGGGGGGCTCATATATATTTACTATCAATACTTATGTTCTAAGACATTTAAAATTACAATTAACCGCTGAGAGAACATAGGGGGATATGGGGCCAGATACAAAAACCTTTAGGTTAAATTGTACCCGTGCACCAATGGCCAGACCTCCTATTTGTTGACCGCAAGGTTTACTAGTAGAAAAAGTACAAAGGACTTGTTATCCAGCTAAGTTGAACTCTTTGGTTTGCCAAGTTTCTTAAAGTATCAAAATATTACTACCAGTAATATACGAGTAGCCCGCTGGGTGATGCAAAAAGGAATGAAACTCTGGTATTCCAACATAATAAATCAATACATGATTTAGAGGGGTGATGTCAGTTTTTCCTGGCACCCAATGTATCATGTATCCAGTGAACCACCACCTTCAGCCCCAGAACCGCTACCCCATATTTTCCCAATGAGGCACGAACACTAGACCTTTCTGTAATCAGGCTTTTTGGGGAGGCCGTATGGCTAAAGTTATTCTGCAAGGCGCTAGCTTTAGAAGAGTCTGTTGATGTTGAAATGAGTTTCCTACAAACTTTAAGTTCAAAACCCAATATATTAAGATTTGAAATGCTCACAGTACTCAAGAGAGCCACAATCACTGGGGATATCAATTATATAAGGACCCCATTAGTTGGGCTGCCTGCAGTCGGCAGCTGTATATGTAGCATATCTTCTGTAGAAATGCCACTCAGACAAGGAACTTGATGCCATAAATTATGAAGGAAAGAGTGATTAAGGAAAGGGCAGACCATTTGCTATCGGAGGTAGTAGAGTATTACGATAAATGGACAGATTATGGGACAAGTAGGGTAAAGGCAATGAGTTTACCAAACCCAAAATGTTCACTCTTTGTTGTTGGCCATACATAATAGACGTTTTTATATTAATACAGTCACTAGGATTATTATTGAATTCTGTGACAGCTCCCTGATTTGATAGCAAAGGCGATACGTTTAAAATACAGGCAGACCACGGAGTTGCCGGTGGGGCAGTCTGTTTCCCTGCATTTGCATTTGCACTAATTGGGGCAAACTGCAGCCCACGCCAAATCATCCAACAGCTATACATTTAAAACACAGGCAGACCGTAGAGTGGAGCAACTGGCGTGGCAGGCTGTTTCCCTGCATTTGCATTTGCAATAATTGGAGTGCACTACAGTCCATGCCAACCCAGCCTGCAGCAATACATTATAAACATAGGCAGACCGGCGAGCCGACGGTGAGGACGGCTGTTTCCCTGCTGTTCCTCTGCTGCCTCTTATCTCGCTTCTGGTGTATTGGTTCCATATTTGACCGCAACTCCTTACCCATTGTGAGCCCTGTCTGCGGTTTTGTCCTCAGCCCAACAACAGCAACAGCAACAGACATGTTGATTGTACCTGGGAGCCTGCTATCACTATCAGGAAAATACAGAAAAACACAGGGGGACCGTTGGATTTTGAGAGAGCAGTGAGCTGGGTGTTGTGCCTTGGTGGATTGGATTAGGAGCTACACATACTCGTTTGTGAGGTTTGGAGGTACGAATGGTTATTGTACCTTTTGTCAGTGTGCTGCAGGCTCTTTTTGCGGTGTCTCATGGATGGTGCTTCTGGTACTGGAGAAAACAGTTCAAATTCACATTCACATTCACATTCTCATTAAAACTGTGTTGAATAATACACAGATTAAGGAACAACCCTAAAACCAGGTTGTCAAAAAACAGGACGATTACATACACAACATCAATGTAAAAATAAAAAAAACAACCATACCACATTAACTAAAAAAACAACATTTACCATACAAATATCAGTGAAAAATTAATTTGTTGCAATCTATATATAACCTAACATGTTTCTGTCTGTTGACTCTTAGATGTCTGACATTCATCAGGGGTAGCTCTTCTTAAACTCTTCTGGGCCGCAAAGACAATCACCCTGTGAGTAACAGCTTCATTTTATGGTGCACAAAATATGCCCTTACTATGAATTTTTTCCAGTTCGAGAGAACTTTTTACCAGCAAGTAGAGGGAACGGCCATGGGGGCGGCCATGGCTCCTAATTTGGCTAACCTATATGTGGAGATGTTCAAGAACGTGACCATCTATGCCGACACTAACCCCTTTAAGAACAACCTGCGACAATGGTCGCGGTATATTGATGATATTTTCATCAATTGGGAAGGGAACAGAGCTACAGCAGAAGAATTTGTGGTTTGGCTAAACCAGCAAAATAGGTTTTTGAAATTTACGAAAGAGATCAAAGATTTTGAAATCAATGTTCTTGATATCACCATTTTCCATTAAGCAGGCGTGTTGCGAGTCAAACCTTATAGCAAAGCGCCAGACCGCAATGCGCTTTTACATTTTTCTAGCCATCATGCACAACACATCACACGTAACTTACCTTTTGGTCAGTTCTTGAGACTGAAACGTAATAGGAGTTTGAAGCAACATTACGTGGAAAGTGCCAACATTCTCCACAATAAATTGGTTGCACAAGGGTACCCGGAGAGTCTTGTTAAACAATCAACCAAGCGGGCGTACAATAATAACCGTGAAGCCTTGCTGGAACAGACTCCAAAGGAAAACAAGAGAGAAAATAATTTGGTGTTAGTCAACACTTTTTCTGACCTGTCATACAAGATCAAAGGTGTGTTCTACAAGAACTGGAAGAAAGTGTATAGCAAGGAGAATGGTGCCCCCCTTGTGGCTTTCGAAAAAAGTCAAATTTGAGAAACATTCTCATTAGGAATGACATTTCTGCCAAAAAACAACCAATAGTCAAACAAACAACTTTGTGGGGTTTTCCTCCGGTAGTTGGTAATTACCCATGTGGTAACTGTGTAATGTGTAACCTTACGTGTTCCACGAAGGAGGTAGACATAGGGCTGGCAAATAGATGGAACATTACTGAATTTTGTAATTGCAACAGCACAAATGTGGTTTAAATGATAACTTGTCCATGCAGTCTGCATTAAATTGGGAAGACAAACCGTAAATGTAAAACTCTCATGATAGAGCACAGGAGCTGTATCAGGGCCAAGACTTTACAGGCACCCATGGTCAAACATTTCATTGCTAATGGCCATTCACACAAAGCTTTGAGGTGGGTGATCCTTAAACGGGTCAATGGACCCAGCAAAGAAGTTATAGATCAGAGACTAGTCACCTTAGAACAAAAACTCATCTTTAAAACCCGCAGCTATTTGGTTGGATTAAATGAAGATGTTGAGTGGCATAATGTTAGGGCTATCTAATGATGAGGGCCCATGCTTCTGGGTGCCCTAGTCCTCCCTGTGCAGCTTGCCGTGCTTTTCTTATCATGCGAGTTATCATGGACATTATTGGCTGTATCCATTGTACACATCTGTCATGCTCTGTTGTTTCTCATGTCGATGACTGTATATTTATATACAGTTCTTTGCCTTATACTAACCTGGGTTAAGATGATTAATTATGTTGTTCCCTATTTCATGCCTGTTTGGTGCTCTAGTCTTACTGTTCTCATTAGCGTAGAGAGGCCAAGGAGTTGTCTTTCTGAATTACTCGGACAAAAAAATATTTTTTGACTATCCCACCCCTGTTTTTTTAGTTTTTAGACTATGTGTGGTATTTCTCCATGCCCTTTGTTGTGGGAGATTGCCTTGACAGAGTATTTTACATTAGTGGTTGTTTTCTTCCTTGTCCAAGTTATTTTCTTTTTTAGTCAGTTTGTAGGCTGGCATGAATTTTCAAAATGTAGAAGTGTTAAGTGCCTTTTTCACAGTTCGTTTTCTACTTCATGAGTCCCTTTTTAGTGTTGTTTTACCTTGCCATTTGCATTATGGGTAAAAGCTACTTGTAGACAGTTCTTCCTGGCGATGAGTCCCTTTTTAGTGTTGTTTTACCTTGCCATATGCATTATGGGTAAAAGCTACTTGTAGACAGTTTTTCCTGGCGTTTTTTGTGTGTTTACAACAATGGCATTGCGAGGATTGTATGGTGGCACCTGAACCACGGCAATCGGCAGTTGAAAAAGAACTTTGGGCTTTTGTTGGCCCATTATGGGTAAGTTTACCGTTATGAGGTGTTGTAACTTGTGCTTTGTTTGGGGATGCATGCAGTAGGTCTTAGGTAATGTGGTTACATGCATGCAGGCTCTTTTTTGAAACTGAGTAGAAACTGGACAGTGGATGCAGCACTGATTTTAAGAATTCTTGCGATGAAATATGGAGAGCAGTCTTTGAGTTAAACAGTTTTCAGAGGCTCACGAGTGTGAAGCATAACGTGCATGTGTTGTTTTCAAACAGAGTGATATTGGACTTTGGAGGCGGCACGAAGTTTAACAATATTTGACAAGCGGCATGTAAACCCTTTTTTTGAGAGAAACACTATACGGACGCTCAGCAGTGTGTAGCATTTTATCATGCTAGGCTAAATGGAGATGCGTTTTTGTTGGGCTAAATAACATATTGAGCTTGGGTTTAGGATGTGTATATTGAGGCTCACTGTTTGCCTATATGCCTTTATTTGGAAACGCACTTTGTAGATCATTTATGTGCCTTTTTTCGTGGCCTTGGAAATGTAGAAAAATTGTTTGTTTAAATAATACCCTAGTGAACACTAGTGAACACAGCGGTTGATTACTTCTTATTGTGTTTAATCTACACAGATTGTTTTTGAAGAGTTAGAACTTGACACAGTAGCCGTTTCACGTTGAAGACTGATTATACTCCTCAAAGGTTTATTCTCTTTTGGGAACACATTTGGTTACCGCATTTTGCAAGGTATGTGCAAGCATGTTCCTTACGGGGTGTTTTGACTTTTTATACTCCGGTATGATTATAGTGTGACACAGTGTGTTGTTATGTTTTCTTCTCTAGTGTGTTCTTACTCAAATCCATTGAAAGGATTACTAATATAAGCGGCTGATATCCGGCTGGATGGGACTGTATTATTGGCGACATTGGATCCTTGGAATACACAGATCCCAAGGTATATATGTTTATAGCAGATTTTTGGTGCTAAGGGTTCCCGAATGGGGACTAGGTACGGGTGGCATTATTAATTCAGGCTTCCGTGTTTGTGTAATGTTGACATATGACATTAAAAGTAGGTAAATCTTGGGAAATGTTGGTGCACACACAATTCTTTAATATGGTTGTATGTTTTTATAGATTGCATTAAGGATCACGTTCAGATCCATGCCCACCAGGACTGGAGGGGACGATCACTGTAGAATTTTAAGAAGAGCTACCCCTGATGAATGTCAGACCTCTAAGAGTCAACAGACAGAAACATGTTGGGTTATATATAGATTGCAACAAATGAATTTTTCACTGATATTTGTATGGTAAATGTTGTTTTTTTAGTTAATGTGGTATGGTTGTTTTTTTATTTTTACATTGATGTTGTGTATGTAATCGTCCTGTTTTTTTGATAACCTGGTTTTAGGGTTGTTCCTTAATCTGTGTATTATTCAACACAGTTTTAATGAGAATCATGTCTTTTTTCTATAATAAAAATATTTTTCTTAATGATATAGCTTTTGTATGTTACACCTTTCCTTCCCATTAAAATGTGAATTTGAACTGTTTTCTTCTATACTATAAAATATTGTCTTGGGGTCCCCAGACAGTGAAAACAGTAGGTTTATGTAACAGACCTTGCTGTGGGGATTGTTTTTGTTTTGATTTGACCTCATTTGTACTGCTTCTGGTACTGGGAAATGGGAAACTTGGGACATTGGAACTCTGGCACAGGACTGAGGGGGGGATTTGGACTTTGGCAGCCCCCTGAGCTGTCGGGCATTCCTCACCTTACTTGTACCCCATAATAAGTGTTTGATGGTTCGGTGTCTTGTCTTTGTGGGTCTGTGGCCCAAATGGACTCTGATTATCCAAATTTATAGTTAACTTTGAACTTGGATAATAACACAATTAGATTTGTTTTGCCCAGGACATTTTACTTTTTGTAGTTGATTTAAGCAGTGTTTAGCTGATTTTTGGATATGCTTGGTTGCACATTTTAGTATTGTTGCCCATACTTTGTCTATACTTTTGTCTATACCTAAAACCATCAGGACCAGAAATTGAATTGGAGACTTGGTCCTGAAGGTTAGGAGGGAGGAAGACTTACCCATCTTCCTTTCAATTATTGGACTTATCTCCCCATCTGTGGCTAAATGTCATCATGGTACAAACGTAAGGCCATTGAGGGGCATGGGTCCAGTGACTGTGTCAAAAAGGCAGAGAATGCACAGATCGCCAGAAAGGGTTGTCTCAGATGTCCCCTCCATCTCGAGATGTGTACTTGAAGGAGATGGCGGAGCAGATTGCGCAGCACATTATTGTCACTGAACGTGCCATTAAAGCAGCAAGGAGGGGGTAGGGTGTATAGTTGCCCCCCACCTGCTGCCTTCTTGGGTGTACTGGGGCAGAAAGGGACAACTGATTTTTTTTCTGGCCACACTGAGTTGACCATGGGCCTAGATAACCTTGTACCTGTCTGTTAGACTGTCCGGCTAGGGCACAACTATCTATGGGTTGTGCCAGAAGCAGAGGAGATAGAAGAGGTCACCATACTTAGTTTGCCAGCCCAGGATAGCAATATATCCATATGCTATAAGTTCAAACAATTGGAGGATATGCTTGATGAAAAACTGCAGCCAGTGCCAAACTCTTTCATTTTAAAAATTGGTAATGGGCTCTTTGGTCATTATTGAAGACTCTATTAGGTCAATTAAACAGGGTATGCCAGAGGTGAACAAGATGGTCCAGGGCACGGTCCCAAAGGGAGAGAGAATGGAACAGAGAACGCACGTTAGTGCTCCTTTCACAGTGAGCAATAGTTCCCAGGGTCCTACAACACAACACTTTGTTAAGGCTGTTATTTCACCCCACTTTGGCCTGGCCTCACTCAGCAACATCACAAGATGGGTGTCCCGGGGCAGGTGATGTAGATCGCTCACCACCACAGGCACCTACAGGCAATTCCGAGGTGTTGAATCTGCCCCCTGAGGTGGCTCCTCTGGTAGGGATGATGGTAGGAGTATCTGTGCTACCAACAGGGCAGATTGAACACACAGTTATGCTACTGAATAGGTCAACAATTAGATAAACCACAATCTACAGTGGCCCAAAGTTGATCCACGGCCAATCCTAATGATTAGGAGAGTGGGTAGTTTGGGAAAATTGTTGAGGGAGACTGTGTAGTTATCTTGGTTAGACTCACACTGGATTCTTATTTAACCAATTCAAATATCTCTACTAGGTGGATTTCTCTTAGTGAAGTGTCAAGGAATATTTGTTTTCATTTGGCCCATTTTTTATCCCATTGGATGCACTTTGGAAACCAATTCAGTGTCTGTTGTGCCATCAACTAGGGAGAGGAGGTTATGTGAAAAGGGAGGGGAGACATTATCTAACTCATTGTCCTCTATGAAAGCCCCAACCTCTATTTTCTCCATGTCTAAATTGCAGATATCGAATAGAGGTTGCAGTTGTGGTTGGAATCACAATGAGGTCTTGTCAACCATTGAGGAGATCGATTGACTGAAATGTACCTGGATCAGGGATCATAGTGTGCCTTTGGTGGGGTCCGGGACTGGGGCTGGATGGGTGAGCCCAGTGAAGACAGTTATTGAATGATTTTCCTTGGATTAATGAAACATTGGTGGTGCAAAGACAGAATTCCAGGATCATGAAATAATGTTATTCTTAAAATCTTTCGATGTTGTCCTCGTGCAGGAAACCTGGGTGGAATCGGGGGGAGATCTTTTTGTGGATGGCTTCAGATCTTTGTCAGTGGCTGCCTCTAAGAACAAATGTGGCTGTTGCTATTGGGGAATGTGAATCCTTGTAAAACATCAATAGAGAGGGTGGTGAGGGTTTAGAATCCGGAGTCACTTAGTTTGAAGCATATAGGCATTATTCCCAGTAAGGGTCACCCATTGTCAATTATTAATTTCTACAATAGTTCTCAGAAATGCAAGGCTGACAGATTTGGCACCCTGAAGATGTACATTGAGGGGTGGGGGGCTTTCCAAGGTCTAAAGCCAATAGTCTTCTTATTGTGGGGGGAGATTTCAATATAAAAATGGGGAACGGTGTTACGGACGTTTTTTGGGATGTTAATGAGGATGCTGCATTGAGGATCCAAGCACCATCAATAGCTGATGTACAAACCTTTGCCAAAGATTTTCAGTTTCTCTTCTAGGTTTTGGAATGGGGGAGTCAACCACTTAATGGACGTTTGTCCCCCGATATTCCAGTGCAGGTGATGTTTTGCAACCAAATTGGAACCTCAACAGTTGATTATTTCCTGATGGAGACGAAAAACTGGCCTTTGATCCAGGAACTCGAGGTCTTGAGTTATCCACACAGTGACAATTTTCCCATATGTCTTCAAATATTATAGCAGATGGGGCATTTGAATTTAACGCCCCACATACAACTTGATGGAGTATCAGTGAACCTGTTCTGTAAAAGGCAAATATGATGGGAAAGGTTTGACCGATGGTTTTATATCAGAAGATCGGTCCTGTATGTTTGCCATGGTTGTAGCAGATACTACACTCTGCAACATCTCCTTTGATGATCACTGAGTCTTTTTGTAAACTCACGTGCACACTGACCAATTTTTTCCAACTGGATTTTTTTACCAAGTCAGGGGATGGTTCAATGAGAACTGTCGTAAGTGCAAATGTGAACTTCTCCCTGTCCTTAAGTCAACAGGACAAGAGAGTTGTGATATTATTTGGGCAAGATCCGCATATCGCAACACTATATTCAAGAGGAAACAGGAAATGGAGGTCAAAGAGTGGGAAGCACTGATGATGGCAGTGGAAGCAAATAATGCAAACAGTTCTGGCAGTATGTGCAAGTGGCCCGGCCTCTAAACAAACATCAGTGGGCACTGAAACCCTTGCAGCGCCTGTGACCTGGGTACACCATTTTTCAAGGCTCTATTTGGGTGATCCCGAGTCAGGTGCATTGTCTCTTGAATTTTCTGTGAGTGAGGTCTTGAGAGCCATTCAGGAACAAACCCATAATTGTGCCTCAGGACCTGACGCTGTACCTGCCAATCTGTTTCATCCTGGGGTGACCTGTGGGACCCACTGTTAACATGGACATTTAATGCAATTTCTGCTATGGAGGTCATACTGCACTACTGGAAAAAGTCAATTATTTTTCACATTTTTGAGATGGGCGGTCAAGCTTACCCATGTGCCTATAGACCCATTTTACATCTGTAGACTTCCTTTAGGATCTTTGGAAAAGTTATTTTGGGCCATATGGAGCGGTGGCATTTGGATTAAAATGTTCTAACTGATATACTATTTGGCTTTAGGCTGAGTGTATGTACAGGCGGACAGGCTCTCAATTTATACCAGCTGGTAGCCAAGCTGTTCACCAGGGCTCTGTGCTGGCCCCGGTTCTGTTTACGGTCTACATACATGGTATTTACCAAGCGCTGGATAACACTGAGGCAGACTTTACATCAGTGGGCAATAGACTCCTCCCACTGCTAGCACACACAGATGACACTGTCCTTATCGCTAAAACCCCCCAATGCCCTTCAGAAACTGATAATGGAATACACCAGGTTTATGAACTCCCTAGAGATAACGATCAACACATCCAAGTAAATCAGCAGTAATGGCATGTTGGTATGGGAGGAAGTCCATTAAGATGAGACTCATAGTAAGTAACAGTTCAGTGATAAACCGTGTCTATGACTCTTACTACGTTTTACTTCATCAGTAACGGGCCAGCATACATCAATAAGTAAGTCACTAACATGGGTCAATCACTGGGAGGATTGTCTCGATTCATAGCCAGGTGTCAAGGACAACCATTGAACATGATTTTGGAAGTCTATAAGGATAGGACAAAGGCATCTAGTAACTACCATTCCTTTCTTGGGGCATTGAAAATGTTTCTGAGTTGAAAAATAAGGAGAACTTAAGTGTCTGCTGCACCTTACTCTTTCCGCCCCTCAAATGCTGTCCATACAGAGATGGGTTTAAGACAGATCGAGGACGACTGGTCATTCGCCCCAGTGCTTGATCCACTATATATTGAGGAACATCACGATAGAGGAGGGCTACTGTAAAATTCCTTGGTTAAAATACATTCAGTCTAGGTTAGGAGAGCTGAATACTCTTTTTCCCCCCCCACACCCGAGAAAATCTTTTCAGTATCCAGCAAATAATCGTTCATACGAAAACTTTGTGACATTTATTAGGGCCCAGAATGAGACATGGGGACTGGAGGTTAGGGCAAACAGATGCATAGCTCTAATTAGTAGATGGGTTGTTACAAGGGCCCGGTTTAATATTCTTATGCTCAGAGCTGATACGGTGCAATAGTGGGTATTTTCCATAGAGTCAAACTGTCCACTGTGTGAATATCCCTGGGGGGACATTATATATTTTGTTCTGTACTTTCCTGCTTATTGTCACATCAGAAATCAAACAATTGTGCCAGTCTTAAATGCTGTCAACTGTATTCCCATGTCACTATGCCCTAGTGTACTTGCTGAAAGCTGATGATGTTACAGTAGCATGGGTTCTATTGTCCTGTATCAAAAGAGCATTAAGAGTTAGGAAATTGCATCTATGATCTAATCAATTTGATCGCGTAATCATGTAATGCCTTGTTTAAAAGAAAGATATGGATTTTATCATGTTAAGGGGGCTGCAACATGTGGCTTTATCCAAGTGTGTTGACCTATGACTCCCATGATCTCTTACTGTTGCGTGTGCTGGTAGAGTGATACATTTGCGAATGGTGTTGTGTATTGGTAGTAGCAACTATAATGAAAACAACTAGAAGCCATTTTCAGGCGTTTTTAAATGTGTTCATGGCCATGCATCATTTAATAAGCTGTCCAAAGTATTTGAAAAATAAAACCCCAGTTGTATCAACTGCATAGAAAAAGATCTGCTTAAATAACACATACCTTGTTTTAAGAATCAGATGATGTGTTATCTGGCCTGTTTTTCAAAAAAGAATATATGTGGGCCATAACATTTAAATATGCCAGTAAAAAGGGAGACCTTGATGGCTGCAATGCTCTTTGGAGTAGACAGATACAATTTTACTATTCTGGCAACCCGTCGATAGTTAAGGTAGCATCAAATGTGTAACATCATTTTGCAAATGCATTTGCTGAATTCTAGTGATTAAGGTAGTTCACATGCCCAAATGAAATCTTTGCAATGATCCAACTGTTGACAAAATTACAATTGAAACTTGATGTGCAAAAAGACAGTACCCTCCCAAGTTCAAATGGGTCCTTTTCTCTCCCCCACCCCACTCTCTACCTGTGGCATCCTTCAAGGTTCTATCCTAACGGCATGGTTCTTCAACATCTACCTCGCAACTCTGACCAACCTGACCTCCACCCACTCTTCTCACTTCTAGTGTTACGCAGACAACACACAGCTCTCTTTCTGGCTGCCTTCCCCTACCTCCTCCTCCTCCTCCTCCTGCAGTTTACCTTACTGCCTGACTGCTATTCAGGCATGGTGCTCTGCCAACGATCTATGCCTCAATGCCAGCAAGACAGAGATCCTTCTTATTTGGACGCCTGCTCTTAGTTTCCTCTCACTCTCTGGCTAGACACCTGGGGTCCACTCGCCTCATTCATGTGTGTTAGGCAGAATCATATGCAGCACCCTTTGGGAACACCACACACAATTAAGACTACAAGTGACAGTATAAATGCACCTTTGGTACAAGCCTGTACTACACAGTGTGGGATGTTTTGACCCACTTTTGCTCTGCCATGCGGCATCACTGTGTTCTGATGGTGCCAAAAATAGTAAAGTGGCTGCAAAACGCTTGTGCGCGCCAAAACCTCTGAAAATCGTGCTTTGCAAAGCACAAAAAGATGCCTGCCCAATCTGCCATGCATGTTGTCAGTGGCAAACAGAGATCTCACTTCTGGAAAATGTCACTGGGCTCCACAACATGTGAAAATGGAGCACCGAAGGAAAATGCAGTGCTTTGCTAAAGGAAACCCCAAAATCTTGCTTTAAATCACTGTTTCTTTGTTGCTGAAATTGGAGAATGCCGGTACAAAACACCCTCAAACATCCAAAATTCTTGCTGGGTGCTACAAATCACTTAGTGTCAGAAATGATTGTGAACTTACAATGTCCTGAAAAGCTGAAAGCATCAAGGTATTTCCACAGCAAAAGTGGCCTGTCTGTGAATCTGTCAAAATCTGGGTGCAGTACCCTGGGCCGCCTGAATGACAGCTGCCAGTAGCCTGCCTGATTAAACTTTAAACATGTATAAACTGAAATCAAATGTTTGCAATCTAAGAGGCTTGTTGTTGAGAGTAATCCATCTTGTAATTGTTTTGATTCCATGGTTTAAAATCTTGAATAAGTATTTAGCTGTGATTTGATCCCACAAGTTTGTTTTATGCTAAGGGAAAATTCAACAGAAGTAACGATTAAAGTAAGCTGGCTAAAGCTACCAAACTGGAATAACAGCTTTCCTCACAGAGGCAAGGCCTTTCCTTCCACCAGGAAATCACACCAAAGCGATAATTATAGGGTTTGGGAAGAACCTGGTCTGCAGTGGGGAAGGAAACAATGGCAAACTGCAAAGCGTAAAATGCTAGGTGTGAGGACAGTTGTAAAATGGCCTCTGCTAAGAGAACAGGGAGGAGACTGCTTCTGAACTGAAGGGAGACAAAAAGAGGCAGACCTGAACAGCCATCAGTGGCTGAACATTCACAAGGAACATTTTGTTCAAAGACTTATAACTTACCACTTAAATTGTAAAAAATACAAAAGTAACAGAATTGTAAATCTAAATTTTGGTTGCACATTTCAAGAGGCGGAAAGATCGTGTGACATGTTCTGGAAAGAAACGGCAGAAAATGTGATTTTACACCAAATGTATTTCTGCTAGAAGTATGAAACGTTATACATGTATTCCCATGTTATACACTCACACTTATAGAAATTTGCTGATAAATTGGACATTGCTTTCCTGATGGAAAGGGCGAGATTTGGTGAAAAGCAGACACAAGATCCCACATTGACGGGGTTTTGAGCAGTAGCTGCTACACAGAATATGTAATCTGTATATGTGATTGTTATAGAGGTTACTCACGTGTAAATATGTCTTGTGTCAAAAATAGATTTTGTGTTCAAGAGGCTAGGGGTGGACTTTAAGCCTCATAAACCCACACCATGAAGGTGACACACTGTTTATCTCCTACTATCAATGCAGAAAGGAGACTCTGACCAATTTCCTGTCAAAGGGGCGAGTATAGGCTAAACCAGCACACACACCCTTTTTATCATAGCATAAATAGAGACAGCAGAGGGCAGATAAGGACACACAGATTCACTCACTATCCCAATGCTGGCGGAGCACCCTGCTGCAGGACTTTACTTTCACTTTCGCTAGGCCTCAAACTCCAGAGCCAAAATCCCACAATTCTAAGAGGAACCAAAAGACAGCCTGGCTGCGCTGTACTGCTTGCATGGTGGAAACAATTTCCATTATAACCAAGAAGGGCAGATCCAATCCAATCCTGTGCCGTGCTGTGACCAGAGTGCCATTGCAGATCCAATCCAGTCCGGTGCTGTGCGGTGACCAGAGCACCTTGACGCTGCCCAATCCGATGTGCCCAGTAGTCTGTCCTAAAACCAGATCCAGTTCCCTGACCAGAATCCTGACGGTTCCGTTTAAAAACATATCTAGTGAGTATCTATAGAAAGAACTGTGTCACTAGCATATGTACTGTCCATAGTCAATCCCTATATTCAACCCATCCTATCTTGTTTTCCAAACCTGTGCTGTTAGGAGTATTTTTGAATTGTCTGAACTCTCCATCCAAACCATCCTATCTTAATCCTGCACTAGTATTGTTAAAACTATCTTTGCGCTGATATTTTTTCATCTGAAGAAGGCGAGCTCCTCTGCAGGCAGTCACCCTGATCAAGTGGCAGTGTTCCTGTGTGGTATTCATTTATTCATAGTCATCTCTAGTGTAAGAAATCCAATTTGTCATTTTAAAAGTGCATTCCTGTTTTACATTCTTGCACCTATCCAAAAAAAAGACCTCCACTAAAACGTCCAGAACTTCCTCAGTTTTTGTGCTAGAAAATTCTGCTCGTAGCTAACATTCACAGCTTTAGATCACATCTAGAACCACATCCCAAATCCATATAGTTCTCCCGTTATCGTGCAGTTAAAAGTTTGCCGCAAATTTTCCTTTAGAGGAAATTCTGACACGTGTAAAACAGTTTTTGAGTGCTTCCAACTTCAATTTTCAGATTTCAAATTGTTTCTTGGTATTAAATCATTGCTAGTCTTTGTGTGCAACTATCCAAAGTGGCTCCCATAAGAATTATAACAATTTCCGCAATTTAAACCATATTTACTGTTTTTGCCCAGTCCATTCTAAGATAACTTTGAAACCATTCTGACAGCTTGTCAATCAATTCCATTTTTCTCTTGTGTTGCTGGGGGAAGGTGGGATTGATATTTCGTTTGAATTCTGCCATTTGTGAATACCTGCTCTCTCTCCTTGTATCTCTTTACATTTCCTATTGGGGGGTTGAGGGGCGTGCAGGAGGAACCTTGGACCACAGTGCTATCCAACCTAAACACACACACAAAAGTATTATTTATGTGCTGAATTGTTTTGCTCACTATTATTCCTTGTGTGTTAAAGAGATTATTCAGTGTTACATCACCCCATTGGTGATTATTGTACCCATTAAAACATAGTGTGATTAAATTGTAAATACATAAATAAATATTTTAACTTTGCAAACCAGCCTGATTCCTGGTTTAGTGTGACCGGGAAGGTTCCAGGAGAGGGTCGTGATATGAGTGGTATATCATTCAGAATAAACAATAAAGAACTTTTAAACAAAAATAAATAAGGATTTCAGTTGTGCACTTCACGCTAGGCTTTGACTTGGGTGTGTACCGTATTGAAATCACTTACAACAGTAAAGTGGTAGCAATGGCTTATCTCAAGAGTAAAGTGAGCAGTATCAATAGTTACACAAAGGACTGCAATTACTATGGCTCAAATAAACACTGACTCAAGGTTTCTGAGTAAAAGAATATACATTTATTTACACATCAGTTGTAAAACAATTCACCAAAGTAAAGCAGTAGAAAAATCACACTCTTAATATACTAGACACCACCCAATAGATTCTGGACAAGTTAAGCTCCAAAGGAAGTGTGAGCAAAATGGCACTCCAGCAATTTAAAAGGGAGGGAAAGACAAGGTTACACAAAAGTTGAGCAGCACCAACAAGTAAGTAAGCAGGGCAATCTAGAAAAGGCAACTACGGTGAGGAAATCAAATAAAGAGGCCTGGGCCAAAGTCAATGGACCAAAGTCTTTGCAGAAGATCACACAGTCCAGAGTAGTACGCCAAGAGTTCAAAACGAAGTTGGTCGGATGAAAAGTTACTTTAAAGAATATAGAACGACAAGCCATCAGATTGGCAAAAGATTTCAAACACTTTCACTGCGGTCGGACTAAACGAACAACTGGGTTTGAACAGTACCTTAAATGAAGAAGAAGGTTGTAGCTGAGGCAGACTTTCCTGGCAGCTCCTGCAGGCTCATGGTTCCTGAAGCTACTTTCGGACTGACACGAAGTAGGAAGACTGGAGGGTCCTGCACTGCCCAGGGAAGAAACCAGCAGCAGAGCAAAGCAACAAATAAAAGGTGCGCTCCTTAAAACCCAAGCAGAGTCCGGTCCTCCTGGGTATCCGGTTCACTCTAGCTATGCACAGGAAATTCGACCAGAGGAGGGAGGCCTGGCTTGCAGTTTGGCAAACTGGCTGGTCCCACCAGCTCAAGGGGAGAAGATTCCTTGCAGAACTTTCTGTCGTGAAGTTTGGAGATTCAGACCCGCAGCAGCACTTCACCGGGAGGTTCAGTCGTGGTAGAGGTCCTCTTCTGTCAGCTTCTCTTCGGTTATCTCAATCAAGTGGTGACTCTGCCTTCTCAGTCCCAGAGACCTGCTTTTTATGAAGTTTTCCCCCATTCACTCAGCCTGGCTGTCATTCACTCAGCAGGGCGGCTGTCCCGGCGGGACAGTCACCACAGCCAATCATACAGAGTGTGACATGGGTCTCCAAGGAGACCCTGTGCAGGGAGTCTCAAACCCCTCCCTCACATCCTGTCCCCCTCAGACATGCAGGTGCCTAAGGAGGGCTTCTGTGGAGAAGCCCGCCAAAGTACAGCAAACAAAGGAACCAGGCCTTGTTTGGTGCGCAGAGTAAAACACGAGAAAGACCTTTACACAAAGAGATGGTAAAATAAACCCAGCCAAACCAAATAAAAGTAAATGGGGTTCCATTGGATTTCAGTTCGAGGGTACTAACTTAGCCTAAAACAGTACCAAAGCTATTTAAATAGACTGTGGTAGGAAAAATAGGTAGATACCAATGCCACTAGCCAAATCTTAAATAAAGGGGAACTAAATAATGTTCCACGAGAAACAGACAAAAAGGGATAAATATTAACCCTTTCCAGAACTCTTTGTAAGATAGTTTGTACTGGGTCTGTGAATTTAAAAAGACAAATAAAGTCAATGGCAACTTTACATGTTCTGGGAGAAAGCAGTCAGTCCCCAGAAAATGAAGTTTGAAGTGGGAAGTCTGAAAAAGACAACCCTATGTCACTGCACTAAAGGTGCTGTGTAACACACAGTAAAAAGATGATGCCTATGGAATAGGTGAGGCTCCACAGTTTATGAACACAAAAATGTTAAACACACACAGCAAAACACATGTAAGAGTGGGAAAAAAAGGCTCCCACACTTACCAGGTGAAAAAATAAATCCAAGTAATCCAGCAAAGCTGCTGAGGGACTCAGTAGGTAAGGGAAATTAGCCATTCTGGAGAATTAACCCTAACACTCCCACCCCTCCCCCCCCCCGAGACTAAGGGAATAATTGAATCCACTCCTGGATGAATCTCTTCGCTCTAGTTGGTTATTAACATCCTAGAGAGACCATCAACATTTTGATGGTGACATCCTTACCTGTGCTCAATGGTGAAATCAAACCCTTGCAGGCAGATTGACCACCTTAGAAGTTGTGGGATTTACCATCTCAAGGGTTGGTGGTCTGTCTGAATCACAAAAGTAGATCCATACAAGTATGGTCTAAACTTCATCAGAGACCACACAATGGCAAAACACTTTCGCTCTATGGTTGCCCACCTTGTTTCTGGTTCCTTCAGTTTCCTACTGATGAAGCTAATGGGGTGCTCCCTACCTTTCTCATCCATTTGGCTAAGGACTGCACCTATACCTGTATTGGATGCATCTGTCTGCACAATGAACGGTTGGTGGTCACCAGGAGCTCTTAGGACTGGAGCTTGACAAAGGGCTTTCTTCAGGTTTTCAAAGGCTTGAGTGCACTCCTCATTCCATCTAACCTTTTTAGGGAATTTTGGAGAGGAGATTACATTCAAAGGAGAGGTTATGGACCTATAGTTCTCAATGAAATTCCATTAATACCCAGTGAGACCTAGGAAGGCTCTCACTTGGGTTTGAGTAGTAGGGTGGCCCAGTTTTGTACAGCTTGTACTTTGATAGGC
This sequence comes from Ambystoma mexicanum, assembly GCF_040938575.1. NCBI lineage: Eukaryota > Metazoa > Chordata > Amphibia > Caudata > Ambystomatidae > Ambystoma > Ambystoma mexicanum. The sequence continues at coordinate 825,684,018 of NC_090928.1, read as the reverse complement.
AATGGCCTTATTTCACCTCCTCCTACCTCATGACCAAGGTAGACCACTTTGCTCTGACCAATTTGACATTTGCTTGCCTTAATGGTCAGATGGGCCTGTTCAAGAGCCTGCAAAACATATCCTAAGTGATCAACATGTTCTTTCCAAGAAGGGCTGAACACTGCAATTCCATCCAAGTACGCCATGCAGAAGTCCTCCATCCCATTCAGAACTTGATTGACCATCCTTTGGAATGTAGTAGGTGCATTCTTTAATCCAAAAGGAATGACATTACACTGCTAGAGGCCTGCTGGGGTTGAGAATGCAGTTTTCTCCTTGGCATGGTCTGTCAGGGCTATTTGCGAATAGCCTGACATTAGATCAAATGTACTGAGGTACTTGGCTGCACCAAATGTATCCACCAGCTCATCTGTCCTTGGCAAAGTATGCGCATCAGTCTTAGTGACTGCATTTAGAGCTCTATAGTCCACTCAGAATCTCAACTCCTTGGATCCTGCCTTTGGTTCTAGAATAACTGGGCTAGACCATGGACCTGTAGAGGGCTCTATAAGCACAAGATCATGCATCTTGTTGACCTCTCCTTTGATGTGGGATCTCACATGTTCTGACATTCTGTAACCTCTGTTTTTCACAGGTAAACAGTCACCAGTGAGAATATCATTCTGGCCCCAATGATTCAAGCCTGGTGAAAGTGAAAACAGGGAGGCAATTGATTCAAAAGAAACTTGCACTCATCCTGCTGTTCAGAAGTCAGACTAGAAGTTAGATTATTTACTTCTATGTTCTCATCCGAAGGTTGGCCTCTGAGTGGGTCAGGAAGAGGTTCACTCTCCTCCTCTTCTTGAGCTGAAGCTAGAAGCAAAGCTCCCACTTCTGGTCTCGAGACATATGCCTTCAAACGGTTGGTATGAAAGACTCTGGGAGCCTCCTTAGGTCTGCCTAAGTCCACCAGATAGTTCACCTCTCCAAGTTTGCCCACAACCTTAAAGGGTCCTATCCATTTGTCCTGCAAGGTCCTCTGCCTTGTTGGCACCATAACTAGTACAAGCTGGTTTTGAGTAAACTTAACCATGCTGGCCTTCTGGTCATGCCAATATTTGACCAGAGCCTGACCTACTTTTAAGTTATCACTAGCTTCTGCCATCATGTGCGACATTCTCCTGCAGAGACCTATCACATAGTCAGTCACACTGACTGGCTTGGGGGAAGGAGCTCTCTCTCCAACCTCTCCTTAATCAGGGCCAATGGACCCCTGACTGGATGGCCATAGAGAAGTTCAAAGGGACTTTAACCAACTCCCTCCAGAGGGGCTTCTCTATAAGCAAAGAGAAGGCATGGCAGTAGAAGGTCCCACTTTCTTTTAAGGGGTTCCTCTAAAGCACCTGTCATGCTCTTCATAGTATGATTAAACCTCTCTACCTGTCCATTTGTCTGTGGATGGTAGGCTGTAGAGAACTTGTAAGTGACACCACAGTTTTTCCACATGGATTGCATGTAGTGGGACATAAAGTTGGATCCCCTGTTGGATATCACTTCCTTAGGAAACACTATTGGTAAAAATACCAAGTAGAGCCGTAGCCACAGTCTGAGCCTTAACAGTCCTCGTAGGTATTGCTTCAGGGTACCTAGTAGCATGGTCTACTACAACCAGGATAAACCTGTTCTCTGAAGATGTGGAAGGGTCAAGGTGACCAACAATGTCGATGCCCACCCTCTCAAAAGGAACTCCCACCACTGGGAGAGGCACTAGGGGTGCCACAGTCTTGGCTCCACTCTTGCCAGAGGTTTGCCAAGTGTGACAGCTCCTACAGAATTTGTCAAATTCTGAACCCATTTTAGGCCAGTAGAAGTATAGGGAGAGCCTTTCCTTGGTCTTTTTGAAATTTAAATGACCAGCCAAAGGTATTTCTTGGGCCAACTGTAGGAACTAGATTCCTTTTGCTAAGGGCACTACACGTTTTTTGCAGTCCCCAGGGACAGACTCAGTTGGTTCACTGTAGAAGAGGCCATCCTCCCAGTGCAACATATGCTTCCCAGGCTCTTGCCCATCGAGCTGACAAGCTGCCTGTAGGCGAAGACCTTCGAGAGTAGGACACTCTCTTTGTCCACTGCTGAAGTCTGCCCTGTTGGGTCCACCTTCTGCCAGTAAAGACTGCACTTCAGGATGGTCAACGTGGTCTAGATCTCCAACTAAAAGAATGTCTTCCTTCAGATCTGACTCTTCAGAAACTGGATCAACCACACGGGGTTGTACCTCACATTGTGCCTCAGCAGGTGGAGGAGTCACAGGTGTGACTTTGGAAAATCTTGGGGATGTTCTTGTTGGTATCACAGGGGTGCTATCTGTCTTTTTCTTGGAGGTCTTGGGTTTCCCCTTTGCCTCTTGTTTCCATAAATAACAGTGAGCAGCTCCTATGGACTGGGGGTGACAGTTTCCTCTAGCAACTTCTCTGGAGAGCTTCTCTAGGTCCTCTCCCTTGCAGGCCTAGTGAGCTGCTATTTCCTTTTACTGGGAGGTCTGAGGTACTAGACACCACTCCAAGAGTTCCCAGGTTATTACCCAACATGACTCTCCTAGGCACTTCACTCTGCACACTAACATGTATCTTGACAGTCATATCATTACACTGTTTGAGAGCTGGTAACTGGGGAAGCATTTGCACAGGGCCTCCAGCTAACTTGGTTAGGTGTTTGGGTTCCTTACCAACATCCTCTACCTTGAAAAATGATTCATCAACCACAGTTATGCTGGCTCCAGTGTCTCTGATGTCAGGAGTCTCCTGCCCATTTACAAGAAAACTATCTTTATAATACTCTTTAGTATTATATTGGATGGAATTATAGACATCTAAATTCTGTTGTTTCCACAACCACATGGACACTAAAGAAACACTAGCTGAGAATCCTATGAGTTCATCAGCCAGTAGGTGAAAGTTTCCACTTGCCATAGGTACTTCTTCCTCTGGGGAGAAGGCTAAGGAGACAGTGTGGACCCCTGAAGGTTTACCTTTACATCTGGGATCCCCTTTCACATGGTCAGTTGACACACAAACATAACATTTCCCAAATGTTTTTATGAATGGGGACTTGTCAAACCAGATGGTCCACCAGCCTGATTCGATTTCCCTTGTGGCTTACCCTTATTGTTCTGTTTGGGGCCCTCTTTTGAATTGGAGGTATCAGAATTCTCCTTGTTATCTTTCTTTGGCTGCTTTCCCTCATCCTTCTTCTGAGTTGCCCCAGAATCCTGTGAGCAGCCCTGTTGGCAACCCACAAGTCAGCAGCCTTAGCTAACTTATATGGCTCTATCTCCTTAGAATCAGCCAAGTGCTGTCTGAGCTCAGGAGAGCAGGCATCATAAATTGACTCCAACATAACAAGATTCCTCATACCTTCATAAGTGTTTACTCTGTAACCCTTAACCCAGCCATCTAAGTTTTTCAAACATTCACATTATAGCCCAAGGGGTACAATCATGCTTTTTGAGGGTCCTAAACCTCTTAAGGTACTGCGAAGGGGTCTTCCCAAATCTAGCAATTAAAGCTAGCTTCACACACTCATAATCCATCCTATCCACCTCCCCCAACTCCATCACAACATCAGATGCAACAATGGGTAGCCTAGAGAAGAGCCAAGGAAGAAACTGATTCCCTGTAATGTCTTGAATCCCATGTTATATTCAAACATTGCCAACCAATCCAAAATATTAAGCTTAGCCTCATAAATACCAACCATTTCTTTAGGCATATGGGGTCTCTTAGGACTGGAAGACCTAGAAGACTCTGGGAGAGTACCATTTTCCAAAGACAACTTTTTCATTTCTAAGGCATGATTCATCTCCATTTCTCTGAGCTAAAATTATTGATGCTTTTGTTCAGTTTGAGCATTTAAATGTTTAAATTCCAATTCAAGCCTCATCTTTTCTAGAGCAATGAATCCACGACTGAGTGTAGGACGTGTAGGGGTCCCGGTGGACAAAGGTTCAGGTTGTTGAGCAGGTAGAGGAGCAGTGAGGCCTACATTGTGAGACACATCTGCCTCATCTAACTCATCTATAATAGACACATTATCATCCTCATCATTTCCACATTTGCTGAGGGGTAAGGTATTTCAGACCCACCCTCCAGACTTTGTTTGTCTAACAACCTTTCAATCAACTCTGACTTTTTGCCTTTCACAGAGAGATTCCTATCTATACACGGATTTTTCAGATGATCCACAGTGTAACTAAGGAGGGTCTCCTGACTGTAGATTTCAATATCAGACATGATAATGCTTTTAGTGATGTTTAGCCTTGTGGTTAGTTCATCCAAGGTAATAGCAGCACTCTAAGTGCAAGTGTAATTACTATACTTGATGCTCACCGCTTTACACCAGTGTTAGGCAGAATCATATGCAGTACCCTTTGGGAACACCACACACATTTAAGACTATAAGTGACAGTACAAATTCACCTTTGGTAGAAGCCTGTACTACACAGTAAAGTGGTAGCGATGGCTGAGCAGCCAGACTTATCTGAAGAGTAAAGTGAGCAGTATCAATAGTAACACAAAGGACAGCAATTAGTATGGTTCAAACAAACACTGGCTCAAGGTTTCTGAGTAAAAGAATGTACATTTATGTACAAATCAGTTGTAAAACAAATCACCAAAGTAAAGCAGTAGAACAATCACACTCTTAATATACTACACACCACCCAATAGATTCTGGACAAGTTAAGCTCCAAATGAAGTGTGAGCAAAATGGCACTCCAGCAATTTAAAAGGGAGGGAAAGACAAGGTTAGACAAAAGTTGAGCAGCACCAACAAGTAAGTAATCAGGGCAATCTAGAAAAGGCAACTACGGTGAGGAAATCAAATCAAGAGGCCTGTGCCAAAGTCAATGGACCAAAGTCTTTGCAGAGGATCACACAGTTCAGAGTAGTTTGTGGTTAAGTCTTTGCCAAGAGTTCAGAACGAAGTTGGCTGGACGAAAAGTTACTTTAAAGAGTAGAGAAGGACAAGCCCTCGGATTGGCAAAAGATTTCAAACACTTTCACCGTGGTTGGACGGAACGAACAACCGGGTTTGAACAGTACCTTAAATGAAGAAGAAGGCTGTAGCTGAAGCTGAGGTAGACGTTCCTGGCAGGTCCTGCAGGCTCATGATTCCTGAAGCGACTGTTGGATTGACACAAAGTAGGAAGACTGGAGGGTCCTGCACTGCCCAGAGAAGGAACCAGCAGCAGAACAAAGCAACGAAAAAAAGGTGTGCTCCTTAAAACCCAGGGTCCAGTCCTCCTGGCTATCTGGTTTGCTGTAGCTGTGCACAGCAAATTCAACCAGAGGAGGGAGGTCTGACTTGCAGTTTGGCAAACTCGTTGGTTCCCACCAGCTTAAGGGGAGAAGATTCCTTGCAGATTTTCCCTGTCGTTGAAGTTTGGAGATTCAGACCCGCAGCAGGTCTTCACCGGGAGGTTCAGTCGTGGTAGATGTCCTCTTCTGTCAGCTTCTCTTTAGTTCCCTCGATCCAGTGGCGACTCTACCTTCTCAGCCCCACAGAGCTGCTTTTTATGCAGTTTTCCCCCATTCACACAGCCTGGCTATCACTCACACAGCAGGGTGGCTGTCCCGGCAGGACAGTCACCACAGCCAATCATACAGAGTGTGACATGGGTTTCCAAGGAGATCCTGTGCAGGGAATCTCAAACCCCTCCCTCACATCCTGTCCCCCTCAGATATTCAGGCACCTAAGGAGGGCTTTTGTGCAGAAGCCTGCCAAAGGACAGCGAACAAAGGAACCAAACCTGGTTTGGCGTGCAGAGTAAAACACAAGAAAGACCTTTACAAAAAGAAATGGCGAATAAACCCAGCCAGAACCAAATAAAAGCAAATGGTGTCCAGCAGATTTAAGTTTGAGGCTACTAACATAGCCGAAAACAGTAGAAAGGCTATTTAAATAGACTGCATAGGAACAATAGGGTAGATACCACTGGTACCAGCCAAATCTTAAAGAAAGGGGAACTAAATAATGTACCATAAGAAAGAGACAAAAAGGGAAACCTTTTAATTATTTCCAGAACTCTATGTAAGATAATTTGTAATGGGTCTGTGAATTTAAAAAGACTAATAAAGTCAATGGCAACTTTACATGATCTGGGAGACAGTAGTCAGTCCCAGAAAATGGAGTTTGAAGTGGGAAGTCTGAAAAAGACAACCCTGTGTCACTGCACTAAAGGTGCCGTGTAACACACAGTAAAAAGATGATGCCTGGGGAGTAGGTGAGGCTCCACAATCTATGAACACAAAAATGTTAAACACACACAGCAAAACACATGTGAGAGTGGGGAAAAAGGCTCACACTCTTACCAGTAGGTAAGGGAAATTAGCCATTCTGGAGAATTCTCCCTAACACCGTGTGAGGCAAAAAACCTTGGGATCATCTTTGACTCCTTCTCCAATTTTCAACTTCATCTCCTCAGGGGTATTCTATTTTTCCTCACCTTCCCCAGAAGCTCAACATCTCCAGAGCCTTGGTTCTCTCTAGGCTTGACTACTGCAACAGCCTCTTCCTGAACCTTCCTCTTTCCTACCTTCTCCCCTCCAACTAATCCAGAATTGGACTGCAATGCTTAACCTTGGCCTGAAGCCCAGGGACCGCACATCTCCAGCCCTAAAATCTCTCCACTGGCTCCCGGTGACTGCAATGATCAAATGCAAACCCCTTTGCATCATCCACAAGGCTGTCTGGGGCATGGGACCTCTCTGAATCCAGCTTTCCCTCCCGAAGTACCACCCAGCCAGAATCCTTCTATCCTCTGGCTCTAACTCTCTGCAGGTCAAATGTTTCTACAAGCAGAGAGTAGGAGGTAGATACCTCTCTTCGGCTGGCACCTCTCTCTGGAACAGCCTCCCTCCCCCCTCAGAATTGAGCCAGATCTTCTTAAGTTACAGAAACTTCTCAAGACCTTCCTTTTGTCTTCTTCCTTCCCTCTCCACCTCTCGTGCTAAACTCCCCACCTGCCACTGCAACTAGAGCCTGATCTCTTCAGAGTCACACAGGGACCAGACCACCCCCTTACCAGTCCCTGACAGTTTCCTATGCCAGCACTTGCCCTCGGGCATCCTTTCCCGGACTCTTGTCCACTGCACTATTCCCCTACTCCCCCCCTCTTTCCCCTGGCACTTGCTGCCCTGGCCTGAATAGCACTTACCTGCCTTCACCCGTAGGGCTCCCGCTCTATTGCACTTCTCCCTCTTCCCCCCACTCCATCTCACTTATCACCTTGTCATGAATGTGCACGTCCATCTTAGATGGATTGAGTTTAAGACATGCAGTCAGCAGATTAATAAGAGAAAGATATTCAACATGGTGGGAGAAAGTGTTGAAAAACATTCCTTACAATGGAAAGATATGTGGACTGGGATTAAACGGAAAATGCGCCGCTAATTGACAGGCATCATTTTATTCAGGCATTTGTTACCTAAGCATCCTTCACCAAAGGCCCATCAAAGAACTACAGGTCCCCAAAAATATTGCACTGAAAAATGCGCCAAGGCCTTGCTTGACCATGTGGATAAAAGAATAATGAGCATGTGTATTAATCATGCTACTTTAGACATATATCATAACACACTATACAAAGATTATTTGCATGTTTAAAATGAAAGCACAAACTGGCATAAAAGTTCAGTTTCTGAAGTTCAGACTCATATTCAGAGTGAATGTATGTGCATGCAATTCAGATATTCTTGGCTAATTACTTCACACATATTCCTGTTTTTCTACACCTCGCAAGGAAAACAGGCAAGCACGGCAAAGGTGCTATCAGAGTTCAGCCTAATATAACTTATTATCACCTTTTGAATTCAACTGTTAGCAAAGTGAAAAAATAGCAATTTAATGAAAAGCCATTCTTAATGCCACGAATCACTGCACGATGAAAATGGGTTCAGCATCACAAACAAAATGCTGAAAATGGTATCGCTCAAACTCTATTCAGAGACATTAAACAGATTATAATGAGATCGAGGAATGGTATCTGTACATTATCTTCAAACACTTATTGTAAATCATGTATTTTTTAAAGGATTTATGAAGCTATATCTTTTGTTCCTTTCTTTATGCCATAAAGGATGATGTCATGACTCTTTGCTGCCTGGTTTTGTGACAGAGACTGTACTATTGTGCTTTGACTTCATAAGACTGAAAAGAGTGTGATGCATTTGAACTGGTTAAAGTTTGTCCTCACACTAGCCTGAGCAAACTTCGAAATACCCACAATTTGTATGGTTTTTAGTCCTCAAATGTCAGCAGTTTATCAGCCATTCGTCCAAAAAGGTTTGAGCAGGAAGTGTCCTTTGGGAAGGACAGGCTGCCATCTGTGAAAGGAGAAAACTTAGCACACTGCCCTGTGGAGGCCTTGTGACTCGCACGCAAGAATGCTCGGTAAGTTTTATGATCACATAACCCATACTAGAAAAGAAACATGTTTCTACTGTTGATCAGGTGTAACAACCACCCCACAATCAAATAGATAACCTAGAACCGACCGAGAAAACCTTGTCTTTTTCTGTTTCTTGCACATGGTTCGCCTGGTGCCAGAAATGTCTTTTTTAGAAATATGTTTTTTTGCTCAGCAATGGCATGCTAAAAAAAGAAATCGCCCAAGAGTTCCTACCTCCAAAGTATGCATGCCTCATGCTAGAAACGGGAAAAAATATGCTTTCCAATAATTGAAAAAGAAAGCAAATCTATCGATAAATCTGGAAGAAATGCAGAACGTATGCAGTTGGAGGAGTTTTGTTTTTGCTTACTGGTGGCAAGTGATAGAAGGTCACTGGGAGGCAAGAGGAAGAAGGAAAATAGGCCACAGGGTCGGGAAAATGTTTGAGGGCCTGAGCGAGAGGAAAGGTTGCGACAGCCAGATGTACAGTCAACAATGTATGCCTGTTGGAGACTCATAAATGCCAGCCTGAGATTGCTCAGTGGTCTGGAAGTCCCAAAGTGACATCTTACTGCAATTACCCACAACTCCCTGTCAAACTTTGTTTCCAATATTCAATCAGGCCCATGAAAAGGGTGACAATGAAGCATGTGTGTAGCTGCTGTATACAACACACCTCTATCTCGAAAGCAACAGAGCGCTGTACAATGCTAGAAGTGTGAGATATTTGGGGGATGGCCTTGTCTGTCGATAGTGCTTACTGGTCCCAACTTTCATGGGGATGTCTATGGTTCTGTTCCAAGCAGAGTCTGCAGTGATACGTTCAATACGTTGAGGTACTTCTGTAGAGGGGATCAGTGAATATGACTGGTTTCTGGGAAGAGACTAAAGTGAATGAAGGTGGACTGTATATGATGGCTTTAATTCTCTCTGGAAACATGTGAACTACAAAGCCATTAATCCTAATGTCATCATTTGCTTGTAATTAAATGTTTTGAAGAAACATATGGCACTGTCTGTTAGGAGAGGTGTATGCTTTATGGCACTGCAACCCCTGGGGAATGGAGAAGAGGTTGCACACATGCATATCAAACGTGGGGCTCAAGTGCGAATGTGACAAAGTTTTCTTTCCATTCCAAATTCAGTCCATCAAAATTATGAAAATGGCAAACTCATTACATAAATTGTAAAACACCCAACCAATGCAAATTATTTTTTCTTATGCAGCAACAATGAATTTTCATCTTTATTTTAACTCAATATATTTGTGGAGTGCTGCTAGAGTTGGGAAGCAAACCCATTGACTATTGCTTATTCAGTGATTACTTACCCCTTGAAAGATCACCAGTTCCTGGGTGGTTTTTAGTTTGGTGCTGAATTCTGTAGGGAATGTAATTTTTAACTTGAGAAGGCACTGTGCAGTGTGAATTGTATGGGGTTTAACTTCAACCTGAACTAAATTGAGAGTAACTGCGATGCCTCCATAGAGCTTTATTTTTTGGATGATGCAGTGGCTGTCCCCATGAAGATACACTCAGTTGTAGATTTTCAATAATTTGGTTGGGGCATTTCTTGCATTTTACAATTCAATAAACCCAGGCGTGCTATTGCTTGCGGTCACTGTCAACAACATTTAACAAATACACTTTGGCAGTTGGACCATTTTGTTTAGCCTGACTAACGATTTAGCTCAGGTTCTTAAACTAGAGTGCAGGGGCTGGTGCTGTCACTTGGTTGGGTGCCACATGAATGTCTGAACAGGTAGCTGGATTCATTGTTCTTGTGGTAGACAGGATCCAACCTTTGCAGGTGCACATTCCACAGAATGACATTGGTACAGATTGCAAACTGGGGATGGTGCTGTTTGTCAACTGCCACAATGGTCACATATATGCAAGAACTAGTGGGCACATTCTTATTTGATGAGTCTACTTCAGTCTACCTGGGGTGGAATGATTGACTTCCTTGTAGTGCTCTTTTTCGGATGTGTCTATAGCTTTGGGACTTCATAATTCGTAGTTATTTTGACAATAGCAAGGTGAAAGAAATCATCATTTCATGGTGGCCTTTAAATAGATGACATAGCATTCTGACTTTCACCCAGATTACACTAAAACCATGCAGTACATTGTGGACTTCAACACACTACGACAATTGTGCAGTTATATTCCCTTTCTATGATTTTGTAGGGTATGGGGATTAGTGGAATGGGGAGCAATTAGCTTCCACGCTGGGGATGATTTTTTGTTTGCTGAATTGAACTCTAATGCTTGTGTGCTTTAAGTGTTTGCAAATTGAAAGTTATTCATGTATTAGGAAAAACAACATTGATGCATTTGGCAGAGCATCATTCTACATACATGTTGGACATTTCTCAGACTAGCATCATCACCTCATCATTGATGGGGTTGCCTGCAATGGATCATGAAATTATGTGCATATGTATGTATAGGTGTTGTTCGTGAAATCCTCTCCTATGTTCACTACTTCAGAATACTTTGCCTTGTCTTTGTTCATGAAATCTGTTTAATACAAATTGTACATTGTATTATTGCATGTTCTATTTCTGTATTTTTATTTAGCCTTTTTAATTATATGCTGTGTAAATCTTGTATTTCTTATCAAATATTGATATTTGTATTGTTGATTTACTCTTTTTTTTTTACTAATGCTGCCTATTATTTTTACTGCAAATTGTTTTAATTTTATATTCATATTTCATGCTATTAATTGCTGTGATGTTGTTTTATTTTTGATGAATTTGTTTATTTTTATTTTTGATGACACATTACTGATGAAGTTGCAAATGAATTAGAAGGGTGTATGACAGAGGAGGTTGTCAATAGATTATGGAATGATAAATTAGAAGTGAGAACAATCAAATGGAGACTGACGATTTTCTAAATTTAACACAATGCACAATTTCAGGATATTGGTGTCAATAATAATTAGCTAATAGTCGACTATTTTTTCTTTATTGTGATTATGGTTGAAAAAAAGAAAAAGACCTAACACAATGACAAACAATCTTATACAACAATTAAAATCACAGAAATAACAGAAATGAAAAAAAAGACATAAGATCGAACAGTATATGTACATAATAACAAATATACATATATAATAACTATTCAGCAGGTTCCTATTAGTTGATCTAGTACGTATACAAAAAAGTAATTCAAAGCTAAAATCAATGACACATTTTCTCCCCCCATTAGTCTACACCAAAACAGAGTCTTGGCGAATTCCAAATCACTGTAGCATTTATCCCTAAAACAGACAAGCCTACTTTTAGTAAAAAACATGCAATGACCCAGTGCTTCATATCCACCTCATTACAAAATCTGCAGTGTACTAATGTGCTAGGTGACTGAGAATTGTTCCTGGATTTTACCATTTCCCTATAGTGGAATTGGTTCAACCGGAAACGTCAATATGTTGCCCAGACTTTACCACACATGAAACATTGCAGATACATAGGAATGCTTTTTTTTTTTTTATTAATAAACCGTGCATATTAAGTGTATGAGGAATACTTGCCAATACAGTCCACCATCTCCACCCAATCAAACTCAAAGGGCCTCATTACGAGGTTGGAGGTAGTTATGGTGCTATTAGCACCATGACTACCTCCAATACCGGTACCTAGTCCGCCCTCGTTCAATAGGGACTTACCGGTCTATTCCGACCTTTGCGGGACCAGTAAGTCCCCATTCAAAAAGCCATTCCCCATTCCCATTTCAGCCCCCATAGGGCTCAATGATAAGGGGGAAGGTGCTAATAACGGTACCGCAGATTGCGGTACCATTATTAGCTCTGAAGTCCCTTAACGGGCCCCGTCCATAGCGCCTGGTAAAACCAGGCATTAAGGAAGGGTCCCGCTAAGGGACCTCGTAATATGGTACAAAGGGATTACCGGCACCAATGTCCTTAACGGTGCCCGGTATCCCTTTGCGCCCACCTCGTAATAAGGCCCAAACTGTCTTCTTTTTGCAACACATGGTGTGTATATTAACTCGTCTTCTGAGCTCTCAATCCAAATTAGCACCTCATGCATCCGGCCCTTGAACGAGTTACTAGACATGGTAGACTCTTCCATCATAATACGCTTTAGATCCCCTTATAATGTGTTTGGCTATGGATAATCGATTTTTCTGTATGTCGAGATTACGTCTGCAAAGCGTGCCTTCAAGGAAATCAGACAGAGTTCATGCCTGATAACTGAATTGAGACCATACAGCAGGATAGGTTCAGTCTTAGCAGATAGAAATTTAGAGCAGGCATAATGGAAAATGTACACAGTCTTGTGAACAAACATTTATTTTGGGCGTTAATATCCTCATCTTTCCAGTAAGATTATCCCTCCACATAGCCATAGAGTCATTATTACTGAGAGTATATCACAAATATTTCATAGAAGTTACTAGGTCCAGTCTTTCAGAGTCCATTAATCAATGCATAGGGTCTCATTACATGGTAGGCGGTAGCCATGGCGCTATTAGCACCATGGCTACCCCCTTGCCGCATTCCGGGTCCGTGTTCCCGGAATAGGGACTTACCGTGTCATTCCGACCTTGGAGGACCCGGTAAGTCCCAATTCCGGGAACAATTCCCCATTCCCATTGAGCCCCCTAAGGGCTCAATGGGAATGGGGATGGAGCTAATAACAGGCCCGCTATTAGCGGGCCCGTTATTAGCTCTGAAGTCCCTCAACGGGTCCCTTCCTTAACGCCTGGTAAAACCAGGCATTAAGGAAAGGACCCGCTAAGGGATCTCGTAGTAGGGCGGTAAGGGATTACTGGCACCGGTGCCCTTACCGGTGCCGGTAATCCCATACCGCCTACCGTGTAATGAGGCCCATAGACTTGGTTGTATACCCTGTAGAGAACACCACCACTTTCGACTTTGTACCATTGAACAGCATATTGTTATCAATGGCATACTTTTAAAAGATATTTAACTTACATTGTAAGTCCATAGTTGTTCAGTCAAATAGAATAAAGCTGTTGGCAAAGGCTAGCCAATCCAACCTAAGGCTTCCAATCCTTGCCGACGAGATAGCTGTCACCTGCCACACCCTATCCAGATCACAGATATACAGATTAAAAAGGGTCAGAACTAGTGTGCTCCCTTGCTTCAGCACTATGTAAGATCTAATGTTCGAAGAGAGAGACAGTCATCTTGGGTTAGATGTATCCGCAAAGTGGTACCTTACACATATCAAGTGTGGTGTTGCTCAAGGGTCCTCTGTTTCCCCAGCCGTGTTCAATGCACACATTCAACCTCTGTCCAAGATCATCTTCTCATGACTTCCGCTGTTACTCCTATGCCGATGACACTCAGATTCTGGTCCCGCTTGAATTGTCCATCCTGGAAACAGCAGCTAGGCTTCAGGCCTGTTTGGAAGTGGTGGGAGTTTGGATGCAGGACAACTGGCACTTGTTGAATGGGAATATAGATCAGATAAAGTCAAAGCTACCCCTCCCTTTGACAATTAGGTAATGTTGACACAATCTACAGTGTGCTAAGGGAAATAACCATTAGCAATTTATGATCACACTTTCAACAAAAACTGTTAAGACAAAGTTTATTCTAAAAAAAATACTAAACCTAAAGATATACATCTGCATATGCCTGACATAGTCAACAACTATATAGGTACAGTACTAGATCAGTGAGGTTAGTAAGATTGGGTGTTTATGTGATATATACATGTTTATAACCAGATTTCAATTGTCGACACTGTTTAGTGTTTATGGTTCGAAGACTAGACAGAAATAAGTTACTAGCAATTCCAGTTATACACAAAAAACTCTGAACTTTCGTCAGGACACTAGGTGCTTCAAAAGCATTGGAGAATCATTAGCAGAGACGTGTAGAAAAGGATGTCATCTAAAAAAATAAAAAAAAATTAAAGCAAATGTAAAAGCAAATAATGTATAGAAAGTAGGCGAAAGTTTGACCAAAAAGGCCCTTAAATATAGGGACCATGCAGGAGTTGTAGTTGGCAATGTACCTACAACTTGTTTGCTACGTCTTGGGCTGAAAAATCAATGCGACTATCATTTGTATAGTCGAGGATTTTTCAGAGCTAGTGGTTATCTGCAAATAGTAAGAATGAAGCTGACTTTAGCCTCTTTAAATAAAGACATGGAAGAATCTGAAAAATTAATGTGAATAAGCAGATATATTACCTGAAGGGTCGCAATTATAAGGAGCATGACCAGTGCTTCAGTGGGGCAAAAGCCCTGAGAGTACTGTAGATGGTACTGCAGAAGTGCACACAATGTTACTGCAAGGAGAATGCACCATGCACCCAAGACTCTAAGCACTGGCCACAACCACTGCAGCATAACACACGCATGCAAGCAAACACCTACCCACTGAACACAACCCAATAACATAACACAACCACATCAACACCTATCCACTTCACTTAACATACTAAAACAGTAATTGCAGCTAATGCACAAACTCTTCAATGGATTCCTAACTACCCAAAAGCAATAGATCATAACATAGTAAAATACCCAACAATCTGGCCGGCGGTTATTATGTTGTGGACTGCCGCGGTGACCGCGGACACTGCGATCACAGCACGGCCCTCTTCCACCTAAACAAATACAGCATTTGACCCATCTTTCACTCCCTGACCCTCTCCAGCCACTCTTCCACACCAACTCACTCCCCAAAATAGGATTTTGTCTCTGTTCAACACTGCGCTGTTCGCGGATATCCGCAAATCCAACTTGGCAGGCACATCGGTAAAATGTGATGCCCTTCACGCTTCACTCCAACCAATCAGCAAACTCGTTATGTGTTGGGGGACATGACGGTGTCTTTCTAGCCATTTGGAGTCCTGTCCACAGAGAGAACAGGGAAGTGTGTCCACAGAGCGGACCGAGATATCATTTTGTTGGACTTACTTTTTCGGTATTTTTTTAAAAAATACTGGACGGATTTCCAACAATTTTTAAAAAGCATGCTTTTGTGACCAAGCTGCCGCTCCTGCCACAATTTTGGTGAAAATCTGTCCAGCGGTTCAGGCTGTAGGCAGGAGCAAAGTTTTTCTCCATTCAGTCTATTGAGACAAAAAAATGTTGTGACCTCCCCTATAACTTAACCCCCCTTGAAAAATCCTCACCAATCTTTGCAAAAAACAATCTGAGCGGGCCATATACTTTTTTTGCAAAGTTTGGTGAGGATTCGTCGAGGGGGAGCGAAGTTAGAAGCCGCCCAAAAAGTGCTCTTCCTATGGGTTTAGCAATTTAACCATAACTACAGGGCCACTACCGCGAGCCGTGTAATTATAAATGTATAAACACATTTACAATATGAATATGTTTGTCAACATGTGTAACTTTCCAATCACATTCTATTGTCTACAATGTGCATTTATTGTTTCTCTTCCATGTATGCAGACCAATCAATTAAGATTCACATTACTTAGGCTCTCTAACTGAGAGGTTCCACCTAAAGACAAAGCTGGAGCAAGCATGAAAGTGCTGGCATGAACGAAAGCTGTGCAGTGTGTGAACAAATCTTAACAATTCTTCTGAAGCAGTTTACTGCAGTAGTCACTGCCTGGTGTACATGATAAACTTACTTGTACCAGACCTTGTAGTGAATAAAGAGATAGCATTGCTGAGCCCAAAGAGTCATACGCTTTGAATCACGGGGACAGGAAGTGGCTTCTTCTGACTACTTGTGTAGAGATGGAGACATTTTCAGATAGTGTATTACCATCACAGGAGGAGGAGCAAGCACTGGAAAAAAACAAAAACAAAAAAAAATAAACAAAGTCCAATTGTGGTTGCCGCTGAAAAGGCCAAGGGCAACCACTCCACACCATCATCCCTTGTGGGCGATGATACCAGTGACACACTGTGGACCCTTATAATTGTTGACTAAAGGATCTGCAGATGCACTCAAAATATGATGATGACGGTGATGATGATTATAATGCTGCTTTCAGACCTGGTCATGTGAGTGGACGTGTTTAACAGACGCCCACAGCAAAGCATCCATTGTCTATGCACACATTGGTTGCCATTTTGTCTCAAGAAAAATAAATGAAACCACAGAAGGGCAGATTGTTTAAATATGACTGCACAGGAGTAGCAACACACAGCGGTCTAATAACCATTAGGGCCTTGGTTTCTTCCATATCCACTGAATCTGCCAGCACCACAGCTAAAAAAGCAAACTCTAACACTGACCTGTCCACTGTGACAAAGCCAACATCAGTATCCTGAGATTTGTTCAGCAGCCATAAGTTACCACATTGCTATATACATACTCTGCATAACTGCTGTAGGACTCGGGTATCTGGGAACAGATCATGGCACTGGGAACTCAGAAAATAGACATCAAGGGGAATTGCATGTTCATCAGGAAATGAGTAAGATTGTGTTGGCTGCTAGAACTTATTCTGAGGGAACAGTAAATGTTGTGGAAGAGGATTGTGATGAACGGGCTTTTGGTAGACATCACGATTCCTATGTTAGCATGACAGCATGGCATATTGTTTTATATGTCTGCACCATCTGGCTGGAAAGAAAGAAACACATTTTGTATTCGGCATTAGTCATTAACAATACATAATAATAGATAAAACCACAAAAACTATTTCCCAATTTAAAAAACCAGTGCCATTTTAAAATATAAAAAAGGAATTATAAAAAGGTCTACCAAACATTCTAAACCCCTCTATTACAAACATACAAACATTTATTATAATATTCACATCATTAAAGTTCATTAATAAGCACATTATTTCCCTAGCCTCTTCGTTTAATACATTATTTCTGAGCAGTTGCCTAGTAAGCTTGTCGAATAAAGGGCAGATCAGGACGAAATGTAAAAGGTTTTCATCACGGCCAGACCCACAGGAGCACTCTTTATGCCCCCTCAGCCAATTCATTCTTGCAAAAAAAGGTAAAATGTTTAAATGAATCATTAAAATTGTCCTCCTATGCACCGGGGATCTGATAGTACTTAGAAGACTCTTGTCAAGGGTTTTCTTGGGGGTTGTGGAAAAGAATGGCATTGATGGAACAGCGCTTCATCATACTTCCATATTCTAACCTAACCACCTTATTTTTAAGAGCACTCTTCAGCTCAGCCGGGCTATTAACTTGGTTAAATACAATGTCCCATTTCTATGCCAGCATATTTCAATTATTAATTCTAACAAAAGAATCCAGACGTACTTTGGGCAAGCATAACAACGCTAAGTGCCCCCAGATCAGACCTTAGGACATCCCCTTGGGGCACTAGGGCCTATGCCAGCTATTTTCCTGAACACATCGTTTTGGACAGCATCTCATCTGGAGCAGTCGGTAAATCCACACATGTTGCTGCCATTTAATGTGGATGGACTTTCGCCTGCATCACCCGTAGGCATTTGTCCAGTCTTTTCCCCCCAATTCTATAGTAAAATCATTTTGCAACCATTTTGATAGGATGCGACAAGTTGCCATTCTTATTGGAAAGAATACCTAAATAATTGAATGTGTCCACCACTGAGAGGTTACCTTTCTTTATAGACGATGCACAATTCAGTTTACTGTTCCCAAACACCACTGTCTTTGATTTCCCCAGGTTCAATTCCAGACCACGCTCCTCGAAGAGCCTAGTTGCATAGAGCAAGCGCTGTTGGAGACCCCTCTATGCGAGATCTATCATGGCTGTGTCATCAGCGTACAGTACGTACAGTAACGCCCCACACCTACCCCCATTTATAAGTGGGGGATTGATTGTTACCAAGGAATGAATTATGCTTGTGTCACTGAGTCTGCTGACTTTCGACCCTTTTGCTACTGGTCTCCAAAACGACTTAATATCATTTTCACAAACTGTTTTCTCTAATCTGTCCCACAGTTTTTTCTATATGGGCAGATTTGTTCTTTTCCGGCAGATTTTCGAAGTCAAATTTTAGGGCATGTAGCTAACCAGCATTCAGAGAGCTTGCTTTGGCTTCCTCGTACAGCTTCCCTCTTGCAGCTATACAGTCGGAGTCAAACCAGGGTGCATAAGCTGTCCTTTTAGCCATTACTCTAGATGCGCCACTTTGTTTCTGAGTGACTGCCCCCACCATTCTCTGGGATAATTCCTCAAATACAGTTACTATTTGGCAATCTGTCTTATCCAGTGCAAGTACAACAGATTTTAGGAGACTTATATCTTCATTATTTAACGTCCTTACAATCAGTTCTCTATGCTAGTTCTGCCTATATGTGCCAGTGCCATACTCTCCTCCTGTACTTCTAGAGCATTGTCTCTTGATATCTTTCCATTTGATTAAAAGTGGATTATGATGACACTTCGGCCGGCTGATAACTGAAATGTAATATGTGTTATATGCAAAGTTATCCACCAACCTGTAATCAATCACAGAAGATGGATCACTGTATCTAAAAGTAGCCTCCAACGGAATCTACCTGTCACATCTCCCATTTCGCTCCACCATCTATACGTGTTTTTTTTACAATTCTTTATTCTAAATCCCCTAGTATCCTGTTTAGGGAGAAATATACTACTGTAAGAAATATTGCAAACTGCTACTAGTTACCCAAACTCTATTATGGCATTCTCCTTTGCTCCCATTCAAGGGTTAACTTGATGTGTCTATTTTGCATTGAAGTCCCCCACAACCAAACATCTGGTGTTCACATCATGGGCCAAAAAATGGCTTATAGTGTCCCCTATCTTAAACAATCCATCTGAATTCTCCTTAGGGTGTATGTAAATATTAATAATGAAACGTTTCCCTCCTGATCCTGACTTTGTTTTCGAGGCTAGGTATAATGCACTCTTTATTGCCAATAGCCAGTCTTTCTTCATGGTAATGAAGTATCTTTCAGATCAGCGTAGCGCTGTCCGCACTTGGGTGACCGGGACCCATTTGCCTTCCACCAAATGAGAATACAAAAAACGTGTTAAAATGTGTTAGAAGACAGCAGTCTTCTGTGAGCCTGTTTTCCTACATACAGATCACATCATGCCCTTTCCACCATGCTACCCAATTCGGATCAAAGAGTTTATTTTTCACTCCTGCCACATTCCAACTAATTAACTCTATAGTGTTTTTTTTGCTCTGACATCTTGCTACCGAGTGTAAAATTATAATCATTTGTGACAGTGCACATGGGGGAACATGTTTTATGCAACCATATATGACTCATATGCCTGAATGGACATTCTGCTCTGTATTGGAATAGGAGCCCTACAAAGAGTGTGTTCAAATTCAGCCTTAGAACTGTGATGAGCAGATTGTTGCCGCCAAAATGCAGAGGGGTGTCGCTTTGGGGTTTTACGTGGGTTTCTTGCTCTTGACGAAAGAGCCTCTGCATAGGATCTAGGCACGTGGCATGTATTATGTGTTGTGCCTTTATAAACATCTATGCTATTTAATGACAATGCTTCACTCCAATGTATTACTCATGACCGCAGGTACAAGTTGGCCAACCTAAACCTCATGTTGCACCCCCCACAGGACATACAATCTGAAAAAATCTGATAGTAAATGATAAGACCTGGACTCCTAAGAATTTTCTTCGAGGTTCTTCATGATGTTCTTTTGTTAAAATAAGAGTTCTTATTTCCATGGGCAAGGCCCATGAAATAGCAGATTATATTATGATTGCTCCATCTCTCCAGAATGTCCTGTGACTTCGAGTCTGCAGACCTTCTTGCATTGATTGCAGCTGCTTATCCTGCTTTGGTTCCCCCGATTGCTGCATGTTCCAAGCACTGGTCCCGGAAGTAGTACTCAGCCCCACTAAGCTGCTGCTCATTTCGCCACTTGCACTCTTAGAGATCATTTCACCTTCAGTTGGCATAGGTTATTCACTGTTATGACCTTTGATTCCTGTATCAACTAGCTATTACGCTTGCAAATCAGGTGGCATAACCCTAATGCTTCCCTAGCAAAATCTGTCTCTGAACTGGGAGCCTCTTTCTATGAGTTAAACGTTGTTTGGCATGCAGCTTCACCTTTGGGATGAACTTAGCATTCGGCTACTTGCACATTCACTATTGCTCTACTTTCTTGAGTTTCTTTATCTACTTTAGCTTCCACCAGTTTGACAATGATGTCCAGGCATTTCTCGAGGCATAACACATCTTCAGCATGTTGTATCTGCGGTGTGTGGATATCACCACGCAGATCGGCGAACTCAACATTCATTCGGGCTAACTATTCCACCAAGTAACTTTCTCTCATTCTAGGTAGTGACATATTTGGGCTTCTACTTACAACTGTAGTTGCCTCATAGAGCTGGTGAAAGAAAACAATATCATTGTCAAGATGTGAGTCCTCTGCCTGCTGTTCATGCTCAGTAGCTGAAGTTTGAAAATCCTTCCCCGACCATCTTGGCCCGATTGGAAACTTCTCTTGGAAATACTGTAATGCAGTCATTGTTTTGCTTACGTCATGATTCAAATTAATAGGTGCCCTGCAGCTCAGATTGTCCATGCAATCCCTAATAACCCAGTCAATTATGGGATTGTAAGAGAGTACACATAGAAGTTGTGTTGAGCAAGACTTTTAGGGAGAATTCTCCAGAATGGCTAATTTCCCTTAACTACTGAGTCCCTCAGCACCTTTGCTGGATTTCTAGGATTTATTTTTTAACCTGGTAAGAGTTTTAGCCTTTTTTTCCCACTCTTACATGCGTTTTGCTGTGTGTTATACATTTTAGTGTTCATAGACTTTGGAGCCTCACCTGCTCCATAGGCATCATCATTTTGCTATGTGTCACACAGCACCTTTAGTGCAGTGACACAGGGTTGTCTTTTTCAGACTTACCACTTTAAACTCCATTTTCTGGGACTGACTACTGTCTCCCAGAACATGTAAAGTTGCCACTGACTGTATTAGTCTTTTTAAATTCACAGACCCAGTACAAACTATCTTCCAAAGAATACAGGAAAGGGTTAATAGTTATCCTTTTTGTCTGTTTCTCATAGAACATTATTTCGTTCCCCTTTCTTTAAGATTCGGCTGGTGGCAGTGGTATCTACTGTGGTCTATGAAAGTAGCCTTAGTACTGTTTTAGGCTAAGTTAGTAGCCTCAAACTTTAATCGGATGGACCCCATTTAATTTTATTTGGTTCCGGCTGGGTTTAATCGCCATTTCTTTTTGTAAAGGTCTTTCTCGTGTTTTACTCTGCGTGCCAAACCAGGTTTGGTTCCTTTGTTCTCTGTCCTTTGTTGGGCTTCTGAACAGAAGCCCTCCTTAGGCACCTGAGAGTCTAGGTAGACAGGATGTGAAGGAGGGCTTTTAGGCCTCCTGCACAGGGTCTCCTTGGAGACCCAAGTCACACTCTTGTTTGATTGGCTAGGTGACTGCGCTGCCAGGACAGCCACTCTGCTGTGTGATTGATAGCCAGGCTGCGTGAATGGGGAAAACTGCATAAAAAGCAGGTCTCTGGGACTTGGAACGATGAGTTGCCACTGGATCGAGAGAACTGAAGACAAGCTGTAGGAAGAGTACTGCTGCAACTACTGAACCTCCCGGTGAAGCCCTGTTGCGGGTCCGAATCTCCTAAACTTCGACGACAAAGAAGATCTGCAAGGAATCTTCTTCCCTTGAGCTGTTGGGACCAACCAGTTCACTAAACACCAAGCAAGCCACCCTCCCCTGATCAAATTTGCTGTGCATCGCTGCAGTGAACCGGATAGCCAGGGGGACCAGACCCTGTTTGGGTTTTAAGGAGCACACCTTTTATTTGTTGCTTTGCTCTTCTGCTGGTTTCTTCCCTGGGCAGTGCAGGGCCCTCCAGTCTTCCTACTTCATGTCAGTCTGACAGTCGCTTCAGGAACCGCGAGCCTGTAGGATCTGCCAGGAACTTCTGCCTCAGCTACAGCATTCTTCTTCTTCTAAGGTACTGTTCAAACCCGGTTGTTGGTTCCGTCCGACCGTGGTGAAAGTGTTTTAAATCTTTCACAAATCCGAGAGCCTGTCCTTCTCTACTCTTTTAAGTAACTTTTCTTCCGACCAACTTCATTTCGAACTCTTGGCAAAGACTTATCCGCAAACTCCTCTGAACTGTGTGATCCTCCGCAAAGACTCTGAACCATAGTAAGCCTTTTCTAGATTGCCCTGCCTACTTACTTGTTGGTGTTGCTTGATTTTGAATAACCTTGTCTTTCCCTCCCTTTTTAAATTACTGGAGTCCCATTTTGCTTACACTTCATTTTGAGCTTAACTTGTCCAGAATTCATTGAGTGTTGTGTAGTGTATTAAGATTGTGATTTCCTGCTGCTTTACTCAGTGAACAGTTTTACAATTGATGGTGTAAATACATGTATATTCTTTTACTCAGAAACCTTTAGTCAGTGTTTATTTGAACCATAGCAATTGCTGTCCTTTGTGTAACGTCTGATACTGTTCACCTTACTCTTGAGATAAGTCTGGCTGCTCAGCCATCGCTACCACTTTACTGTGTAGTACAGGCTTTTACCAAAGGTGAATTTGTACTGTCACTTGTAGTCTTAATTGTGTGTGGTGTTCCCAAAGGGTACTGCATATGATTCTGCCTAACACCCCGCTGGTTCCATCCCTTGTTAGAGATGGAACCTGGGAGAGCCACATGTGTTGCCTGTGGTTGCCTTCTCATGCAACTGAACTCTTAAGTCTTTTGTGCCACCACCCACCTTTGCTCAAGTGTAGGGTCTGTTGGAATACCTCCTGCTGTGCCACTAGAATGGGGTTGGAGGCAGTTCTCCAAGTACAGACAGTCTGTACAACACTCCAAGCCTTGCAAGAGTGAACCATCAGAGAAGGATGACCCTGGATGCGGCACGTCTGCCCCAACTCTTAAAGCTTTGCTTTGAGCTGGAACTGATACCTGCTCGGTATTTGTCCCGGCCACCTTAATCTCTGTAACTTCAGAAACTTCCATGTGTTCTCTCAAAATACCTTCTTGTACATGCAAGTCAGATGGAGTCGCTGATACATCTTCTAGTTTATTTTCCACATCCACTGTGACCTCCAGCACCACTGGTGCCTCCATGTGTGCCTCCATATGTGCCCCAAGCCACTCCCTTGCACTTCTGGTGTTTTCTGTATCCTATGGGGAGGGTGTTTGCTACAAGATTGACTTCTCAGGGCCCACTTAATAACTGACTGGGTTCCCTTACTTGTCTGGTGCAATGCAGCACGTTGGCCCATTACCTTGCCAGCTGCTTGGCCCTTGCGAATAATACTGCTATTCAGGTTTTTAGACCTAGTTATTACCCCCATTGTGAAATTTGGGGCTACAAACCAGTTTGTAATTTGCTTAGAGCATTTGCTCTTTGATGGATTAATCTTGGGTCCTATTTCCCCCCTTTCCCCTTCTACTTTTCTACTGTATCACTGTATAACCAACCACAGAGTGCGGACAAGGCCCCTTGTGACTCACCACTGTAGAAAGCATGAGCTCTGTTGGCTGTGGCTGTAGCTCACTGCAGGATACTGATACTGTGTTCTACATACATTCAGCGATTTACTGGCACCAGGTGACTGGCAAGCACGTACCAGCTTTTTTGACCAGTCCATAGTAGATGAGGCAGGCACACATGGAGACGATGGAGTACAGGGACTCGTTTGTTGTTCATGCATTCTGTTCAGCACACCTAGAGACTTGGAGAGTTAGAGGAAAAGGCCTCTCAACGTGTGCCTCAAAATGTATGAGCACATTTGCATTGCACAGAAGCACTCAGTAGCCGCTTCCGACTTGTACACAATATAAATACAATATACTGCACACTGCAGGGGGAGGGGGTTGCCCAACAGGATTAGGTAGAGGTACTGGCTGAGGGAGCTGAGGGAGTTACACCCTGACTCACCTTGCGATGTCACCTTCTGCCTCTGCCCCTTCACCCCTCGTCCTCAGTGGCTCCAGCAGCTGCAACACTGATAGCCTGGCACCTGGAAGGCACGTAGGTTGCTAGACAGCTGCTGTATGGGGATCCTGCCCTGCCGTCCGATGCCTTGGCCAGCCCCCCAGCAGTTCTGGAAGCAAAGGAGACAACGCTGGAGGAAAGTAACCAAAGCATCATTCACCATGAACTGAAGCATTAGGAACTTTTGTTACCCTTTGAGACCATCAAGTGGGCCACTTCCGAAAGCATCTTCAAGCAAGAGGTGTGTACTGTTGGAACAGAACACTTTCCTTGATCATTCATGGTCATCACTTAGTGAGACAAGAATCCCTAAAAATGAAAGACCAAGATTTTGAGACAAACTATTCTCTGACAATATTTGTTTAGTATGGGCTACTGAGCAAAAAATCTCACATTTGTGTTCCAGTTAAGCCATTGGAAAGGACCATGACTAAAATCACCTGCATTTGACCTTTATGAACCTTCACAAGAGATTCTTATGATTACTTTGGCGTGCAATCTCACTGATCCCAATTGAGTTAATATGAAGGATAATAATAAATGGACAGCCAAAACAGTGATGGGTCGAAGGTTGTGATTGAATCTGAATGACCGGCCATGCTCTGGGCAACCTTCCACACCACCGTTACTGAGCCCATATGTGCCATTGCAAAAGGGGTCCAACCCAGGGACTGCACCAACTGTAACTGCGACCCCCGAAGTCTCCCCTGCTAGCCCCGTGCTCTCCCTAGCTACCCCTAAAAAAGAGTTTTAAAAAAAGATGTTAAAAAATAATTAAATGTTAGCTCCTGGGCTGTGGCCAGTGCCGTGTGTTTCTTTGTTTCTGGAGTGGCTGGCTTTCTAAAAAAAACATGAGGTCCCAAAAGTGTAACACCTTGAGCAGTGACCCTAAATAAGAAAGAATAGAAGTAACACATAATGTGTCTTTGTGAATTCTATACAATAATTGCTAGATTCATTAAAGGTTTGTTTCAGGCACGCTTCCGGGGGTGAGTGACTGATTTAATCTGTTTTTAAACCCTTCAACGCAGCCTTTCATTCTTCTGAGGTTGCTAAATGAGTAGCAACACAGGTTGAGTGATATTGTATGTATATTTGTTCTATATAAAGCACATAAGCTTAAGTGCTATATAATAACACATCATTTGGCCATGTACGTCTGTTTGCATTCAGTGATTTTATTAATATGGGCCGATACACACCGATATTAATGATACATATGGTGATCTATTTTTCTATGAAATGTATATCACATTATAGTGATATTGTAACCACATTTTTTGTAGTGTACTTAGGAACAATGCTATGTGATGCCACTTCCTGTTTTGTCAAGGGGTGAAAGTTCATGTACAATCGCTTCCTGTGGTGATGCCACTTTGGGGTGGGGTCAAATGACATCACTTCCTGTGATGTAATCAGAGGTCATGGTAAGTAACACAAGTGAAAAGGGTCAGTCTTGCCTAAATGAATATCCCCATAGACTCATTTCATTAACATATCATAATAGTCATATCTGTTTCTTCAACAATTATGTTATATTCAAAGAAAGACCTATTGGTCTATTGGCACACATAAAACATAGAACAAGTTATTTCTGGCTGGACATGGACAAAGTACATGTTGTTTGTAGGAAATACATATTCGATAAAAGTGGTTCAAATTTGTTGATACAAATTGACATTGAATGCTTAACCACCTACTGTTGTGATGAACAGAGGTTAACACAATTCATACAATTTCTAAACAGGGGAATAGGACAACACATACAACAGTGTGAATACATGGCACACAAAGGGTAAAGTGGTCTACACAGGTGTGTTTCTGCCCTAGTGGGCTACTGAGTTAGCCT
Organism: Ambystoma mexicanum; assembly: GCF_040938575.1. Lineage (NCBI taxonomy): Eukaryota > Metazoa > Chordata > Amphibia > Caudata > Ambystomatidae > Ambystoma > Ambystoma mexicanum. The sequence goes on along the minus strand of NC_090928.1, from coordinate 825,657,849 downwards.
GTCTTGTACAGGCCTTCATCAGGATGACAAGGGAGTTGTGAAGAGAGCCTGTTCGGTAAGTATGCTACCAACGGAGTAGGAGACAAGGGATAGTTTAGGTATTTCCAATTTATCAAGGAGGCAAGACAATGTTTATTATTACTTAATTGAGGTCTGTTAATGTCTGGTTTGTAAATTATCTTACCGTGCTTTGGCGAAGAGCTCTTCACGGTTCAAGTTTTTAATTGTGGGTGGAGGTCTAAGGCTTGTTAGAGGTTCTCCTGGATAGACTTCATGTTATCAATGCTTGAAGTTCAATCTATGGATAAGAGACTGGCATCATTACATGTCTATTGATGAAATACATCACATCAACAGGGTGCCGAGTGCTAAGGAGCACCCACTCAAGAGCTTATGTGTGCACATCACAGTCTGATATTCACTTTGTGGTGGTGGAGCATGAGTCCAAGTCGGATTTGGCAGCTTTTAATGCCTGGCCAGGTCGAAATGCCTGTCAATGTGGAAAACACAATGGGAGAGGAATATCTGTCTAGCTTATTTTCTTGTAATGTAACTGGGTATCTACACACATTGTTCTTAAAATGATTCAAAGCAGTTGTATGCAGTAAATCTGCAATGATGTTGCATGTGAATACAGCAAAATCAGATGATGCTTTATACTCTGATCGTTGCAATATCTAAAATTCAATCATATATATTGAAAAGAGGTGTAATTACCCAACGTGATTATTTGTGGGTGGAGAGCAGCATTTTGCATGTACTCGGCGTGCTGTCGGGAGGCTGGTGCAGCTGAGACGTAATCCGTTCAGAGGGTGTCTGCAAAAGACAATCCCTCATCAGACAATGGAATAGGGTGGTTGTGTGTTTACCCCGTCTGTTGCCAGCTAGGCAATCGCTTACCTGGTTGCTTTAGGAGTCGTGCAGCAGCCGCGCAGCAGTCTGTGTTCTGCAAAGAAGGATTGGTCGTCATGCGACCACTTGTTTATATACTGGTCAGCAATTTTGAGGCACATACTGCTTGTTAAGCATGCATATCTGTTTTGTTTACTGACGTAGAGCACTAAACAAATTGCGGCCTAATTTTGAGCAATGTGTGCAAAAAATGACATCAGAATTTGGTGAAAATATATTGTTGGTGTGAGGGTGGTTGCCATGGTAACCGTGCAGGAGTGTAACCTAATATTGAGAGCAGTTTGCGTGTTAACTAAGCTTGAGCCCAATTGGGCAAGTGGATGAATGATGTAAGCTGCTCTAATGCACCCGGACCGAGAATGGTCACTATATGGCGATATCTAAGTGTACCTTGATTTTAAATTGGAAGGCAATCATCATGTGGTTGCGCGATTAGTGCAACTGATCGGCCAAATGGATGCTCATTACATGGGGCGATACATTGTTTAGGATTAGTACAAACTTGTGTAAGTCAATGATGCTCACACTGGGCAATCACAAGAGATGTTTTTCTGTACAGTGTGCATATTGAGAATGGATAGTTACGATTGACACAGAATTATATATAATCCTGAACTACTTCAATTGAACAGTGTCGTGTTGACTAGACACAGGGAATTCTACTGTTAAATGTACACAGGCACATAAGTCAATTTCATACGTATAGCTCAGAGGCAAAACACATGCTTTGACCACAGTTCAGTACGTGTAGAGATTACAGATAGAGGTTACTCGCCCAGTGGTTTGTATTGTTTAGAAAAAGGACTTCCATTCCACATTGATGTTTAAGCCCTCATTGACAGTATTGAGCTTATGGACCCATCTCTGTTCGAGTTGCATCATGGCTTTGTTGATGTCTCCCCCTCCGAGGGTTGGTTTCAACTTTTGCAGGATGAACCATTGTATGTCTCTGCCGGTATGTTTCTTCTCGGTGTAATGGTCCACCAATGGTTTATCAGGGACCTTATTGCGTATGCAGGACCGGTGCTCTGATATCCTGGTTTTCACTGCTCTGATGGTTTATCCTACATATAGTAGCCCGCATGGGCATTTAATGACGTAGATGACCATTTTGGTATTGCAATTTGTGTGGTCAAGTAACTTCCACTGGATGTTGTTGGAGTCAAAGGTCTGCTTCTGCACTGTGAAATCACACGCTACATAGTGGCCACACTTGAAGTGGCCCTGTACTGGAGATAGACCCCAAAGGGTGTTTGTTGGAGCCTCAGGTTCGATGAACGTATGTACTAATGACTCTTTCAAATGTTTGTTCTTTTTGTAGGCAAAGCATGATATTTTGTCCAGGGTCCCTGGGTGTTTGACTAGGTGCCAGTGTTGTTTCACTGTCTTCTGAATTAGGGTACTGAGAGGACTGAATGTGGTAATACATACAATGCGACTCATGTTAGACTTGACTTTGGTTTCTAAACAAATGTCTCGGGAGGTGTTAGCCGCTCTCTTCTTGGCGTCTTTGATTGCTTTTCTTGGGTAACATCTCTGTGACAATCTGTTTTTTAGATCCTGAGCATGTGTCTGGAATTTTGCGGGTTCTGTGCAGTTATGTCACAGATGCACAAACTGCCCATATGGCAAATTGTATTTCAATCTATCAGGATAGTAGCTTCCAAAATGTAGTAAAGTGTTTCTGTCCGTACTTTTTCTATATATTTCTGTGGCAAGTCTGTCACCTGATTTGTAGATGTGCAGATCCAGGAAATTGACATTGTGATGATTCCATTCAAGGGTTAACTTGATGTGTCTATTCCGTTCATGTAGCCATAAGTGGAATTGCAGAAGTCTGGTTGGTGTGTCTTTCCATATGAGCAGAATGTTGTCAATGTATCTCTTTCATGAGATGATGTTGTTTAGAAATGGGTTGTCAGTGGAGTAGATGTTATCAATCTCATATTTGGCCATGTATAAATTGGCAACGTCTGGGGCGAATGTTGCCCCCATACTGACCCCTTTTACCTGCTTGTATATCTGGGTTTTGTACAGAAAAAACTTCTCGGACATGGCCAGTCAAACACATTCCAAAATTAAATTTGTTTGTGTGGATCAGGTGTCATCTCTCTAGTCTAAGAAGGTCATGTGATGTTACTTCCGCTACCCCTGGCATTTTGGTAAAATCATGTCCATGGTCCAGCCATATGCAAATGAGCCAGGTACTGCCACCAATGGTAGCAGCCCAGCCTGAACTGCTAGGCCAGGTACTATCTGCACAGAAACACAGTGAGGTGCAGCTTGGTTCCCTATGGCACAGTGAGCAAGGGGGAGGTTAGGGTTAATTCCAAACCTTCCAGCCATCATGTCTGTTTTTTTGCATTAGTCACCCTAAGTGGGACGGATATGCCCAGAAATGTGTCCAGAGCCTGCCGGGCCTAGAAACCCAAGCTACTCCTCACTGATGATGCCCAATGAGGCTGCAACATGTCTGGGGATGCTTGTGGTCTCATGCCTGCTCCAAAGGCAATACCGACTCTCCGTTCTCACCAAGAGCCCATATCCAAGCCCGCATCACTGCGGCATCTAACAATTCGGCTGAACTCTTTAAAATCTGCAAGGAGCAGGCCAACCCTGCTGCAGTTTCTACCTCTCCTGTCCCCTCCCAGGCCCTCTGTACGGCACTGTCCTCCCACTTCATTTCAAAAACTCAGGACCTCCTGTCCTCACTCTCCTCCTATCACCTCCCCCCCTCTTTTCCCTGCCCGTCCTCTGCCCCTTCTGCAGCCACCCCTCCTCTCCCCTTCTCTGCCTTTCCCCTTTTTTCTGCTGATGAGGTTTCGAGACAAGTCCGATCTATGAAAGTCTCGTCAAAACAGGTCCACCCCTGTTCCTCCAAAACTATCAAGGACCACATCGATTCCTTGGCTCCTGCCCTTGCTGACTTCTGCAACCACTCCTTCGCCTCTGCAGTCTTCCCATCCCCTCTCAAGCACTCCCTTGTGCACCCCCTGCTTAAGAAACCCTCTTCCGACCCTTCCTGCCTAGCTAACTATCGCCCAATCTCTATCACTCCCTTCCTGGGCAAGCTCCTGGAGAAACTGGCCATCTCCCAGCTTAATCTCCATGCTGAATCTGTTGGTAGCCTTCATGACCATCAGTCTGGCTTCAGAGCCGCCAGAAGCATGGAAACTGCTCTCCTGAACATCCGTGAGGATCTACTCTCGAACCTTGATTCTAACATTCCATGTGTTCTCATTTTGCTCAATCTCTCTTCTGCCTTTGACACTGTCAACCATACCATCCTGCTCAACCATCTCCGTGATAACCCGGGTATCACTGGTCAGGCTCTAGCTTGGCTTACCTCTTTCCTCTCAAATCGACCCTCCCAGGTACAACTGGGGTCTTTCCTCTCTGACATCTTTTTCTCTACCTGTGGTGTCCCCCAGGGTTCTAACCTCTCTCCTTGGCTGTTCAACCAGTATCTGGCACTTCTTGCAATCCGCATCTCTGCTCTCTGCCCCAACTTTCAGTGCTATGCGGATGATACCCAGCTCATTTTCAGGCTACCCTCGGCCTCCTCTTCTCCTTCCCTCATCTCTGACTGTCTTTCTGCTATCCAGGAATGGTGTGCCGCCAACGACCTCTGCCTTAATGCCAGTAAGACTGAGATTCTACTCATCGACACAAAACACATTCCCTCCTTCCCGGCAGCTCTCTGGCCGGCCTCACTTGGCCCTCTTCCTGCTCCTACCTGCAAGGCAAAAAACCTCGGGGTCATCTTCGACTCCACACTCTCCTTCTCTCCTCACATTTCTGACGTTTCTAAGAAGTCACACTACCAGCCGAACCTCCTCAGAGGTATCCTTCCTTTCCTCTGCTTCCCCCAGAAGCTCACTGTCTCCAGAGCCCTGGTTCTCTCGAAGCTGGACTACTGTAACAGCCTCTATCTAAATCTGCCTGCCTCTACTCTCCGTCCACTGCAAATCATCCAGAACAGGACTGTGAGACTTGTCCTTGGCCTCAAGCCCAGGGACCGTATCTCTCCAGGACTGAAATCGCTACACTGGCTCCCTGTGGCTGCGAGGAAAAAGTTCAAAACCCTCTGCATTGGCCACAAGGCCTTCTGGGGCCTTGGGTCAAAATACCTTCAACTCTCTCTTCCTAAATATCTTCCTTCTCAAGCTCTTCGCTCATCCGCCTCCAACTCCCTCAGGGTCAGCCGCTTCTCCAAGCAACGAGTTGGGGGGAGATCTCTCTCCGCAGCAGGGGCCTCCCTCTGGAACAGCCTTCCTGCCTCCCTGAAACTTGAGGAGAACCATCTCTCAGTTCCGGAAGCACCTCAAAACCTTCCTCTTTGCTTCTGCTTTCTCTCCCCCTCTCCCCTGCTAATCACCGAAACTGTACTGAATCAGCAACTGGGCCACTCACCAATCCCGGTCCTTGGCCCAGCCACTCTCCCCTGCACTGCCTCCCTGGCAACCCCTGCACTGCGGGACTGTCTCTGTATCCCTACAGCCCCCTTCCCAGCAATTGTCTGCACTTATACTGCACTTGCCACCAGCTGGCCCTTACTATTTATCTTGTATTTTACTAATCACTTTGAACTGCACTTTCCCCTCTCCCTTCCCCCTTGCACTTTTTCCCGTCCCCTCTACTCATGCACTTGCGTGATCTGAATGACACCTGGCCTAGTAGGATTGTTTGTCTGTCTCCCCTTGTTCCCCCCTCCCTGCCGCGTCGCGCCTTGAAACACTTGTGTATAGGCGCGTTACAAATACCATATCATATCATATCATATCATATCATATCATATGCAAAAAGAATGTGAACTAGCAGTTTGGGCTGGTTGGCCCCCTTTGGGGTTGACCAAGCCTGATTTGCATATGGTCTTTCCCCTTCTGTAATGGCTTGGCAGGCTGAAGAACAATGGTCTAAAGGGTTGCCCAGAGCAATGCCAGAGGTTAGGATTAATTCCAATCCTTCCATCATCACCTCTTTTGTTTTGTAATAATAAATGGATACAGGTAATTCTAAGTCTATGTCAGAAAGGGTGGTCTGCTAAACCGATCACCCATTCATCGTATTCCATGCCAACAGCATAATGTACACCTGTGCCCTGATGCATAAGTATCCTTGTCTGCTGCACCTGCTCCTCAGTGGCACAGAACATATTCAGAAGTCACAGATGCCCTGCCTGACAGCTACTGTAACAGCAAAGTTACAAATGTGCTGAGGCTACATTTATAACCTGCACCTCTGTTCCAAAACAACATCAGTATGATAAATTATCATCAACTTCAATCTGAAACATAAGCCATACCTACATTTTGGGTATGATGGCTGGTCATTCAAATAACTATTAAAGCCACACCTGATCTGTATCATACACATGTCGACACTGTGAGCCCAGTCCAGCTAAAGGCAGGATGTGTGTATTCTCCATAGACAGGCTGAAGGGTAACACCTCTCTCTCTCTGAGACACCCTCAGAAGGAGCAGCTTCGGAAGAATGCTTGAGAGGGCACACCATAAACAAAAGGATTAGCTTTGCACCGGGTGTTGTGTAGCAATGGGCCTTTAATGCTATTGACTTAGGAGGGGGATGGGGTTAGTGTATCAAAAGGGAGCTCAGCAGCATTGGAGAAGGATTCCATCAACTTGATTTCCTCTGCTCCTCGCCTTACTTCCTCTCTAATACACTTCCTTTAGCACAAATAATGTTGGCCATGATGCAACCAGATAATAGTGGTGACGGGATAAATTCCTTTTGGATGTGGTACCCTAACGATAGACAACCTGTTTTTCTTGTCCCATGTTTTTTGCAGTTCTCTGGACCCTTGGCTATTTCTGAGCAATTGATAAAATGGAAAATCAGACTTGATATATGTATTTTGAAGCTATTTCTAGTGGACTTGGACACTAGCACTACTAATATCAGACTTGGAGGTATGTAGTTTCTTTAGAATATGTAGGCAGGGTTTATGTCAACCTTTGGACCTAATCCTCTATATTACATTTGTGGTTATATGGACAGGATTGTAGAGATATGTTTGGAGCATTACTTACTATATTTGATAATTTATGGTGGTGTATATTTACTGTCCTTTTTAGGTAATCCCTTCATTGAATCTGGAACCTTATGTGTGACCCTGGATTGCATGGTGGTGGCAAAGATAATTGTGTTTACCCTGAAGAAAGTTTGTGCAGTTGTAGCCAAGAAGAACTGAAACGGGTCGGGATATATATGTTTTGAACTGCAACACTTGTAGAGTGTACTGGGTGTCAAAGTCATTTGTGTGTATTCAATTGTTAAATGTGGTTAATTGTGTGTTATGTTAGTGAATAGGTTTATTTTATATCCACCATGTGGGTTTTATTTTGGGTCATGTTCATTTAGAACATATTAATGAGTTTTTTATCTATTGGAAACTAATTAAAACTGCTAGAATTGTGTATATGATCGGTGTACCCAGTCTATTTTTTCAGGACTGCAAGGTATAGGAGGGCGTACATCACCTTATTGATATAGAGGAGTTAATTTGTGGAATTACATTTTTGGTACCTGCTCTTTTTTGTGTACAAAGCCTTTTCAATGACCATTAATAATTCACAGGAACCTATGCCTCCTTCCTGGAAGTGATCAGTGATCATTCCAATATTTAAGAAGGGGAACAGAAGTGACCCGATGAAATACTGACCGATATTGACCTTTAAGATATGCTAGAACAGCACATGTTACATTGGGAACAGCCAGTGTATTTTTTTTTTACCTTGGTTGGATATTCTTTTATTGTTTAACTGATTGCATTGCTACATCTCACATCCACACTCCTTATGAGAGCATAGCCTTACCTCAGTCAAAATTAGCATAAAGGTGACTGAGGTATATCTCTTAGCTGTGCCTATTTCACCTTTGTACTTTATGATCAGGATCACTGAAGCAATAGAACCTGCTGGGGGTGGTGCATTACGAGTCTGGAAATGCCCCTGGGGCGATAGTTACAAGCTCGAGTGTAGCGATTAGTTGAAGGGCTAAAGGGAGGAAAGAGGAAGATTGAGGAAGAGGCTGTTGCAGTAGTCCTGCCTAGAGAGAACCAGAGCTCTGGAGACATTGAGCATGTGTGGGAAGGTGAGGAAATGTAGAATGCCTCTGAGGAGGTGAAGCTAAAATGTGGACTTCTTTGGAAGTTCTGTGATGTGTGGAGAGAAATAGCAAGAGAAGTCAAAGATGACCCCACGTTTGTTTTGACTCACATGTGGGTGAGGGGGGTAAGGAGGGTGGCCAGAGAGCAGGGGGGAACAAGGAGCAGGTATCCTAATGAGAAGGATCTCCTTCCTACTGGCATTAAGGCAGAGATTGTTAGCAGAGCACTGTGCCTGAATAGCAGTCAGGCAGTCAGGTTTGAGAGAGGAGGGAGATGAGGTAGAGGTTGGTAGCTTAAAGGAGAGCTGTCTGTTGTCTGCATAACACTGGAAATGAGGGGAGAAGGTGGAGATAAAGTGGGCCAGAGGGATAGGTAGATATTGAAGAGCCATGGCAATAGGATAGCGCCCTGAGGAATGCCACAGGTAGAGCGTGAGGTGGAGGAGAGAAAATAACCCATTTGACTTGGGAGGACCTATTTGAAAGGAAGGAGGTCAGCCACTCCAGTGCCCGGTCCGTGATGACTAGGGTATCATGGAGACGATGTATGAGGATGGAGTGGTTGACTGTGTCAAAGGCAGAAAAAAGATTGAGGTGGATCAGAACATAGGGAGAGTTTTGTCCAGGCTTGAGAACAGGTCTTCACAAGTGTTCAGGTGAGCAGTTTCTGTGCCTCTGGATGCCCTAAAACCAGACTGGTGGTCATGGAGGCAGCCAACCATTAAGGTGTGGAATGTCAGTTTTGGGATGAACAGCTTCTCCATGAGTTTTCAAAAAAAAGGGGTGATAGAGAAAGGTTAAGAAGGGTCAGCAGATGGCATTTTTAGGAGATGGTGAGCAGGAGATTGCTAAAGGGGTGGTGGGAAGGAGTCAGTGGCAAAGGTATGTTTGTAGATTTCAGCCATGGCTAGTACTAGAGAGGCAATTTATTCCTTGATGGTTCTGGAAGAGCATGGGAGCACCTGTTTAGAAGAGACTTTCATGGAGCGGACAACTCTAGAGATCTTGTCTGGTGCAATGGGAGAGAATGAGGAGAGTATGGAGTGAGAAGGTGGCCAAGGGAGGCAAGAGAAGGGGTAGGGCCGGGAGGGGGGCAGATGACAGTGAGGACAGGATGTCCAGAGTTATGGAGGAGAAGTGGGCAGCCAGTGCAGTGCAGAGGCCTTGGGAGGGAGGAGGAGAGGACAAGGCTGAAGTAGGATTGGCAAGTTCCTTGCAGATTTTAAAACGTTCAGCCGTGTTATGGGTGGCTCCAGTGATACTGATATGGACATGAGCATTCTTCTTGGAGCAGATGGTGAGACAATATTGCCATTAGAGTAGGCGGCAGGCCAGTTTGTCAGAGGATGAGCTAGATGGCCACCACTTCCACTCAGCAGCTTTGCACTTGTATTTGAAAGCTGCCAAGTCGAAGTCATACCAAGAGTTGTATTTGGAGGCAGGCTTCATACAGATCCTCATGATGGGGGCAAGGATGTCCAAGGTGTTAGAGATAGAGAGATGGAGGTTAGTTAGAACAGAGTCAGTAGGAGAGTCAAAGGAAGGGAGCAGAGGAGGGATGAATGAAGAGGAAAATGCAGTGACTGACACATACTTCATTGGTCAAATGGCGGAGAAGGAGGCTGGCAGTGTGTGCAGAGGCTTCATCTGGGGACAGGGGAGGTCAAGGTGGGAGGGGAGGATAGAGTGGTCAGACCAGAGAGAGGGGGAGATAGAGGGTTGAAGAGTGGGCTGTCTGTTGAGATGAGACCATCCAAGGTGTGCCCGGCTGGGTGGGTTAGGCCGGAGGGAAGGCTAGTGAGGGAAAGAGAGTTGCCGAGGTTGGAAAAGAGTACAATGGCCACATCCAGAGAGTCGAGATGGATGTTACAGGCCCCAAGGAACATTAGCCTGGGGAGGAGGCAAGAAGAGCAGAGGAGAGGTCCGCCCATTCCTAGAAGAAGATAGAGGTGGGTCCGGGGGGCCTGTAGATGGTATCAAGAGTAAGAGAGAAAGTAGGTGAGACAAATAGCCTGCAGGCAAGGCTTTCAAAGGATGAGTAGGGGATGATGGTGGCAGGAACCCACTCAGGGAAGATCAGAGCCACCCCGCCACCTGGCCGGGAGGGCTGGGATTAGACAGGATCTTGTGCCCTCAGGGAGAAGAGTGTCAACATCAGTGATGGAGCTGGCCTTGAACCACATCCCAGAGAGAGCAAGGATGTCAAGTTCAAGGTCTTCAAGGAGGAGACAAATGTCAGAGGAGTGTTTGATAACAGAGTGAAAATTGAAGGTAGCTAAGTGAAGCTAGTTGCCCCCTTTTAATGTTTTTTGAGGGGAGGCACAGGGTTGGGGTGCCACCACTGGTGGGGGAGGGATGGGAGATGGGGGATGAAGGGGCGGCAGGAGAGGGGAGAGCTGAGAGCCCTGGTCCATGATAGTGCCATTGTGATAGACATTAATGTTGCCCCTGGAAGATGTAAAGTGAGTCAATAGCACTTCCTAATCATGTGCCACCAGTAATGGGTGAGAAGAAAAAGGGGAGAAGACAGAAACCATATGGGGAATCCATTAGTCAGATGAAGGAACAGCAAAGGGAATGCCAGTGATTGTCTGGAGGGGGCATTGTTTTTGGTGTCTGCAATGGGCAGACATGTGTCTACATTTCTTCCTTCCATATTTTCAGATGGAGGGAGGATAGGTGATGGAGAAGCAGCTAGAATAGATGGGGGAGATGGAGATCACCATGGGGGCAAAAAAGGGGGGATCAGAAGATAGCAGTGGAGAGGGTTAGAAAGCACTGTACACAATAGACGTTCACCAGGTGGCAAAGCAGACAAAATCAATTTGCACACTAAAAATGTCCAAATTCTAAAATCATTGAACACATTAGAATTGCCCACATTAAAAAATCATTTAACCCATTAGAAATTGCCAAATTCAAAAATCATTTAACACATTAGAAATTCCCAGATTCAAAATCATGTAACACATTAGACATGCCCAAATTCAAAAATCATTTAACACATTAGAAAAGCCCAGATTCAGAAATCATTTTACACATTAGAAATGCCCAGATTCAAAATCATTTAACACATTCGAAATGCCCAAATTCAAAATTATTTAACACATTAGAAATGCCCAAATTCAAAAATCATTTAACACGATAGAAATGCCAGAATCAAAATCATTCAACACATTAGAAATGCCCAGATTCAAAAATCATTTAACGCATGTGAAATGCATACATTTAGAAGGTCACTTGATACAGTAAAAAAAACCACAAGGCGGATGGGCAGTAGACACAGTGGCCCTCATTACGACCCTGGCGGAAATCGCGGTGCTAAATGCACCGCGGAGCACGGCGGAAAGCTGCCGATAGCGCCATGGAGGATGGCGGATTTTCCGCCCCATTCCGACCTTGGCGGGGCGGTAAATCCCCATCCCCCATTTTACCCTTCCCCATTCCCATTTTTGCCCCGTAGGGTATAATGGGAGTGGGGAAGGCGTTAATTACGCCACCTCAAAATACGGTGGCGTAATTAACGACAAGGTCCCGTAGCGCCATGGATTTCTCCGCCCGGAAAAACCAGGCGGAAAACGCTCCATGGCGCTACGGAATCTCGTAGTAGGGCGGACGGGTCCGCCGCGAATAACGCTGGCGTAAACCCACTCCGCCAGGGTCGTAATGAGGGCCAGTGAGATGAGGGGCAACAAGAGGTTTGAGGGTAAAAGGGAGATCTGAAAATATTACAGCTGCTGTGAGATAGACAATGGTTACATGAGAGGAATAGCAATGTTAGGCAGAACCCGCGTGGCCAGGAGGAAGAAGAGTGGCACTAAATTCCAGCTTGCAGGAGCAGGAAAAGCAAGGCTGGGTAAGGAGGGTTAAAGGCAGAGCTCAACATGATTGGCTTAAAGTACCAGAATGCCATGGGTTTCCTCAGTGATGAAAGGCAGGGAGGCAGGACAGGTGGCGTGTAGTACAGCGGTTACAACCATTATGCCGGACAGGCCTGACAGGGGCCTTTGTATGGGCCTTTGTATCATGGGCCAGCTCTCGAGTGCTGGCTACCTATTGGCCGTGATGTTGAACTGATTGGCCAATCAGACTGCAGGCAGGGCAGGCATCTGAGCACTCCGGTGCTCAGGGGAGGCGGAGGCCATGATGGAAGATGCAGAATGGCCAAAGCAATGCACAGGCCAACTTGGCAAAAATGAGGTTAAAGCAAGTACTCAAACTAGGAGGATGGTGGGGAGCACAGGTTCACAAAAGCAAAGCCCACGAGGGCAAGTAAAACAAAATGCACTGCTCTCCAACTTGCTTGATGGTAATTGTGAACAAATTAAGCCACACGCCTTTAGGGCTTACCTTGTGTCGGCAGTGATGTTTCTTTTCCCCTGCTCTTAGGGCTCTTTCCTTGTGTGTTAAGGTTACTGTTCCAAGCCTCCTCATTGGCTGAGATGCTGCCACCTAACCCTTTCCACGTACTAACGTTGGTCTATAGAAGTGTGGGGGCTGAGTAGGCAGTGTTGCCACTACTCTGTATACTCCTGTAGAATTCTATGTTTACACATCCTTGAGCCTAAGGGAATTGCTTAAGTTTGTTATTTAGCTGTAAAAAGATCTGCTTAGAAACATATTATAGCTTATGTCTAACAGTTGCATGCTTCCTGGTACTACCGTTAGCAACCTTTAAATATGCAAAGCCAGCATGCTCAAAGTGTGCATATGTATAAGCTTAGAAAACTCTTTTAGCGGGCCATCAGGCCCATGCTGGTGATGCAGTGATCACATGTTTTTTGTGGTGTTACAATAAATTTAGGGTAGGTTTAGGGACTTTTTAGGCTGTCTACTGGCTTTTGTATGACTATAATGGTGTAGCAAAGTTTTTCTTTTTATTCTTTTCACCACGCCTGTAACATTAGATATGATTATGTTTTTTGGAGCTCATTTTGAATATGTAGATTGATTTTTTTTTTAATTAAGTACACACTAGGATGTGTACCAGCACCCCCACTAACAGTTAAGGTACTTGGTGCAGTTGTGAAAGTGCCTTGGTAGACAGAATAAATACAAGAAACTTATTTCCAGAAGCAAGTGCCCAGATATGTTTTTTCCATGCAGCTATTCATTATGAGGAGATAACTAGAAGGCTGCATCCAGTGTTGGCAAAATGTCTCCAGATGGGATTTGCAGAGTGAGCAGGTACAATAGGCGAGAAGGCAAGTGAGCCAATTACGGGGAAGCGATTGTGGTGTTCCATGGGATGCAACAGAGTTTTGAACCTGCTGATTTTCAATCATTACACAATTGGTCTGTCTTGGTGGGATGCTACAGCCCGAGCTGTCTCAGTCGTTGCTGTCCATTTGGGGTAGAGCTTTTCTATCAATTGCACCATGAAGAGTGCCAATCAATGTAATTAATGAATTTTTTGCTTGCTATCAAATTATGTAATGTTCCGGGGTGGCATTTCGATGGTCATGAGAAAGGAAACATCCTATTATTTTATTTAATGTATGGTATTATTTTGGGGTTCAATGAGGAATAGCCAATGGAAATGTTAGAAATAGAATTGATGTTACATTTGCAGAACATGTTCATTCTGAGGTATCTCGCTTTAAATACTGTAGCCCTGTGGGCGTGTCGAGATTGTTCTCAGTTCAGTTGCACAGAGCAGTCTGATTCTCCCATCTGTATTTTATTTTAATCAAAGCTATTTTTCTTACACTCTCTTCTTGGTTTATTTTGTGTTATTTCGGGGTACTTTACCTGCCTTTACAAGCCCAACCATCAGCAAAAATTCCTAAAGCATGGTATGCTAACAGGACAACTAGGGAATGTAAAGGAGTTGAATACAATGGTATATTGTGACTCTCCTGGTGCTATATCTCTTAACCATCATTACCATTGTTGCACCCTCGATGGACTCTTGCTATTTAATTATATATGCAAACCACAGTCATTTCTCTCTCGTCCACTCATTTTTCTCTGTCACTAAGAGGACACATTCATATATCTCTGTCACCAACTCCACCCCAGCAATCAAGCTACCAAAGAAACAAGTTTTAAAAAGTTGAAATATCCAAAATGTTTCACAAGTTAAATAGCTAAATGACATGCAGATACGACACTTAACTTGTTCTAGCTTACTTCAGACTTATACAGATGTTGCACACATATTTTGAGAAAAGGACTTCCTTGCTTCCCAATCCAACAGACCCAAGCTCTCCAATAAATTGGGCTAATTGCACAGCACTTTATCCCAACTATGATAGGCCTGTTTTGGGTGTTCTCTTCACAATTTCTTTGGCTGCATTTGCTCACCTGACCTGCTTAACTCAGGGCATGTATGCACTCCCACCCCATGTATCTAACTAAGTACACTATGAGGCGAAACACTGTTCTCTCCCCTGGAACCCAAACCTCTGAAGGGGGCAGAGTTGTTGCTAGGTCTGAAAAAGATCTGGGGTTACGCTAATTTTAGGACTGTCAGGACTGGGGGCTAGCTAGCCTTTTTGGTTGTAACCCCTCAACTTCTACCCAGGGCTACAGACCCCTCAGCCTTCCTCCCGGCCCCTAGCAACGCCTCTGGAAGGGGGTATCTGAAAGAAATTTAAAACTTCCAGGGACAGAAACAGTCAGAAGAGAGCAGGTTTCACCAGAATGGATTAATCAAGACTCAGGAGTGCTGTGTAAGTATATAGACTTCCATGCCAGCCTACGTAATCCACACTAAGCGTGCGCACATCTGTGCAGTTCAAGTTATGGGTATTTGTTTTGTGTTTTGCTAATGTACTTTGGCAGAAAAAAAACGACAGCAAATACGGTTGTTCCTGCTTTATATTGCACTAAATGTTTTTTTTAGCCGTAGTATTTGTATTTGTATTTATTTATTTATAACGCGCAAACCAGTAGGCCCGGAGGCATCAGGGCGCAATTTGTAAAAGGTTACAGATATGCAGGTATAACAGAGAATCATTATATACATTTACAAGAGGATCTTATATACATATGTACAGTAGTTTCAGTGCCGATAGGTGATAGTAGTGGTCGGCAAGTCAGGGTAGGTCAGGAAGAAACGCGAAGCCGGCCTTAAAGCTGGTTGAAAAGCCAATATCTAGTATTGGCTTTGAAGGTATTGAAAGAGTCTTCCGCTCTAATTGAAACAGGGAGGGAGTTCCATAACTTGGAAGCTAAGACGGGGAAACTTGAGCCCCCTGCTTTTTGCAATTTAAATCTGGGGATCGCTAGACAGTGGGATTGGGCTGTTCTTAGAGGTCGGGAGGTAGAGTGGCGCGACAGTCGACTACCAAGGTAGATCGGGGCTTTGTTGGCTAGGCATTTGTGCGTAAGGGCGAGTGTTTTGAGCGAAATTCTCTGTTTGACAGGTAGCAGTAATCTAAACTGCTGCAAATGTGTGTATGTGGATTTGCATCACAATTCCATATTTCTGACTGGCACACGCATAGATGTGTCCATTGGGTTGTAGCTGATTTAAGCATAATATTTATCAAGAAGAGGTAGGAAATTTAATTCGCTAGATTAATGGTGCAGTAAGCTTGAATGAAAAACCCCAGGGAAAAATGCAGATAGTAGCCAAATTGGGAACTTCACACAATTACTGCAGCATTTAAAATTCGGCAAACACCCCTAATTCAAATGTGTCTGTGCAATTCAAACTTTGTACCCTAAAACTGGTGATTATATGTCCAATTCTAGTTAGTCATTTGGTACGTGTGGTGCAATAGGTGTAATATTAATATTGAATAATACCGGTAAAAGAGGGTAAACTTGGCATGTTCTGGTGGGGATTTTGGAGGGAGGAACTGACTTGTTATTCACAACCATAGGGGTTTTGACAGATTGATTTCACCAAATCCTAAGAACTCAAGACACAGGAATGCGGTATTCATCTGCCCGTTATCCCCGATGGCAAGATCTTGTGACCTGATCATGTCATGGGTCAAGTCAGTCAAGTCGGACGCTGTGATCCCTTAATAAAGCACCTCTTGTTTTCAAGAACACCCGTACTTGTACAACCTTTTTATATGCTGGCTGGAAAGCAGGCCTAGAATGTAGCTTCACTGTTAGGAAGAGATATAAGCCAAAAGCTAGCCTACCTTTGTCTGCCTTTGGTTGTAGAAGTTTATTAGTTAGCCCCCAGGACTCTGTTAAGATTTTATTTTGACATAATTGAACAATTCTGCTAGGAAGAGAATCATACAAGAGCTAAACTGATTGAAACATGCCACCTTTTTATCCATTTACAAGGATCCCTCTTCTTTGAACAGTGTTGTTTTTTAGATAATAGTAATAACAATAATAATAATTTGGCATTTATATAGTGCTACAAACCCTCAGGTATCTGAGCGCTGCTTATCCCACACTGTGTGGTGCTCATTTTTCGGCCTCGAAAGGATGAAAGGCTGAGTTTGGCCCTGTCGGGATTCAAACCTGCGTTAGCAAGCTCTTGACCGATATAATGATAAATAGATGGTGTTCTTATGACAGCTTCCCATTGGCCCAATTGCCTACTTCACTCCTAAGATTAGATTTGTACGTTGTGGGCACTTGAATCCTCCCTATTCTTCTGACTGCAATATTTGTGATATGGTGTTAGGTCTACATTAGCAGCTTCACAATGGACTAATGGCTGACTACCAAGTGAAGTCATGAAGTGCACAATGGGCAATTAGCTTTTGAGCCGACTGGCTTTAGGGCAGGAGACTGGAGATGAATAAGGAAGGGTCGAGCTTTACCTTGTCACATTTGCGGTTTGGACTCAATCTCATAGCTTGGATTCAACCGATTTGCAAAATAGTTTTTCTTTCACCTATAATAATAAGTTTGCTGAAACTCACCTGCAAGAGCTGTAAGAGGGTCTGAGTGGGGATTGGCATTGGAAATATTGAACATCTATGAGTGCAGACCAGTCAGAGATATAGAATCACAGGGATGGTTTGGTGGTCATGTATTAGGCCAAGCGCATTTCCAGTTTCTCTGTGGTGTGTGCTTAACTTCTAGAAGAAGGGAACAAGCTGTATCTCAGTAAGAGGGACAATGAAAGCTTTTGCTGTAGCTATTGAGATACTTGTTTTGCATTGTTCTCACTTAATTTCCTGTTTGTATCATTTTAATTTTTAGTATGCTTGTTTTATGGTGTTCCTAAACATCTACATCTCCCATATAGAAATTCTTTGTGAAATCATTTGTGACTTGCTGTTCCCGGCATAACATACACCATTCTAGCATATTTTCATGGTCAATATCAGTCGGTAATTCATATGGTCACTTCTGTCCACCTTCTTAAATATCGGAATTATCACTGATCAGTTCCAGGAAGGGGGCGTAGGTCCCTGTGACTTATTGAAAAGGCTAAATCTATCAGATGGAATGAGAAGTATGTGTGCTATAAGAACAGCATCTAAGTTCCATCAATCATGTGTCTTTGTTGATGCATAATTGTCCACCTTGTTCCATTGCAGAGTCCCTGTGATTGCAGAAGACGGTGAAGTAGCATAATTACAGTACCTACTTTCAGTTTTAGCTTGTGTGGAGACATTTGTCCTACAGTGTTTCACTCTTTAGAGACTGAAAAGTTGAGACAATTATTAACTGTTCATTGACACTGGAACTGATGTTCCCTCTGTGAAGAGAAGTGAGGGTGTTAAGAAGTAACTTTCAAATGTTTGCAATAGTGGAAGTTGAAGGTGACTGCATAGAACCATGCTTATTCGGTTTGTTGAAGTGGTAGCTGATGGTGAAGTAGGTGCACTTTGCCATTTGGACAGCAGAGGACAACCTAACACTGATAAATTGCATCCATATTGTATCCGTATGTTGAAATGAAAGCTGTTGTTGAAGCGGGGGCACTGTGCCATTTGGACAGCCGAGGGGAACCTAACACTGATAAATTGCATCAGCTGAGTACGGAAATACACATAAGTGTTTTATCACACACCCAGGTTAGTGGCTGTGTAGTTATGGTTAAGTTGCTAATCCCATAGGAAGAGCACTTTTTGGGTCGCTTATAACATTGCTCTCCCTGGACGAATCCTAACCAAACTTTGCAAAACAAGTATATGGCCCACTCTGAATTTGTCTGCAACGTTTGGTGAGGTTTGGTCCAGGGCATCAAAGTTATAGGGGGGTCCCACAATTTTTTTCCCATAGACTGAATGGGGAAAAAACTTTGCGCATGCCTACAGCCCAAGTCGCTGGACGGATTTTCACCAAATTTGCAGCAGGAACAGCAACTTGGTCCCGAAAGTGTGCTTTTGTAAATTTGGTGAAAATCTGTCCAGAAGACACACTTTCCTGTTCACTCCGCAGGCAGGACACCGATTGGCTAATCGGCTCGTATCATGTCTGCGGACATGTGATGTATTCGTAGATTTGATGCTGAAGAGCATGAAGTGCATCAGATTGTTCTGATGCGCCCGCCATCGTGGATCAGCCAACAGTGCGGCGGCGAACAGAGGCGAAATGTCGTTTTGGGGAGTGTTTTGGTGTGCAAGAGTACTTGGGGAGTTTTAGGGAGTAAGAGATGGGTCAAATACTGTATTTGTTTAGGTGGCAGGTGCTACTGATGTATTTGCCATGCCCACGCTGTCCAGCATGTCCTTAATTAGTGAAAATGAGGGGTGTTCTAAGGACAGTATTCCCGTCCATGCTGTCCGCAGGCAAGTTGAAACTGTTCTAATGACACGCGTGGTGTACGCGGACATAAACATTGCCCATATGCCACAGTTAAAATGTTTGATTCTATGGGTGTGATATGCTGCGGTGGTTGTGGCCAGGGCCTAGATTCTTCGGTGCATGGCCGCAGGCCCTAGGCCCCTGGCCACAACCACTGCAGCATATCACACCAATAGATCACACCCATAGAATCAAATATCTATCAAATATTTGCAAATCTACAGTTTGTGTACTGTTTGATTAGTATAGTTTGTATGTGAAGTTTTGGCTATGTCATGTCATTAAGATTGTAGAGTTTGGTAAGAAGCACTGCAGTATAACATATCCATGGAAGTAAACTTTTTGTATTGTGGTGTATGCTTAGATGTTTGCTTCAATGGTTCTGTTATGCAGCAGTAGTTATGCGTTGTATTAGAATATACTTACTGTTTGATTTTTTGAGATTGGATATATTTTTTTCATGAGTTGGGTAACTGGAGTACATATTCTTTTTCAATTTCTGTGATAAAAGAAAAGAGCATGTTAGTGTATGTATTTTATAAAGACTTATTACATTGCATAATAGACATTTCAGCTTTTTTTCGACCCTCATATTTAGTAGTTTACAAACCAGTGTACTGTCGGATTAAAAAGAAAAACTTTTTTTTGTTATGCTACAGTCTATTTGTTTGTTTGTTTTCAGTGTTCTCTTGTTGTTTCTGGCTAATGTTCTATCTGTTGGCTTGTTACAGATTTTTGGAGCAGTTAGATACCTGTTGGCGTATTCTAACTGTCTATTTTTTGTTAAAATTTAGTGGTATTGATTTATCTGTTTGGTTGTTGTAAAATCTTGGGGCCGTTAGATACCTGTTGGCGTATTCTAACTGGTTATAGTTTTTTAATTGAAGTTTTGTTAATGTTTAAGTACAGATTAGTTATTAAATTTTGGTTTTAAAAAGGTTAAATAAGCGTTTGTAAGATTTGCCGGTAATCTCTGCTTTACAGTACTATCATTACATTCGAATCATCCACATTTCTTTTTTATATATGCAGTGTAGTGACCTGCATTGGTTGTGACTCCTGCGTGGTAGATTATACCTATTGTTGTGAAGGTTTTCTTACCAAGTGATACTTGACCATGTGTGAATCCAGTCAGCTTGCAGTTGTTTTGGTAGCATCTGCATTGTAACGTACAAGCATTAATATTACGTATTTACTATGTGTTTGTATTAGTAAGGTGGAGCGATTATCTGAATTGCAGGTAGTACATAATCTACCATGGTTTGCATATTGTACAAGTTGCTGAATGGAACGGATTCACAATTAGGTATGGATACACACATGAAGCGCTCTTTACGGATTTGTTCCTGTGCCACATTGTTGCAGAGAGTGCATGTATGTTTCCACCTATATGAAATCTGGAAGATTTCATTTATAGGTATGTTTTTGTTTTCCAGTACTTGTACTTGTGAAATTCTTGTTGTGGATCTTCTTGTGAGTTTATAGGGTCATTTCACCATTCCAGCACAGTAGTACAATTCTTGTCTTATTCCACGAACACTATACGTTTTGTCAGGATTGTTTCTTGCGTTTCTATGAAGGACTAACATTTGCAAACACAATTGGTCTGTACTGTGTAAGTAAATGTTGTCAACAATTGGTGGCAATTGAAATAGAATATTCATTGCTACATTTGCATAGCAACTTACACCAGTTATATTTGAAAATTTGAATGGACCAGATAGTTCTGTGTCCAAGTCATTTTTTCGGGGTGTGTGTTGCTTCTTTGAAGAAGTCCCTGAGTTATTTTGAGTAATAGGTTCTTCTTTGGTTTTGGTAATTGATGAAGTATTTGTTTATTTTTGTCTCTTTGGAGGACTTGCAGTGAGATCCTGTTGCATTTCTTTTTGAATTAGTTTTCTTTTACAACGTTTTCTTTTTTGTGGAACAGGATATGTTTTTAGATGGGGGTGTATAGTGAACTTAGTCTATTGTATTCTAAAATGCAAGGAATATCAGCGTTTACTTTACTTGCATCAAAGTTGATTAGAAATAGACCGTCAAGTGTACGTAAGCGTGATAGTGCTACGTAGCTCATGCCTTCTTTAAAGACTGTGTTCCCAATATCTATCAATGCTTTGTCTAGGGTAAGACCTTGTGATTTGTGAATGGTGACTGCGTATGCTAGAGTTAGAGAAAATTGTTCTCTGTGTACATACAAATCTTTGAAGAGAAGGAATCGAGGTGTTGAGCGACCTATCCTTTTTACTTCTGAAAGTTTGTCAAAGAGAATATTGACAAATTGAATGTTGTTGTCACGTGGGTATGTTTGAAAGTCAACAACTGTACCCAGTGCTCCATAACTAGTCCTTGCTCCACGTCAAGGTTATCTTTAAGCATTACTCTACAGTTTAAGGATAATTTTAATATTTTCTCCAAACCAGCTGTGTTGGAGATAGAATTTTCAAAGGTATTTAATCTTGTTGTTGTGGCTTGTTGACACATGGGTAGTGCCATACCATGTACGTCCAGTTTGTCTGTGGAGCACATTTCAATAATTGGTTGCATTTCTTTTTGGAATCGCTTGCAAGAGTTGGCATTAAGGACATACAATTGACATGTTTGTGTGCTAATTGTTCCATGACATCAGTAGCACATGAATTATGGCCATAAAGTGCATGGATTTGCCTGGTTTTTAATATTGCTTGTGCTTCTTGAGATAGTACACCAGCTCTAATACTTTTTAAAATGTTGGTGTAAGTGAGGTCTGCAAATTGGTGCATGTTTTCTGTTGTTTCTCTGTATTGGACATGTTGCCAAAGGTTGACATTTCCTATGCTGCCAACAGTTTTAGGGCAGAGTTTGCATCCTAAGGTTTTAAAAATAGGTTCACTTTTCACTGGAGTCAATAATGTGTTTTCCTCCAAAAAGCTCTTTGTAGTTTTTTTTAAGTACTTCTTGCAATCTGAGGTGAATCAAAGCTAAGATTAGGTTGGAGACCATTCTCACTTAATCTATTAATAGCATTTTCATCTGTTTTAACACTCTGCGTAGTTCCATTGCAGCTTCTGTAGACATTTTGTAATATTCTAATTTGTTTTGTTGTTCTACTGGAAGGACTAGTAATCGGTGTAAAGTGACACCGCCTATGTTCTAGGCAGCTAAACCTGTGGGGGCAGTTATAACAGCTGACAGTTTGTTGTTTGTCAATTGTTGAAGGAACTTGCTGATGATTTTGATTAAGAATGTTTTACCTGAACCAGCTTCACCGCTGATGTATAGTGGTATAGGTTTGTAATTTTGGCAGGTACATTCTTTATTTTCATGTTGGACACCTTGTGCAATTTCTTTTGTTAATTCTTGAAAAATGGTACGCTGCTCTCTGTTCAGTTTTGATTGTAGTACAGTTAAGTCTCCTGTATCTTCTTCATAGTGACACATGGTGTTCTCTACTTCTGTCATAGCTAATTCCACCTCATTTGCTATTAGTGGCTGTCCCAATGGTTCTTGACTTCCTGTTAAAGAAGGTTGACTACTGTTGGGATTGTCCTTATCTAGTTGGGCCTGAAGTTCTTCTTCGTGTTGCTGTTCATTGTGCAACATTGTTTTGTACTATGTAAAGTTTATATCGGTGATGTTGCTTTCATTTGCT
Source organism: Ambystoma mexicanum (assembly GCF_040938575.1). Classification (NCBI taxonomy): domain Eukaryota; kingdom Metazoa; phylum Chordata; class Amphibia; order Caudata; family Ambystomatidae; genus Ambystoma; species Ambystoma mexicanum. The sequence goes on along the minus strand of NC_090928.1, from coordinate 825,635,498 downwards.
TTGAAAGCATCTTCATAGGAGTCATAGTTATCTAGTAACTCTTCTTCTTTTCTCCATGGTTTAAAAAGTTGTAGCAGGGACATGTAATATAGTTCTTCATGTTGAGGAGTTTTTAATGACAATTTGATATGATTAATTAAGCTTCGTTTGGTAAGTTTCACTAAGTTGCCTTCACAATCTGTCACTCCATATATACATTTTTTCATCGGGTTTTATATTATTTTTGTATGTGAAGTTTTGGGCTATAAGGTATAGACACATGGTTTCCATAGTGGTACTCCTGTTCGGGTAGTATGTGTCTAGTAAATTGTTTTTCAAAATGTTTTGGCTGTTGGGATCATTTTTGGCTATTGTTTGTATGTCGTTGTATGATTTGAGAACTCTTTTTCTAGATTTAGCAGGACCAAGACTTAGCCATACTATATTTTCAGATTTTCCATACAAAGTAGTACCGGTTAAACGATCTGTAGCTTCATAGGAGCCACATTCTCTATGAGAGAGCATTTTTATGTCTAAGCTGAACAATTTCTGGGATAGTGTTTTGTCCGATGATAGGTAATTCCAGAGGTCTTGAAGCTCTGTTTGTTCTGCTTTTGTTAAGTAGGCTGTAACATATCGTACAACTGCAGTGGAATTGTCTGCAATGTACTGCACATCTATGTTTGCATTCCATAAGAGGGCAATGATTGCATTGTAATCATTGATATATTTTGATTCTACTGTTCTTTTTATGCAATGCATGTTCTTAGGTGATTTACCTTTAACACTATGTCTAACTGAAGACATGAAGTTGTTTTCACTTCACCTGTTTCTGTAACTGGTCTAGGGAAAGCAGAGCGGCATTTGGTGTAGTATTTCCCTTTGTTTTTGTATTTGCAACGACAATATTTGCCACATTTGTGCCTTTGAAATTGGACAATTTGTGCATGAAGATCACTATTTGTTATTTCCGATGGAATTTCACAAGTGACATATTTTTCGATAAACTGTAAAACAGTGGCATCACTTTCTTGACCAAATTTAGGAGCATCTTTAATCCATAAAAGCATTTGGATATGTGGTGCTCTTCTGGCTTGGTAGTCTTTTCTCCAAAAGAAGTGTTGCACTTCTCTGAGGGGAGGAACAGTTTTTTTACAAATAAAGTGTAGCATAGCAATGAAACTATGATGGACATATCTTGAAACATTAACAGGATCTAGAGAGCAAAGTTCTCCAGGTGTTAGTATATCTATGTTTGTTTTATTTTTGTTTGATATGCGTAGGAAATCATGTAAATCTTCCCATGCACATTTTGCACAACTTAATGTAACAAACCAAGTGGGTGGTCCAAGGTTTCTTATCATACAATGTACATCTCCATGACGTCAGAACCAGTACTCTTTCGTACCACGCATGTTTCCTAACAGATTTGTAATGCTTGATTGTAAAACTTCATCTTTTTCTTGCACTTTTTGTATTAATTGCGTAGCTGACATATTTTAAAAGTGGGTTCCTGATTTCAATATGTGTGCAACTCCATAACATAGAGTTGCTAGCTCACTTTCAAGAGTAGGTGGAATATGTATTCCACATTTTGTCTAAATCTGTGATATTCAGAATACATTCGTAACGAGCGGTATTCTGATGCTGTTATCTGAGTGGGTCTATCATCGTACCTTCCTCTTTTGCCAGTAGGAAAGAGTAGAGGAAAAGCACGTGCTTCTATACTTTTTTCCTATATGCTGATTGGTGATCCTTTGGTTTGTCGCATTTGGTACATTTCTAGTGCATCATCTATGGTGTCATTAGAGTGTAATGGATGAATTGTATAGTGGTCTAAAATATTGGATACTGTTGCAGGATCTAGAAGTTCAAATTGACCAGTTTCTGGTGACTCTTGAATTATTTCAGTTATTACCCTTAAGTTTTCTTAAATATGTATTTCTTTGTAGTATTCATTATTGTCTTGTAGATATTGCAAGGCTTGTTGCCAAATTTCTTTGTCTTTTGTTGGTACACCATTTACTAAGACAATTAAAGATTGCTCTATTGGACGTTGCACTCCCAGAGTGTGCACATTTTCTTTCAGATCTAATGGTAAATAAACTACTTTGCCACAAATGCTTTTCACCAATTCAGAGGGAGGTAATTTTGTTGTTTTTGGTTGAAGGTGTATTATTGCTTGAAATGGGTGCACTGTTTGAATTATAATGCTCTCACATAAACTGAGTTGTTGAAGGGGTTTTGGTGGTGGGAATAATTCCAAGTTATTTGTGATAGTACGTGAAGGAGTTTTGCTGTTGTCAAGTTTGGTAGTGCAGTAACTGCGAAGTATTAAGGGGTCAGTTATTTCATATTTGTTTTCTGCTATAAGGTAGAGCGATGATTCAAACCATTTGGAATCTTCATTGTCTTCTATTTTGAATGTTATGTCTACAATTTTTGTGTCACTTTTATAAAAAATGTCTGCGGCAACACACACACACATGGTTTGGTACTTCAGGGGATGTACTTTTAAATTTTAGTATTTATTTTTTGTATGTGTGTAGTAGAAGTTTGCCATGTGCAGAATTGTTGCTAGTCTGTTGTAAAGCTATTGCATTTTGTAAGTGGCTTTCACTTCCAAAATATTTTCTCTGGATATGGTCGATTTCTTTGAGTAGGTCTTTAGGTTCCATGTAGAAGAGTGTTATTTAAATTGGCTAGTGCTAAAGCAGGACTTTTAGCATAGTACAGTTTATAGACTAGTTTTCTTATAGTTGAATGATGTGTTGATATCATTTTGATATGATGGAAGGTGATTTTGCAAATAGGTCCTGAAATGTAGGCTAATGAATGTCCTTGTAGTCCTGTGTATTTGCGCACTGGACAGGTATCCATATTTTGCAGCACTTTCATTTTGATTCTGTCTTTTGCCTTTCACATACTGATTGAGGAACTGGCGTAAAGATTTGAAAGATTTTTTGGGACTGTTATACAGTGACGTGCATGGCCATTTGTATACTGGACGTTCTGGTTCAGTCAAATGGAGAGGTAATTCTGAGTTTTCTGGGGATATTTTTGTAAGCAGTATTTCTTGTTCCATTTTGGTATTATTTTTTTTTTTCATACCCTCGTCCACTGCTATGTATGTAAATTGTGTATGTTTGGATTTGTTCGTATGCTTCTTCATTAAAATATGGTTCTGTGCTTGTGGTGTGACTCCATTCACCTCCACAGATATTTAAGAAGTTATTTTTGTTGACATTCCGTTAATTGAGAAGTTTTTTTTGTAATTTAATAGTTAGTTTTGTTAGTGCTTTCATTCTGTTTAACACTAGAATTAATAACTTTCTTTTGAGAAGGATTGCACTGTGTATCAGAAATTCTAAGATTAATTTTCTACAGTAGGTTTGAAGGGTTGTGGATGATTTATCTCCTCTTTTTATAAGATTCTGAAGGACTCTGTGGCGGAACATTTTTGCTAAAATACTTTTCTTTGGTATGGTTAGCATATCAAGATTTATGGGAGCAGTTTTAGCAGTAGTGGTAGCCGAATTCTTGTTAATCATTTTCTGTTTCGTTTTACATTTTGGTAGAGGAGGCAAAGTTTCTGTACTGGAAGCTTGTTTCGCTAAATGACTGTATTAGCTGTTTTGTTTGAACTTTTTGTAGAAACTCTGGTAGAGATGGATGCTTATTTTGGACACTTTTATTTTGATTTGCTCTATTTCTTTGTTGCTTTCTACGGACTTGCTTTTTGGTAGGCATTCTTTGGAGCCGTTCTGCAATGTATGTGTGCTGTGTGCATGAGTGTCTGAGTATGATGGGACAGATGTATGTGTTGGCGTGTGATTTTGCATGGGGCAGCTACAATTAGTTGAGTAGGCTATTCTTCTATTTGCGTGTTACTAAACTGTGGTTCAGATGAGAGTAGAAAGTGAGCTAGTGGTGAGGAGAAGCATTAAAAGTAAACCTAATGGTATACAATTAAAACAGTTCTTTGTTTTGTAATACTAACATTCTAGGGGTTGCGTATGTTATTTGTTTTTTCCCAAAAAAATGGGGATTTGTGTGCCATTCTGCCTGCTAATCCCTGTTTAATAAATGGGGATTTGTGGGCAGAATGGTTCAAAAATCTCAATTTTTTTTGGTGCGCAAATTACATGAATGAACCACACGGTGTGTTTGAGGAACAGTAAGAATATTAAGGTAGTATTGTACTTACTCTTTTTTTGTGGAATGAGCAGGTTTCTTCGGATACCTGTTTGTAGTTCAAATGCTGCTGATTTTCAGGAGACTAGTCTTCACTGCAATTGTAAAAGAAAGAAGTTAGTAATTCTGTGTGTTTATAGCACTGATGTTAATGTAGACATTGATTTTTATGTTTTTGTAGTAGTATTCTTGTTTGATATCTGAACATAGTGTATGAATGCATTTTGTCTGACTATGTGCAGACTTTATATTTTATTTACAATATGTTAGTTCAACATGCTTTGCAAATGAGTAGAATTTTAAGTGCATGAAATTCACTTGGTTTTTTAAAGGTGTGTTGTAGATAGCATACTGGTTTGGAAGTGACAGTTGATTATAGTAGATGGGAAAGCATTCTTTATGTTCATTTTATAGGTTATGCAGGTTTAGTGGCCTTACTCTGTTTATATGCATTCATAAGAGTTGTACATGTACATACATGCCAACATTTTGTAGCAGCTGGGAGGGAGATTCTCTCCGAGCAATCGGGAGAGCTGAATTTCCCCGTTAGAATGCATTGGGATTAGAATTATTTTATGAGGGAGGCAGTACAAAACAGCAACATTTTTACTAATGAAATCAGGAGTCTCCCACCTAAATTGGGAGGGTTGGCATGTATACATGTACTTTTAATACAATATCGGGAACATTTATTTTCTGAAAGGATTGCATTGGGACTAGCATTAATTTAGGTGGGAGATAGTAAAAAACAGTGCGATTTTTCAATGAAAAATCGGGAGTCTCGCGCCTAAATCGGGAGGGTTGGCATGTATGTATAGGTTATGCAGGTTTGGTGGCATTACTCTTTTTATATGGATTCATAAGAGTTGTACATCTACTGTGAATACAATATGCATGCCTGTAGTTTGTATTCATGCATGTGGATATGAATGCAGCTGTAAGTAGAAATCTTGGAGACTTGTAGAGTAGTTTTTGTAGTAGGTGCTTTCCAATGATATGAGACTTGTACTCAGAGTGATCAACAATACATTTGAAGTGCGGTACTCTGATGATGGAGTTAGATGAAGAGGTCTTGGATGTGATTGGTGGATGGTTGTGTCACTGCTTAGCTGTATCCAATGAGGGAATGGCACCGAGAGTGATGATGAAAGGGTAGAAGGGCTGGTAAGAGTTACGCACCGCATGGACACCGCGGCTGTTCATGGATAGGGCGTGCCACATCTGGGGTTTTCCAGCAAATACAGTATGGAAAGGGGACTGTAGGGATCAGCCAATCAGATGTTGACGTTGTGGATTTGTGTAGAAAGAGACTGTGTGTAGTGAGGATGGCAGAGGTGGAGAAAGTCAGGGTGTTGGTGCTCGGAGATATCTTTGTGCATGCTTTACAGCAGTATGCTCAATGTAGGCATGTGCCAAACAATTTAGATGTTAAAGGATTGGAGGTGGTGTGGAGCGATGTGCCTGGTTGCATTGTAGAGCAAATTCTACAAATATGTGAAGATATGGGCAGGGTGAACAGTCCCCATCTGGTAGTTTTACACTATGGTGCTTTCCATTTGGGCTACGTCAGTGCCCCTACTTTTTTGACAGATTTGGAACAGTTGGTTCAAGCAGTAATGAACATCCTTCCAAATGTGAAAGTATTTTTTTCTGGATTACTACCTATGGCAATATGGGACAATAGTTCTGTTTTTTTGTCCTCAGCAAAACATTACTAGGTGTGCAGTCAACCGAGGCATGTCTGCTTTCATTCTTAGAGCTATTATGTTTTTCTGTAATAATGAGAATATAGATTCGAGTAATGCTGTTTATTTTGGAGAAGATGGCATTTCCTTATCTTTTTGGGAAATGTCACGCTGTTTTGGAATGTAAGGGTTGCTTTGGAGAAGGTTATGTGAAGATTTTAGTAGTAAAGTAAGAAGAAAAAAAAACCCAAAAAATACAAAATAACAGATGTCTGTCAGGCATCTGCAAAAAATACAAAAAAACAGCTCTTTCAAGACCCAACCTCAAAGGGGAAATGTGGCACGCTATTTAAATTTACATTCACCAAGCTCAGATTTTTGATATGTCTGCAGACATGGTGGTAGTCCGAGGCCAGTGCGTATTACATACGGGGATTCTGTGGTGGAGAGGCATGCAAATGAGAATGAGCGGAGCTAGGGATTGGTCTATAAAGTTTACTGGTTGTGTTGTATAAGGAGATATGTTGTTAGAACTTCTTTTTCCTGAGAGTAGAACAGATAGCTATGGCTGTGTGTTTCCGAAAACAGATTATCTGGATTTTGGGAGACTCATGGATACATTGGTTGGAGGTGCATGCAGAATGTTGTGGAGTAGCTGCAGATGTTGGATTCCCTCATGTGTAAGTGCACTGGCATGGAGTTGCGTGGTATGAAGTGGCTGGACTTGGTACCTCTCAGTGCTACTTTAGAGACAGAGCATCATCCAGATATAATTATAATTCATTGTGGAGGGAACAGTTTAGGACATGTGTGTGGAATTTCTTTGCAATTTGCAATGAAAGAAGGACTTGGGAAGGTCATGGACATGTTTCCAAATTCCCAAGTAATTTTTTCTCGTATTGCGCAAAGACAAATGTGTCTGCGTTCTTCTTCATTTGGTCCACAAATGGAGAAGGCGAGGCACAATGTCAATAACGCTGTTTGTGCCTTTCTAAGAGATGTTGGCATATCCTCTTTTCACAATGAAAATATTATGTTTCGTAGCACATACATTTTTCGCATAGATGGAGTCCATCTTACCTATTCTGGCAATCATATTTTTCTGAGAAATGTACAAAATGCATTGCGACCGTTTTTGGAATTACTGTCATCTATTTTGCTGTAGATGTTGATGATTTCAAGTTTTTCAAGCACACAACAACACCACCAAAAGGCTCTTTTCAGAGCCACCACTTCCTCCCAGAGATAAGTGCATTGGTTTTGCTAGGGCAGCACCTTAAAACTTTATATGTCCTAGGACTGTCTGCAGACTTCCAAAAAATGTACAGGGCCCTTCACTGTTTATTTGCCACTTTTATTTTTAAACTGTGAAAGGCGGCTCTGAAAAGAGCCTTTTTTTGGATTTTTGTTGTTTTATATTTTTTTGAGTTTTTTACACATGACACACTAGGAGAGGTGGGGAAAGGATGGTAAGGAAGGGACACCGACCACGGGGATAAGAAAGGGCAGGTGGAGGGAGGAAGATGTAGGGTGGCCCTTACTTAGGTACGTAGCAAGTCTTCTGGTGCTCTGTGACCGTAGTCTCGAAAGCACTTCGAAGATTCTCCCCCCTGCAGAGTACTGCATCACAGTACATACACAATATTGTGACCCTCAAAAGTTAAGGGTCAACAGCATCACGAATGGCCTGCGAAGCAGCTGGAGGGATGCACTCTCCCACAGGAGTGTCTATTGTGGTGAGAGGAGCGCAAACGAAGGATGCTGTAGAGGAACTCAACCTACTACGTTTATCAAAAGGTACAACCTTGTGAATGTCCCCAATGTGGAACGACGTGGGTGTCCTATCAAAGCTGTACGAAGCACGTCTCCCACGACTCAGCACCATTTTGCACTGTTTGCAAATGACCATGTTCGACGTGCTTTTTGGTACGTACCATGAATGGTAAACAATCGCCACACCCAAAACTCCCGGCAAGTGCTGGTAGTAGGGAGTTCCTCAACCTCATTCTCTTCATCCTCTTCATCCTCATTCTCTACATCCTCACGCCTGTTCCCCTCTGCAGGCCCTTGGGGAGGTAGTGGTGGTGGAGGGTTTGGGGGTAGTGCTGAGGCAGATGTAGCAACAGCAGCCATGGATGCCATCAGGGTTGATGAGATAATCTCAGCAAGAGCAGCAAAGGCAGCAAAAGTAAAATCTCAATAGCCAGAAGTACAATAAAGATCAGCTCTGGGGTGTGGCCTTTTATAGGGGTGAAGTGGTGCGCTTCGCAAACACATTGAACACCCAAAAAGGTTCAAAAAGTTCCAAAAAGTATGTGGAAAGCCAGGGTCATTTTCTGGGACATGTGCAATGGTGAATTTTTACTGTAAAATAATTTGGATTGTCTAAGAAAGTTCTTTTAAAATGTTGGGGAAGCGGACAGTGTACGCAAATTAGGACACACGCTCAGCGTGGGTGCGGTCACAGGATGACGTCGGGAACATGTTCGCAAAGGGAATGTTCTGCAGACTGTACGGACAGATATAGTGTCCTTAGGACACCTCCATTTTGTTTGACTACAGACATCCCGGACACCGGGCGTGTTCTTAGGACAGTTTCAACTTGGCTGAGGACGGTACGGACAGGTATAGTGTCCTTAGGATTCCTCCATTTTGTTCAGTTACGCACATCCCGGACACCAGGTGTGTTCTGAGAACAGTTCAATCTTGGTTGCGAACGGTACGGACAGGTATAGTGTCCTTAGGATATCCCCATTTTGTTCATTTATGGACATCCCAGACACCGGGTGTGTTCTATGAACAGTTCCATCTTGGTTGCGAACGGTACAGACAGGTATACTATCTTTAGGACACCCCCATTTTGTTCATTTACGGACATCCTGGACACGGGGTGTGTTCTAAGAACAGTTCCATCTTTGCTTGCAAATGGTACAGACAGGTAGAGTGTCCTTAGGACATCCCCATTTTGTTAATTACAGACATTCCGGACAGGCACGCTGTCCATGGACATTTTAACTACTTTTTAAAAAGAATAAGACACAAAGGATTTCATGAAAAGAGACATAATTTTTTTTTATTACATACATATACACAATTTATGAAAGAGAGGGTGAAGCAGAAACTGATACAAATATAGGGGAATTAGGGGTTTGGAGAGGATGGATGGGAGGGGATGAAGGGATGGAAGTCGCATCAAAACGTTTTTCTTGGTGTTGAGGGTTTGGGGATAGTTGACTGGGACATGGAGAGGGGGAACAGGTACATGTGGGACAATGGTATTTAATTTTTTCTTTTATGTGGTCCTCCACAAACTGTTTCAAAACATTGAAATTTTCATTGAGCATGTCCATTTTCTGTTTCATGCATTGCAGTCTTTTCCAATGTGTCTTTTGGTGTATTATTTTCAATGTTTGTATGGTCTGTTAAAAATAAATAAATATATGTTAAATACACATAAAGTAATGATTATTAATTTGCTTACATAGAGATGTGTGTACCATTAGTATCACTGTCTTCAGACATTTGCTCATGTGGAAAATGTTCCTCAAGCCATTCCAAAGTACTGCACATTTCCGTGTGAAAAACAAAAAAATATTAATTTTAGTGTATGTAATACAAAAAGTTTAGAACTATATAAGAAAAATGAGAGATCACTTATACTTACTAGTTTTGGTAAGTTGTTTTCGTACTGTGGAGTAGGTCTACTGTTGCTTCTAGCTCTGCAGTTTCTGTGAGGTAATTATGTTGGAGGCATATCTTTTTTGTTTTGGTATATTCCATTTTACTACATATGGTATTTAAATGGATGGTTGATGTGTTACATATATAGGTTCCACTTCTTATTAATTATTACATATAATGTGTTTGTGTGCTGCTTTTTGAACTTGTGCAGTGGTTATATGGCATGATAGAACAATACAAGATACCCCCTGAGTTTTTGGGCAGTGTTGATGTTGTCCGCGTCTGTTCGCGGACATGCGCACAGTCTGCGGACATCAAAATCACTAACAGGGGGTTCAGCATGTTCTATGTTACATGTCTATAAAGTAAGGGAATCCTAGTAAACATATATCCAATTCACTCTATGAAAATGTATATTCAGTAAAAAAAACTTTGATAAAGGGAGGTTATGGTTAAGTTGCACTACTAAAAACCTATGAAATTCAGTAAAAAAACGTTGTTAAAGGGGCGTTATGGTTCGACGTAAAACCGAAAAACCCCTGAAATTCACCAGTTATGGTAAGCTAAGCAACCATAACTTGTGCCACCACTGTGCACTGCTAAGACTAACACCCAGGACATCAAAGATGACATCACAAATGCCATTGATGGCATCACTGATGACATCACATGTCTGGCTCACTCTTCTTTTCCTTTACTGATAGATCTAGGCAGGTAACAGTTAGGAACTAACCCATTGGTCTGGGGATGATATAATGCAGAAAATCTCCATTCGATTCCCGACCCTCTGGCAAATTCTACTCTACTTTACTCTACTTTTAAACTGAACACCATTATCACTAATGATCAATTTAGGAAACCCCTCTCTCCTGAAAATTTGCTTTAGAAATGTGATTATTTCAAAAGAGTCAACTTTGCTAACAGCCTTTACCTCTAACCAACCTGAGTAATAGTCAACCACAACTATCAAAAATCTCTTTTCACCTATCAACTTAACGTAAGGTCCAACAATATCAATCCCCAGTTTCTCCCATGGTGCCTCCCCTTTATCTATTTTAATCGGTTCTGACTTAAAACTTTTGCAACTTTTGTCGCTGTTCTGACATGGCCAACAATTTCTAATGAATCTCTCAATCGCCAAATCCATTCCTGGCCACCAGTTTTGACCTCACATTGCTTTTGGTTCCAGTGATTCCAGGATGTCCTTGGTGTGCCTTTTCTATGAGTTCATCACACAACACCAGTGCAGGGATTAATTTGTGGCCTCTCAGAAAAAATCCATCTTCCATGGACAGCTCATCCTTAACTTCCCAGAACCTCACAAACCCTTCACCAACCAATCTCTTCTCAGGCCATCCTGATTAAGTGTATTTCTTGATTTCTTGTAAAACATCATCTTTGCTGAATTTATTTAACCAAGTTTCCTTAGAGGCATCCACAAAAACAACTGCCACCATTTCTTCATTGCCTTCTACCTCTGTCTCATTGTTCTTTAAGGGGAAACGTGACAAATAATCAGCAATAACATTTCTCTTCCCTGGCACATATCTCACCATAAAATGGTAGTCTTGCAACTTGATGCTTAACCTAGCTAACCTAGGTGAAGCTTTACACATCCCTTTCACTGTAATAACCTCTATTAGGGGTTTGTGATCAGTCTGTATTATGAATCTGCTGCCCCGCAGATATTTCATTAAGTAATTCACAGCCCAAGAACAAGCTAGCAACTCTTTCTTAATTACATAATACCTATGTCTGTTTCTGAAATAGCTCTGGAGGCATAAATGATCATTTTCTCTTTACCACTTTCATCAATTTAGGATATCATTGCACCCACTCCACTCCAACTGGCATCCACTGTGACCTTGGTCAAATTCCCAAACACAAATCCCCCTAACGCAGAATTACAGATTTCATCTTTTATGCATTTCACTGCTGCATTACATTCATCACTCCAATCAAATTTGGCATCTTTTTTTTACAGTTGTCTCAAAGGCTTGTCACACTGGCAAAATTCCTTACAAATCTGTTATAATACTCACATAATCCTAGGAATGATCTAAGTTCATCTTTGTTACTAGGATTAGGCGGGTCCCTAATCGCCTTCATGGCATCCCCTTTAGGTTTGTATCCCCTACCGTTTACCGTGTGTCCTAAATTCTCAACTTCTCCCACACCCAACTTACATTTGCTATGCTCATTGTTCTGCCCAATATTCTCCAATCTTGTCAACCTTTTGTCATATTCTACAGAGCCTTTGCCAAATACAATAATATCATACTGATATACAAGTGTTCCGTGTAATCCCTTAAGAACATGCATCATAACCCTTTGAAATACCGCTGATGCGGATGCCAAACCAAAAGGCCTGCGTTTATATCTGTACAACCCATGTGGATTAATGGATGCCGTGATGTCTCTACAGTCTTCCGTGAGGGATATCTGATGATAAGCACTTGAAAGATCAAGTGTAGAAAATAAATCTGCACTTCCAATGCGATTTAACATTTCAGATATTATCGGAAGAGGAGAAGTATCAATTATGATGCTCTTGTTGACATCCCTCAAATCCACACAAATTCTTGGTTTCCCATTCTTCTTAAGTGCAACCACAATGGGGCTCATCCACTCCGAAGATTCAATCTTTTCTATAACTCCTTCCGATTCCAACCTTGTCAACTCTTGTTCAACTATGACAGCTATGGCAAATGGGATGGGTCTGGACTACAAGTGTTTAATTGGTACTGCTCCCTTCTTGAGATTAATTCTATGTGCACAATTCGTTAACAAACCCAACTTCTCTTGGGCTTCACTTCTTCTCGTTTGACCTTGACTACTATTTACAATTAGAATCTGCTCATCTTCATTTGGATCAGTCTGATTCTTAACCCAGCCTGATCTCTCCAGCCAATTATATTTACTCCCTTTTCAGCCACATGGACTTTCACTTGTGCTCGCCTGTCCTTGAACTGAGAACCAGCCAATCATCTTGATCTTCGACCCTTCAAATCCTCCGGGATTCCTTATATCAGATGCCTTTAAATCACTTTTAAGACCACATGCTACTAAGTTTCGCCAAGTTTTCTTAGTAATAATTGTCCACGGTGAACAGCTATCCACTTTCACCTTGAGTTTCCAATTGTCAAATATTACCTCACAATTTGGGCATTTGAATTCTCCTCCTGGTGGTTCAGGGATCATAAACACTCTTTCCTCATCTGATTCCTCTTCCTCATCCTGAATAGCTGAAACTCTTTTCTTCCGTCTGCAGGTGACAGCGAAATGGCCCTTAACTCCACAATTTCCACACTTCTGCCCTATAGCTGGGCACTGCTTAGCGTAAGCATAATGGCCAAACCTGCCACAATTATAGCATCTGTCCCCTTCTCTAGATTGTGTGTTCAACGATCTGGGTTCGTTCTTCACCCAATTTTTTCCTCTATATGAGTTTCCTTTATTTTCAAATCCTTTAGACCTGTTACCTTTGACAGTAGTGGTGTCCATCCGTTCCTTGATCCTTAACGTGTTGATCATGCTTTGTTCCTCTGCTTCTGATACAATCTTACTGTTTTGTTGCTACATGTTATGAGCAGCCTCTTGCTTCTTGTTCTTCATTTCCTTGGAGCACAGTTGACTGTGTTCTATTCATTTAGCTATGGCGATCGTTTCTGGCAGAGACGGGTTACCTACCATCCATAACCTATCTTGGACCAAACTGTCCTTTGAATGGATAATGATTTGGTCTCTGATCAATTCAGTCAGAGTGATACATGACATGTATAAAATGACATAAAATGATATGTGCGCGATAAAACTCTCAGTGCCGACACATACTCTTCAATTGACTCATCCTCCTTTTGTATTCTTGTATACAAATTATACCTGTTTGTAGCTACATTTGTTTCTAGAGCACAGTATTTGTCCAAGCATGAAGTAACAATAACTTCTTTTTATGGGACGTGAGTCCTTCCTGTTCAACCGTTTGAACATAATTCAACCAGAATTCTTTCCACTCCAACCAAGCAATAACAGGTTGACCAGGTGTTGGAAGGAAACTCGCCGCTGGCTGAATGCTGATGCCTTGCATAGCCAAAACAAGGGCCCTTTAAATCCAATGCAAAATATAAATGATGTCAATTTAGAGTGTGAGCTTCCACTGCCAAGTGCACTGCTTCACTGTTCAGCTCACCTGTAATTCCTATGGGATCAGTTCCAGAAAACAAAAGTAGACCAAAAAAAACCTTTTTTTTCACTGGGATGAAGATGAAGAGGTTAATCTGTCCCCTCCATCTTCGCCTGACTTCCTGGCAGTATCCAGATGTCATGTCACGTGATCGCGATCCTCTCAGAAGGGTCCTTTACTCTAAAGCGCTACAACCGGCGCCCAAATGACTCCACAGCGTCTCTTCAATGAGCCAATTAATTCACTCCCGTAGCGACATCCGCTATCAAATAGTGTTCCTATCCCAGAAACAACGGCACAACCAGCACAAACAAACGCAAGCGTTCGTTCGGAGAAGCTGCTCTCGTCCCTCTCCTTTGTTGCTTCGTGGGTTCATAGGACTTACGGGTATCCTCGTCGCCAACTGAAGTATCCAGGCTGGAGACCGACTGTAACTAAAGATAGTTTATTTACTTAAACAACATCCCGGCGCCCTGCACTGCAGCTCTCACTCTCCTGCTCCGTCTCCCACTCCCCCAACCAACCGCATCCGAATCCCACACTCGTAACTAAACACTCCTAGAATCTCTCGTGCAGGCAGGGACGCCTCCGCAAACATAGATAACATAATACAACAAACCCCTTTTTTAAGGAAATGTGAAATCGTTGGTGTGGCCCTCCAATTGCAGTATTTTTTAAACCCTTTCCTGTAACCTTCCTTGTTCCACCATAAAAATGAAAACGAACAAATGAAACCTGTTGTGTAGAAAAACATATGGCAACCTTTCCCTTAATTTCCCTCACAACGTTTACTATAAATAAAGCAACGAACAACTGGATGTCTTTGTGAACATGCATTCATATATGGACAGGCATATTGAAAGGAGGAGTTAGAAAGGTGAGACACAGAACATTGTGAATTATTTTGGCGAAGTCCCTAAACTGAAGTCAGAGGAGGTGGAGATTCTTTCATGGATGTCATGGTGACAGTGAGGCAGGTGGACGTGGTCACAGCTATTGAGTAGGAGATGTGCAGAAGGAAACTGATGGTGGGGAGCAGCAAGACTTTTGGGCTGATACAGGGGAAAACGGCAGATGGGGAAGCAGAATGTAAAACACAAGGGGAACGAGATCAGAGGTCAGCAGGACGTGGAAAACAAAGTAGAATAGATGTAGGGACCACAAGAGGTGTTGGTTGAAGTGGCTGATGTGTTAAATGATGAACAGAAATAAAAGTAGTTAGAACTGGAACTTCAGGTGGAACACAACGTTTTGCATATGGCATGTGATGTAAAACAGGAGGAGAAGGTGAAACCCGAAGAAGGTGAACTGGAGTAGTTGCATAATGGCTAGGAGAAGGAATATCAGTATATTTAGCATAGGGTAGATGTTTAGCCTTCCCAATCACAATGTCAGATGACTCCAATTTATTCAAAATGTGCTTGCCAGATTAGTGATGAACCTGTGTAAGAGAGATCTATCCTGCCATAGAAAGCCTGCAGTGGCATATAAGGTGAGTCTTTCTAAGTCAGCTGCCCACACACCAATTATCCGTCTTTGCAAAGCGAATTGCAAAATCTAGAAGGGACAAACATCAGGAATGATCAGGTGGCCGAATGTTTTTCTGAACAGGTGACCTGTCTGTGGAACACTCTCTACTCCAGGACCATTTCAGATTGAGAAAGCACCTTAAAATGTACCTTTTTTCATTATAGTTTTACCCGTGCTGTGATTTAAGGGTTCTCTTTTTTGTTTGCTAACAACATGAGGCATTCATCAAGATGTGAAAATACTGTTACTAACTGTGTGTGCATACCCAGATAGATACATGCATATGCAGGGCACGACTTGGATGGTGGTTGGTGCGAACAGCACAATTAAGAACAACATGGTGTGGTGAAGGTTCTGTCTGTTCATTACCCCACAATCACCCAATAAACTGGACAAGGAGTGTAAAAACAACTAGCAGTATTCATACATGCACACATGCACACATACATACATACATTCATACATGCATACATATGTAGAATAGACAGAAGATGCTTGAGACAAAAAGGAGTGGCCCGTTAGGAGCAGGAGGAGAGACAGCCAGAGAAGGGTAATAGGATGTCATAGGAGATTCTACTGGCTGCCATCCTGTGGAGCGGGTCAGTCAAGATAAAGGATCAGACAAAAAAACAAGGTTGTGCATCATCACTTTCTACAACATGCTCCTCCCTGGTGTACTTCTTTCTACTAGAGAGTAAGACAAAGGCAGAGGAGCATAGTGCTGTGTGCAAGTGTTAAAAGATGAATGTGCAACAGGGCTTGAAGAGTGAGTGCTAAGCATTGGGCATGACTTCAATATATATTGACATTCAGTGGTACATTGAAGTGAGGTTTAGCTATCATTTTGCATTTGCATACTCAGCCACAATAAACTCCTCTGGTGGTGCAGAGGAATCAACTGTCAGCATGTCTGAATACACAGATCATACGAACTATGATGTAAAGAATGGTGGATTGAGAAAGAGGCCCAACCACAATGGGAGGCACCAGGCAGAGGTATCAGGCTTGTGTTGGCTTCCCACACACATTTGGTGGGAAGATTTGCTGTGTTTCCATATGAGAAAATTCAACATGATTCTAGCATTCATGCATTCACTGGTGGAAAGCACTGAGGGCAATGTAATACATGTAAAATGGTGGTTCACCTTCATATATATCACCCTATGAACCCCGCTAAATTGAGAAAAAATGGGAGACTTTCAGTAACTCTTTTTTGAAAACGGTCAGAATGATATTGTCATGTATTAGTCGAACAGGCCATGGCTGTTAGGCAGAATCATGTGCTGTACCCTTTGGGAACACTACACACAGTAAAGTGGTAGCGATGGCTGAGCAGCCAGACTTATCTCAAGAGTAAAGTGAGCAGTAGAACAAGTTACACAAAGGACCAACAATTACAGTGATTCAAACAAACACTTACTCAAGGTTTCTTGGTAAAAGAATATACATTTATTTACACAGTCAGTTTGAAAACATTACACTAGCAAGGGCAGCTCAATATCACACACTAATAAACCACAATTATACAACCAATAAGTAAATGAACAAGTTTAGCTCCCTTGAATTGGGAGCAAAATGTCACTTCAGATACTTTCAAACGTGTAAAAAGTCAAGGTTATAAGAATAGACAGCACAAATACTTGCATAGGCAGGGCAAAGGGTTTCAGTAAACTACAACCAGCAATTCAGTTCATAGACCTGGCCCAAAGTCAATGCCCTTGTATAGGATAGCACAGTTCTGGTAGTAAACGGTAAAGTCTTTGCGAAAGAGTTCAGAAGAATTTGGCTAGGTGAAAAGTTAGACGAATGTTTAGGGACGGACAAGCCTTCAAAGTTGAAAAAGTTTTCACAAACTTTTGCAATGGCCGAAAAGATATCCGGACCGCGTTTGCACAATATCTTGAAAGTGAAGAAGAGCTGTAGCTGAGGCAGTTGTTCCTGGCAGTTCGAGCAGATCTTGCTGTTCCTGAGCTTCAGTCGTGGGGACAAGAAGGAGGACATCAGGAGGTTCCTGCACTGCCCAGGGATGAGGCTAAAAGCTTTAGCAAGACGTCAGTTTAAGGTGTGAGTGCCTTAAAGTCCACAAGCTGTTTTCCTTCCCTTTGGCTATCCGGTTTTCAACAGTACTCTGTAGAACATTCGACCAGATGGGGACAGTGTCCAGGTGGATTGCGAGTTGGTTGTTCCCACCAAACTCAAGGGAAGAAGTTAACCTTGAAGGACTCCTCTGTCGAGGGAGTTTCAGGCAATTCGGACCTGCAGCAGGGCTTCACTGGTCATCCAGGAGTTGCAGCAGCTCGTCTTCGGTTATTTCGTTCCAGTGGTCGACTCTGCTTTTCAATTCCCAGAGACCTGCTTTTAAAGTTTTCCCCCATGCATTCCACCCTGGCTGTCACTCATACAGCAGGGTGGCTGTCCTTGGTGGACAGCCAGCCGGCCAATCATGCCAGAGTGCATTCAGGTCTCCTAGGAGACTAAGTACAGGGAGTTTCGGGCACCTCCCTCACATCCTGTCCACCCCAGACACCCTGGCGCCAGAGGAGGGCTTCAGCACTGAGGCCCGCCAAAGGCCAACAAACAAAGGGACCAGACCTGGTTTGGCGCAGAGACAAACACAAGAAGGACCTTTCCTAAAAGAAATGGTGAAAAAAGTCAACCGAAGTCTGTTTTTACAGATAGGTCTGGGGCGCCATATTGAAAAACATGGCTGACCCGATTTTTAGCTACTGTTGGTAGCGGTCGGGAAAAATCACGGTAGTTTGATATAAACCACTGCCACCAGCCATTTAAAGTAGGAAAGGGTAACATTTGACTATTAGATGCATGTTTTGACTCAGGGGAAGCTAGGCTACCCGTCCAGCACTCTATAGGAAGAAAGTGTGTGCTGGGTCTGTAACTGTAAAGAGACTAGTAAAGTCAATGTAATTTTACATGATCTGGGAGATAGTAGTCAGTCCGAGAGAAGGTATTTAAACCTTGGGAAGTCTGAAAGACATCCCTGTGCCACTGCACTGAAAGTGCTGTGTGACACACAGAAAAAGATGATGCCCATGGAGTTGTTTTAAAACTCATAACCTAAAAACACAAAAGTAAAACACATTGAAAATGAAACGTTCAAAGCTCTAAAATATAACAAAAGAGCTGGAGTGCTCTAAAGTAGAGGGATTTTAGCACGTGTGCGCTTAACAGTGGCCAAGTGGGGGACTAGTCACATGTGTCTCCCATGTCACTCTAGCATGGCTAGGATTCCAGGTGAAGAGGATCATGCAGATTACCTTTCCAGCACCCACTTTTACTGTTTGTTTAGGATGAGCTTGGGGCAACTCTTGGTGCAGCAAGACCAATAAAGAGCTCATAGTCTGATGGGTAGGAAGATCAGAACGGTGAGTCCCAGGCAGAGGGTATTTAAGATGGCACCTGTCATTGCACCTTGGCACTAGTTTCTCTGGAAGGGACCCTTGCCCTGCACTAGATTTTGCCAATATCAGATACTCCTTGGGTGCCCTGCAGTCTTAATGTTGGAGGGCAAGACTGCCGCTGACTAGTTGTAAACCTCAATATTGCTTATCAGTCAATGACCTCCATGTAAAACCCTGCTGGATTTTGGCTTCTGCACCCAGGCATGCTGTGGAAGTCAAGGAGTGCTGGGGGGGGGGGGGTTGATAACCTTTTTCTGTGAAGCAGGGGAGAGGCCTGGTTATTGTTGCCATCATTGCTGTTGTGAGTAATGTAATCCTGAATGCATACCATGAGGTAAAATATTTAAGAGACACAACCGTGTGTTGAAAAGAGAGCCTGAGCTCCTCTTTCTCCTTTATTCATGTACACATTGAAGGAGAAGCAGCAGTGGGGAGGGAGACCATATTTCCGAGAAGGGAGACTTGAATTCTCAACTACGGTTGACCAGGCAATCCCAGGGCACACGGGGTCTCTTTGAGATTTTTCTAAAAAGTTCAATAGAAAAGGCTGCTTCACTGAGGACAAATAAGAATACATTTGACAGAGGCTCTGACATGACGAAGTCCTTTCACCTGCCAGCAGGGATAGACCAACCTTCCTTTATTCCTATCAGTTTCAATCAACAAGGAAGATCTAACTACTTTCCTGGGGGAGCTGAGTGAGAAGATACACAAAGACATTGAATCCCTGAAAAACGAAGAGAGGCAAAGCAAAGGGGAACTAACGCTGGAAGTCATGTCTCAATTAGAGAGTGCAGACATGAATAAAGTTACAATTACTGACCTGTCAGAAGAAGTTCTGAAATTTCAAGGGGTTATCACTTTCTTAAAGCTCTTATGGAACAAGTGAGATTTTCTAGAAAACCAGTCATGAAGATGCAATCTTTGTTTCAAATTACAGAGAGAAGGACTAGAGGGAGCAGCTACATGTGACCAGATGAATACGTTATTTGCTTCTCTTATTCCCACTGAATTGACTGAAAATGTGAATATTGACAGGAATCATAGGGTGTGTGTGAAGCCCACATTGGCCAGCAACAAACCCTGAGATGCGTTGCTGTGTCTCCTTTCATTTGAGACAAAATAGGCCACTATATCAGCTGCAAGAACCAGGGCACTCATTGAGATCAACGGGCAGAGGGGTGCAGATTTACTGCACACTTCTGCCCTTTCATAGTTCAAAAGCAGAAATTCAAGGAAGCTACAGAGTATTTCCAAAAGTTAAAAATCCCATATAGATTGACATTCTAGTCTGGCTTATCCTTTATCCATAAAGATGTCTGTACGATTATCACAGCATCTGAGGAAGGTCATAATACATTCTCGCTGGAATTTGTCCACTAAAAAATGGTCACAGGTAATTAGGAACAAGAAGACAAATTGATCTACTGGCTCAATGTTTTGGAGCCTTGAATCTGAAGGATGCCTTGCATAGCGTAACAAAGCTCTTCAATATTTTCTGGCTATGGATGTCACTTTCAGTCTTACTTTTTTTCTTCTTTTTTCTCCCAGTTCTTCTCCTTTTATATGTTTGAAATGATCAATGGGGAAAGGGCAATCTGGGTGGAGCCTATTCTCTGTATGGTTATGCAGTTGCAGTTGGAAGTGAGATGGAAAGCCCCCCATTGTTTGATGTTCTACAATTTGGGTAAGGGTAAATCTTGTGGAGAAAGTGAGAGGGGAGAGGTTTATGCAGAGATGATTTCTATTTAAGGGCTGCGACAGCATCAGGGCTAGTCATGGTACAAGATATTGGGCAGAAGCCCAAGTATCTATTCCAAGAGTAATAACTGTCAATGTCAGATGGTTAAACAAACCAACATGACACTGTAGGCTCTTCAATTATATGCATGAAAAAGAGATTGACCTAATAATTATTAAAGAGACCTACTTGATTAATGCAAATCAACATAGGCTAAGGCACCAGCATTACTCAACCATAGTTCTGCCAGCTGCGTGTTCAAAGGGGGCTGTGATAGCAGTTTTAGTTGTTAGGAATGTTGCCTTATAAGGAACCTCAGTTGCAGATGATAGGAAAAGGAGATTTATTATGTTATCTGGGACTCATGCCAACACTACCTTTTTGTTGTCATCAGTTTATGCACCCAATGAAAGTTACAGCTCCTTCCATTTGTCTTTTTGAGGTGTTTTAGAGAATAATACTGGTGGGAAAATTATCATTGGGAGGACATAACATCACTTTTGGATCTGCTATTGGACCCCTTCCAAGGATTAAAATGTTCCCACAGCAAGATATCTAAAGAGATGGAAGGCAGAAGAATCGGGACTGTTTGGTGTGTAGAGGGGCATAACAGGGAACAAGGGTGAAACCTTGCCCCCATGTGCACATAACCTTTACAAGAATAGATTATGGGGGTAATTCATGGAATAAATGTGCACCAAAATCAGTGGTGCAAGCTGGCACAAGCGTGAAAAAGTATGAAGATAGAGAAGGAAACCCAGTAGACACTATTTAAGCACCTTCTAGTAGTGCCTGTTCTATCTATTCTGGGAAGAATAAAGTATTGAATATAGGGAAATAGAACTACAGGGACAAGTCAGTGAATAAAAAAATGTTTCTATATTTAATAATACAATCACTTTTATAAAACCAATATTAAATCAAGTACATACAAAATGCAATTTTCTGATATAAAGCCAATTCATAGGCTAAACTTCAATTTGGAGCATAGAAAAGGGGCAAAACAAAGTGCGCGCAAACAACAAACAAGCATATACAGCTACAATGAATGTCCCGTTCCTCGCAGCAGTGATCACAGGAGGAGGAGAATAGCCAGGCTCCACATTTTTTTGCCCAGGACCAGCCTTGTTGGGATGCCTGATGACCAGGTCTATGGCAGGTAGATGTTTCCACCTCATACCATCCTAGAGATGGTCAGGTAGTGGGAGGATTAACTCACATCACCCACCCTGTGCTCCCAAGCATTGAGCCCCTTGGAGAAGGTGCTGAATGTACTGCATTTTTTGGCCACTGGGTCATTTTAGCGGACAACTGCCATAGTGGGGGTGTCTCAAAGGCCATGCAGTCACGTTGCCTACACCAGGTGTTGGCAATCATCACTGCGCGCCCCTCAGTCTGCAGGCACATATACATGCCCAGAACACCTGCAGAAAGGCAGGCCGTGGTCCTGGACTTCTACAGGGTGGCACACATCCCCAAAGTGCTCAGTGCCATAGATTGCACCCATGCGGCCCTACATCCACCTAGGGCCACTGAGCACATCTATCGCAAACGCAAGCACTGGCATTCCATCAACATGCAGGTGGTATATGATACCAAGGGAATCATCACCTCTGTCTATGCAAACTATCCCGGGTCCACCCATGATAGTTTCATATTCAGAATGTCCGCCCTGAGCCGGGCCCTGGAAGCTGGGAAGCATGGCGACACATGGCTCCTAGCTGAGTACAAATGCCTGTGCATATGCACACATGACACACAGACAAATACACCAGCCCAACTAATGACAACCATTATCACCTTACCAGGGGACAGTGCCTACCCTCTGAGCACCTACATGATGACGCCCACACGGAACCCCACCACACCACCCCAGGTAAGATACAATGCAGCCCATATTGCAACCAGGGCCATAGTGGAGCACACATTCGGAGTGCTCAGGTCACGCTTCCGCTCCCTTGACTGCTCTGGTAGACAGCTACTTTATGCACCCCCACTAGTGTGCAGGATCATTGTGGCAGCATGTGTCATGCACAACGTTGAATCACGGCATACCGGTGCATATGGTGGTGCCCCCACATCCCCAACCACACGCACGGCTGCTGCGCATGGGAGGGGAAAGGGCATGTGTCGAGGCAGCCCGTACCCAGCTTGTGGCCATATTTTTCACCTAAACTCCAACCCCTGCGGAGTGCACACAGGCCTGGCACATACCTGGTCACAATCGATGATGAGAACGGGACAGTTAATTGTTGCTACCTTACCACCCTGAGAATGTGTCCACGGAAGTGCCACATTGTGTGCATCCCTAGCTAATTAAACACAACCAATCCCATGTGACCAAAGGGAACACATGCAAGCCCCCCCCCCCTTGCTAAACAGTGCATGAAAGGACTGGTATGCCACCCAAACCCTCCAAACAATCCTGAACCCCGACTGCCACACCATACCATGGTATGCAACGGCAAAACATCCAACCATATGCACAACACAAGACACAATAGTCATGAAGGGCCACGTTTGAAATTTAAATAGGCACCAGACAATTATACCTGACATGGAATCGGAAGAAAGGAGTGACCAAAACCTCACACCCTGAAAACGGTGGCACCAATGCATGCGACCAGTGGTGCAACCAACAAAAGTCAGAATAACTGTTGCCATGCATATTGGACAATTGCAAATTGCCATATCAAACACTGCACACTGCACATCACAGTGAGTGTGCATTGCATTGGTGAAAACCCTTCTGCATCATTTCAAAAAATGGCATTTAACCAAATAGTACCCTGTCATGCATGTACACGATCAATGACTTGGAAGTGAACATGGATTGTCGTGACACAGCATGCTTGAGAAGGAAATCAGGGTTCTCGCGTTTGCTTGGTGTCAATGTAGTTGTGGGGGTGTTGCCTAAGTGTATTTGTCTGTATGGACATGCCTAGAATACATGCATGTGAAATGAAGTGAGTGCCAGTGTCCCGTACACAGCACATGTGAACACAGAACCAAGGACCCCCCTGTGTGTCAAACCACACCCATCCCAACACCTCAAAATAAAGCACTACATTGCATCAGCCATTGACCAGCAGAACATATCATGTGCAGAGTACCCCACATCGGCAATGGCAGACAGTGACCCATTTCTGAATCATAGAAATCCATAATTCGACCTACACACAAAGTTCATCAAAGCGCATCAATGTGGGAGGGAACAAGGGAGAAGAACAGTACATTCCTACATGTCCTTCAAAAAGTCCCCAGTGTGATAATGAACTGTAAAAGAAAAGTACATATTACAAGTGCCTGGAACAATAAGGGAGAGTCTAGGGAGGGAATGTTGGATGACATAACTAGCATCAACATTCCTATGCCTGACGGCAATAGTCGCAGTGCAGGAGTCACATAAGGAGGTGAGTGAGGGAAGAGGAGGGAAGAGGTGAGGAGAGTAACAAAACAAGTGACAAACTCTGGTAGGTCTACAAAGAATCAAGATAGTGCTGGGGATGGGTAGAAGAAAGACAGATGGGAAAGGGGGAAGAGATGACCTGTAATCAGTGGTGGAGGGACTAATGATAAAAGTAACTGGCAAAAATATACTTAAAATGTCGAAGGTGGGGTGTGGAAGGACAGAGGCAGAAGGGAAATGTCTGCAAAAAACAAGTGCCTACGTATCACCATGGCCGATGGCAATTGGGGTAGTGGTTGAAAATGACAGCCAGAGTACAAGGAGGAGGCTAAAGGGTGGTGGAGAGGGAGAGGGAGGAGAGAAGGGAGGAGGGGGCCAAGCTCAAAATGACTAATGGGGAAGATGGTGAAAGAAAGTACACACAGGGGGCAGAGGGAAACCTGACGGTGCAGGAGAGTAGGGGATGTGATGATGAAGGGGTGAGACAGAGGGACACTGACAGGGGCTGGGGAGACAGGGGGGCATTCAAGTGACTAAGAAGGCATGTGGACAGGTCTAGACAGGGCCACCTTTGTGGGCTTTTGGTAGTGGTGGCAGGCTCAAGCATCCTGGTTGGCCGGATTGTCACAAGGGCCAAGTGCAAACACCGGGAGGAGGGAGCAGGTCCAGCACACAAACAGGAAATTCAAATCACAATAATGTAGTCATAACTCAGATGGCACATCCAAACACCAGCCAGGGCTCGAAAATGGCCAAAGTTGTGCTAGCAAGGAATGGGTTGTTGTTGAAATGCGTGGTGACAGGGGTAATTCAGCGTGCAGCCTTCATTTGGCATATCAAAATCACTGGTAGGAAACGGTCCCAATTCAACATTCTCAGCACATGGACCCCTCCCACCATCAGTGTGTTGTACACAGCCAAAGGGTGCATGGTACCAGCTACAGCAGGAAGTGCATTAACATAGACAGTCAATATAACAAACATCTCATGGAACATGATGACATGCAGTCAGCATAATACTCACCAAAGTGAAGTGCAGGCATGCATTGGAGAAACCATCTGGAATACCCACTAGGGGTGTACACACAAGTAGAACTGCAGGCTGGCCACAGATATGACAGAAGCCCAATGCCCATGTGTGCAATGCTGTTATACCGAGCCATCCTTGCGAGCCCATGGAAAAGGGAAGCAGGAGTAGCATATGTGTCAGGACCCCAAGCAAAACACATACACAAGACAAGCCTGAATGGGCCCAGCTGGAACACACAGTGGATGCCTTCCGATGCCACAAAGCACCACGCTGTCACATGTATGCACAATAGACACAATAAAATTTAAGAAAAAAGAATTCTAAAGAAAATACAAATTAAATCAAATAATCCATTGAAATAAAAAAGATGAAAAGAGTAATGAAAGAAAGACAAACAAAATCAATAAAATTTAAGAAAACCAGAAAAAAAACATAACAAATAAAAACCAAAGTGAAATCATTGAAAAAGAACAACAAAATAAAGAAAAAAAAATAAAATGAAAAATGGAAATAAAAAGATAACATACTTACCAAAAAACATACAATTTGGATGAAAAATCAAAAATATTTGTAGGAAAAAAAACTGCTGAAAAAGAAAATGTGCAGAAAAAAAAATCTAAAATGGCCATATATGACCTGGGGGGTGGGGGCAAGCACCCAGGAGGGGGGAGGTACAGGGTGTACCTCAACACCCACATGTGTAGATGTCAAGGTAAAAAAAAACTCACTGGGCTCAGCGCCTGTGCGGCCTGACCTATGTGGGAGATAGGTTGTCATCATCACCGTCTGGATCTGAATCAGAAGGTGGACGTGGTGCAGTCGACTCACCACGCCTAGCCACACCTTGCCCCGCAATGGCAGCAAGCATGCAGGTCTGGTAAGCCAGGTGCTGGCGGGCAAAGAGACTGAGGTCAGCATGTATTACCTCACGTGTCACGCGCGCTTCCTCCTGCAGGGACTGACGTGTGAGACAGAGTTCTGCTTGCATGGCCTCACATGACAAACGGAGAGACTCCTGGCTTGCACAGAGTTCAGCTGAGATGGTTCTTTCAAGCTGTACCATCCTGTCTTCTGTCCGCCTACTCTCATCCATCGTGAGGTCAGCTATAGTAGATCGGAGGGCTTGTTGTTCCACCCTCAGCTATAGTAGATCGGAGGGCTTGTTGTTCCACCCTCAGGGCCTCACGGTGTGCCTTTGCTTGAGCATTAAGTGTTTCATGCAGAGCCACCATTTCAGCCTGGCATGCCCTGTCAGAGGCCCCAATGCCCAGCCTGAGTGAGCGGCACGTGGACTGCGCAGCCCGCTTCTGGAGCACCATTTGCCTTACAGAGGGGAGGATGGAATGAGCCACACTTTCCATACCTTGAGCAATCTTCTTAACTGCTCCCCCCTGTTGCTGTCCTATGGCAATCATGGAACGCTCCCCCTCAGTTGACCCCGGTGGCACACGGCCACCACGTTGCCAGACACCACACCTGCTGGGCCCAGGGAGCCGTGGTCCTTGCTGGGCTGGTGCCACCCGCGGCTGCAGGACTGCATCCCTCCGTCGACCTGATGCCCCAGGAACATGGCCAACTGATGTCGAGTGTGACCGTGCACCCATAAGCACCACAGGTGGACATTCCAACCCTGCCTGGCCCCCTACTGCAGGTGTCGCAGACAGAAGATCATCCAACACAGGATCACTTACGGGCGACGGCACATCATGATGCAGATCCGGCTCAACATAGTGGTCAGAGGATACATCAGAGCCTGACTCAGAGTCAGCTCTGGACACGATGGCCTGGAGCACCTTTGGGTTCTCATGGGCTGCCACCCCACGACCACCACTGGTGCTTGGTTGGTCATGTGAACTGACCACCGTGTCTGGGATGACATCTTCATCCTCTGCCGCCAGTGTGTCATCACGTGCAACATAAAGAAAAGAAACAAGGATACGCATGTCAGTAGCACATACAGTTCACAACATTGACAGCCAAATAATGAAACAGCCATATCACAGGCAACTGAAACCCCAACATGCATCCAGTGCCATTGCAATGCAAGGCCATCCGAAAAGCAGAAAATTATGTGTGCAAAATGTGAAGGCAACACATGTATTGCATGTTGCACATCAACGGCATCACACACAACCTCTAGAGGCATATATCCAATGCCAAAATGTGAGATGAGAACAAATAGTCGGCAGCTAACATAAGCATGTGTGAACACACAAATAGACACAGCTAGAACTCTAACCTAACACACCATGATACATGTAACATGCATGTTCATTTGCAGCACTCAACTACAATCAACTATGCACAGTACTTGTGTCATAGGAGGCACCTACACTAGTGCCTTTCCATACTGTGAAAGGAGGGACATGGGTACATACATGTCAGGTCAACATCACACAGCACCATCATGATTGCAAGTTGAAGGGCTTAACTTGGCACAGTAGTGGGTGTGTGCGGTGCAGTGCATGTGTAGCCCCTCAACTTACAACATCACCATGTATGTAGTGATGACAATATTCAAACATTATGGCAGTGTAACGGCAATTACAGCCATCATGTGCAAATGGCATGCACCAGGTAGCATGGTTTCCGTGAAACACCTGCCCTCTGGCCAATAGCAGGGAGGCACTGCATGGCAATGACAGGTTCAACGCAGAACTGTGCATTGCTAGACAGTGTAGGCGTGTGTGTATTGCATTTCGTCATTCAAATGTCACTACAGCCGATGAGAAGTGGAACATGATGGAGGAGAGGTGAGGAACCATCCGTAGTACATCCATGCATGTAGAAGACAACACCAGTTGAAAAGAGGCTGTGGGCCTGTAACAGCGGGAGCCATGTGCATGATACAGATGTGTACAGCCTGAAGTCGTGCGTGATGACACACAGACCTACAGTGAGCATGGCATGGCTGTCCAAATGAGATGACACTTAGATCATCCTGGACAAATATAACAATGAGCAGGTGGTCATGGACACCTAGGGGCACACATGGAATGCACATGTAACATGATTGTGCACATATGTGCATGGGGAGCCACTGCCATCAGCACACTCAGAGTGAACCACACTGCACCAAGGACAAAGGATGCGTATGACATGATGTGATATCTCATCAAGCTTGCACTTCTACACAAGTGGCTCAGAGCGCCAACAAGCAAAGGCAGGGGAACAAGGGAGAAAAGGAATTCAAAACAACTATCATACTGGGTACAGTGACATTGAGAGCACGCAAGTGCATGGAGAAGGGATAACGGGTTGAAGACCCAACAAGGCGGAGAAGGGGAACGTGCCAAACAGAGGAGACCAAAGAAGGAAAATGAAGTGCAATGATAGAATGTCCATTCAAAAAGTGGTAGTGCAGCCAGCAAGTGGCAAGTGCAAGATGATTTGTACAGGGCAAATCTGATGAGTTCAGACAAAGAGTGCTGGACTGTATGGGTACACACACTGGACCCATTGATATGGGAGGCCTGTAGGCAGTGCAGCAGGGAGGGAAGGGTGAGCAGGTACCTGATCTGATGGGCAGAGTGTGTGCAGGGGCACAGTGCCAACAGAGGAAACTGTTCAGCTGGGTAGAAGAGGGGCCAATGCAGGAGCAAGTAGGAAGGCATTGAGGTGCTTCCAGAAGCAGATATATTTCTCCTCAAGTTTCAACGTGGCCAGTTGGCTGTTCAAAAGTGAGCTCCCAGCTGTACACACAGATCTGCTCCTACCTTATTTATTCAATTAACGACTGATGTTGAGGGAGTGTGGGGTAGAGGAGCAAAGGACTCAAGAGGAGAGGAATTGGTAGAGGGATTGTTGAAGGTATTTTGTACCCAGTCCCAGAAAATCCTTGTGCACAATACTGAGGGTCTGAAGTATCATCCTTGCATCCACTGGTAGCCAATGAAGGGGTTACAGAGCTGGAAAGATAGGATCCCAGGGCTTGAGGCCAAAGACAAGTCTTGCAGTCCTTTACTGGATTAGTGGTGGAGGCAGGTCGAATATTTAAAGAGACTGTCACAGTACCCCAACCTTGAGTAAACCAGAGCTTGGCAGACTGTGAGCATGTAAGAGAATGTTAGGAAGGGCACAGTACCCTTGGGGAGGTAGAGCAAGAAGTTAATCAATCTCAAGATACGTCACAAATGTGTGTGTAAAAGGAATGTGTTGAGTCAAAGGTGACCCTGAGGTTGTTGGCCTTGCAGGTGGAGGCAGGAGTAGGGCCAAGTGGGGCTGGCCAGAGATGGATGGCAAAGGATGGCGACGGTGTGTCGATGAGGAGGATGTCAGTCTTGCTGGCATTCAGACAGAGACCGTTGGTAGTACACCAAAAGCAAATGGCAATGAGGCTATCGGAAATAAGGGAAGGACAAGAGGTGGCCAAGGGCAGCCAGGAAATGAGTTGGTTGTCATCAGCATAGCACCGGAACTCGTACAAAAAACTGATAATGCAGTAGTCAAGAGCTGCCAGTTGCTCTCTATGAATTGAGGCCGATAGGTCAGACCCCTGGTGAACAACAAAGGTGGAGAGGGAGATTGAAGATAGGAAAGAGCCAACTTGTAGCTGGGCGGGTCACACATGCCAAACACACATGTCATTGAGTTACACGCATCAATACTCACCAGATGATGCATCATAATCCATCCTCTCTCCCACTCTACGGATCAGTTCTTCTGGGATGAACTCTGAAGCAATCTCTTCATGCTGAGTGAGTTCATCCTCCTCTGGTGATGGCCCAACACCAGTCACCAGAGACATGGTGTAATTGGAGTCATGCTTTTGCTTAGCACTGCGTCTGAGGTCATTCCAGCGCTTGTAGCAGTCCTGAGCTGTGCACACCTGGAATCCCATGGATGTCAAACCATCCGCAACATGCTGCCAGTGGACGCAACACTAGTGATGCGTTGTTTGGCATTGTGGGCCCACAAGCATATCGCATTGCTGTTCCGACACATAGTACAGTTCCTGATTGCAGAAAGGCTTCTTCCTTGACATGCCGGAGGCCGGAGCCTTGTCTGGGGTCCCAGCCTCTTGTGCAGGAGCATGCTTCCTCCTTTTGGACGGTGGTACTGACCCTGAGTGGGCAATGTGGCCCTGATCAGTGGGGGCAGTAGCGCTGGTGTACTGGCCCAAGCTGGCAGGTGTTGGTATGAGGACAGAAGGTCTGGCTTGGGTCTGAGTCACTGCTGGAGTGGTGTTGGCTGCATCTGCACATGCAGTTACCACCACCCGGCTGATTGGGGCAGCAGATGTCATAACTGCCCCAGATACATGTGCCACAGTCACAGCCACAGTGGACACACATGAGCCCAACCTCCGGACAAGATGGACATTGTCCTGGGAGTCCTCGTCACAAAATGCAAGATGCGCTGCCTGACCCAGAGCCCGGGTGGAGGTGCCCAAAGCTAAACCTGCAGCTACCACCACCTGTGGGCCCGTAACAGCAGATGTAAATTGCTGTTGTGTGATTTGGGCGCCAGGTTGTGGTGCAACAGCTACATCACCAGGAGCCACAGGGGGTGGTGGCATGTCTGCACCAGCACGTGGCTGGGCATCCTGTCCCAGAGTGGCACCCCTGCCTCTTCCCCCCCTGTAGCCACCCTGGCCACCTTGGACTCCTGTCCTCCCTGGTCTCTGCTCCCATGTGCCCGACCACGCCCAGCCCTTGGCAGACACCCAACTTTGCCACCCTTAGCCTTTGGTGGCCTCCCAACCATGGCACCGATGGAAAATAGGCTATGGGAGGTCTACTCAACAATTGTCCTGGTCAATTGGCTAGAAGGGGGCAGGGTACTACATGGAATAGGTACCCCTTTGCCCCTGCAAGGCTGTCTGTGACTCCTGGGGAAAAATGACAGGTCACGCAACACTCAGGCACTCCCCCAAAAAAAAAAGAAAAAGAAAAAATCAAACAAAAAAAAATATATAAGAACAGGAAATTGGAAAAAAATAAATGTTGTGCACGCGGGCTACTATGACCTCAAAACGGTATGCATGCACAGGGGGAACCACAGTGGGAAAAAAGCGTACCCGACTCACCGCCTGCCATGCGTGAAAAAAAAAGACACACGCTTGTGTGCGTAGGCAACACCCCACTAAAAGAAGATGTACAAACTCCAGACGCTGTGAAGTAATCACGTTTGATTCCATCATAGTAAACACGTGCGTCGGTCTGCACGAACAGCACCTACAGTGTTTTGCTGGCCCGTGCTCACATTTAACCCGTGCTTTAGGCAACACCCACGCATGTAACGTCACTTACGTGCTAAGAGCCTTTTCTCGAATCACACGCATCCACACACGGACATGATTTTTTTGCATGTGCAGAATCACCATGCACCCGTGACGAGGGAAATGCCCGCACGTATCACGTCACATACGCACTTACGTGCTAAGGGCCTTTCCTTGAATTACACACTGACCTGCTGTTTTTTCACGTGCCAAATCACGGAAGACCACGCTCCTGCCCAGAAGGCCATTTTCCTGCTTCGCAGAGCCCCAAGCAGACTTCCACCTGCCATCTGCTGCTGCCTGCCTGCCTGCTGGCCATGTGCCCTGCCATTTGATGTCTGCATGTCAGCCATCTGCAGGGGTCCAGTTGCTTTGACCACCCCTGCTGGAACAGAAGACTCCCGACTGAGGTTCGATCGCTCCACAGCCCAGCCCCAGGACCCAGTTGCCCACCCATACCTGCCTCGGGGGTTGCCATGTCAGGGGAAACACCATCAGACACCACTGTCAACCCCCAGCCAATGAGGCAGAGGGCTAGCAGCTTCAGTGCCGCAGAAGTTGGTATCCTGGTGGAGCAAGTCCTGGGGCATTATGATGCCCTCTACAGAAGAAGACGCGTCGACAAGGAAGGACATGAAGGGATCTGGAAGGACATTGTGGCTACCATCAATGGGGAGGGGGTGGCAGTCCATGACATAACACATCCGGAAGCGCTCGGAGAACTTCAGGTCCAGGACCCTCAGGAAGGCCCGGTGCCTCTTGGCAGCAGCGGGTGCAGTGAGGTGACGGTCCACCTTACCACTGACAACATGAGGGTCCTGGAACGCATTAACCCAGCGCTTCACCGCCAGATCCTCAAGAGGCAGAGCAGTCCGGAGTCGAGCGGTAAGTGTGCATGCATACTTATTGGACGCAGTGCAAGTTGAGGTATGCCAGGAGTGTGCAGCTTGGACATATGTCTGAAAAGGCCCATGTATGGATGTGTATGTGCAGGGACATGACCGTGCTGCATATGAGTCCTGTCATGTGTGATGCACATCAATGGTGTATGTGTTTGAAAGCATGATGCACAGCTGCATGTGGAGATGCAAACATGTTTGCATTTCTGTGTATGTACTATGGCATGGTTGGGGTGTGACACATGGATGCTGGTTCCACCTTCATGTACGTGCACAGCATACATGTGCGTGTGTGTGTTTGACATGTGTGTGACTGTGAAACGCCATGGATGCATGTGACAACGACATGTAGGAATAGAATTGGCAGATGTGACATAGTTGCTGATGATTGCACTGTGACAGGTGGTGGATATGTACAGATGCATGTCTGTCTGTTGGTGCGTGTTCACGTGTTCGGCACTCCCCATGTTGCTTGTGACGTCATGCCAACCTTCGAATGTTCATGCTGTTGTGTGCATATGGATGCTGCTGCCTGCTGCACGATTCCTGTCAAATTCTGCATGTGTGTTGGTTCACATAATATGAGTGTTGGGGAGTGTGATGGCATCTGTGAAGTTTGACACTGCCACTCATGTGCAACTTTGACATGTGTGTCCGACCATTGTACAGTGCCCTGATGCCTGTGTTCTGTCTCTCCCTGTCTGCAGCATCGACTGATGAAGAGGGCGGAGATGGTGCTGCGGAGCACAGAGGCAGGGATCCCACCGTCAGCCGGAGACGCAAGGCCCAGCACTCCTCTCATGTTGTCATCTCTTCCGGGAGTGAGGAGTCTGGTGCCGCGTCCCTGGCTGCAGCTGCCGAGGGAAGGTCCAAGAGGCAGAGGTTGGAGGTGGACTCCTCGGCAGCAGTGGGGGCAGCTGAGCCCCCACAGGGGCCTATGGAGGAAGATGGCACAGAGTCATCCAGGAGGTTGGTGGGGAGTTTTTTTTTAGGAGGAGGTCGTGGAAGGCCCATGCATAGGGCCTGGAGGGTGGCATTCCACTGGTGCTAGTGGTGCAATCCAGGGGCAGGGACAGGAGGCAGCACAGGCTGCTGCAGGGGTGCCTGTGTGTAATCCTGTCCCCGATCATGTGACTGCATCATCTTGCACCAGCAGGGATGCCTTCGTCCAGACCTGTCTTCAGGGAGAGGATGCGCGAACAACAACTGTCCTTCCCGCTGACGTGGCAATCCGGGACCGGGTTGAGCCTGTCCTAGCTGGGGTGGCGTTGCGTCAACGTGGTATTTGGGATGACGTGCAGGGTTCTCGTGAGGACAATGCACATCATTTTGAATACCTCATTGACTGCGTTGGCCTACTAGGACGGGTCACCCAGGCTGGGTTCCTCCGTGTGCTGGATATTCTAGCGACCCCCTCCTCAACTGAACGCACTATGCGCCTGTCATCCTCCATGCCATCTTCCTGCCCAAGTATCACCTGGGCACCCTGTCGAGCTGCCCCTGAACCAGCAGCCAGGCTGGTGGAGGACACATTTCTGCCACGGTCGGGAGTCGGTGGTCCAGCAGGGGTGGCCACCCCAACAACTGGACACCATGAAGAGGAGGACGTGCAGGCATCGACTAACAGGGCACATGCATGGCAGCAGCAGGCTCAGGGTGGGAGCCATGATGGCTTGGGGCCTTCAACATCACAGGGGCAGGCATCGGCCAGAGGGCAGGAGGACCCTGGATTGGGAGTGTTTTCTGTGTCGCCGCGGTTGGGCCAGCGGATAGATGCAGAGTAGCAGCGGGCGGAGGAGGCACGGCTCACTATGGTCAGGGTGGAGAACTCCATGCGCAGGGCATTGAGGCGGGCTGAGTGCCTCGAGGCAACTCGCAGGGAGTTGGAACAGGCCATGACTGCATCCCTGAGAGACCTCGATGCCAGGGAAGAGGCCCGCCTCTGGGACATCGACATGGAGTTCGATGATGCCCTGGCCCGGAACATCAACAAGTGAGCCGTTGGACTTGCCTGCCGCCATTGTACATAGTTCATTAGTGTTTCCTTTGTTTTTTGTTTTATTTTCGAGTTCATGGACATTTCTCCAATTTATGTATATAGATTTTCATTCATAGGACTTTTTTATAGGTTTCCTTTTGTTTGTGCATCATGGACCATTTGGACTTCCATTGTATATAGTTGTAGACTTGTACATACTTTCCTTTTTCCATTTTCCCATGGATCAATGGTTTTCTTTCATTTGGATTATTCATTTGTTATTGACATTGGCAATGGACCACCTTTTTATTCAACATGTTGTTCATTTTATTTTCCTTGGATTACCATTTTTTTGGTTATATCTGTCATTGTACATTGATTTTCAAGTTTGATTTCCTCTGTTACTTCATTCTGTTTTCAATAAAATTTTTCTAACTTCATGATTGGTGTTGTGTTCTATCATTGGTTTTGTGCATGTCTCAATGAACATTGCCTCAGTCATGTGTTGCCACTGTGTGGCTATGTTGTGCATTCATGCATGGGCATGGTGGTTCTTTTAAGACTGTCATGGCATGGGTAATTTGGGATTGGGTGCTGTGGATGGTTGCATGCTTGTACTGGTGGGCAAGGGGGATTTGGGATGGTATTAGGGACATGGGTCTGTTTTGTTAGGACATGCTATTTGGTGGGCCATGGGTCGGGGCCTGCTGGCAGGTGCCCGTCAATGCTGGGTGGGGGCAAAGGGGGACATGAGTCAGGGCCTGCTGGCAGGTGCCCGTCACTGCTGGGTGGTTGGGAGTGCAGGGGGACATGAGTCAGGACCTGCTGGCAGGTGCCCGTCAATGGGGGTGGGTGTGGCTGCAGGGGGACATGAGTTGAGGCCCACTGGCAGGTGTCCGTCAATGGGGGTGGGTGGGGGTGCAGGGGGACATGGGTCGAGGTCTCGCAGGGATGCAGTCATGGCATGTTCCAACTCCCTGCGAGTTGCCTCGAGGCACTCAGCCCGCCTCAATGCCCTGAGCATGGAGTTCTCCGCCCTGACCATAGTGAGCCGCGCCTCCTCCGCCCACCCCCGCTCCACATCTATCTGCTGACCCAACCGCTGCCACACGGAAGACACTCCCAATCCAGGGTCCTCCTGCCCTCCTGCCCATGCCTGTCCCTGTGATGTTGAAGTCCACGAGCCATGATGCCTCCCACGCCGAGCCTGCTGCTGCCTCCGACGCAACTGCCTCTGCCACCACAACGGCATCCAGGATGATGGAATCCACCATCGCCGTCGTGCACGTGCCCTGCCCGATGACGCTGGCACATCCTCCATCTGCTGGGGTCCAGTTGGTGGGGTGGCCACCCCTGCTGGACCTCTGACTCCCGACTTTGGCAGGGATGGGCTCTCCACAAGGCTGGCTGCGTTGGTTGGGGCAGATCCACAGGGGGCCATGGTGGCATCTGGGCCGTAAGATGGCACTGAGAACGACTGGCGTATAGTCTGCACAGAGGAGGAGAGGGCCGCGATGCTGGCTGACACATGGATGAAACCCACGACCATGGTCCCTCCCAACTGGGCCACGTTGGCACACAGCTCTTTGTGATGACGTGCATGGTCCCCCCAGGAAGCACGCACTTCATCACGAATGTCACGTGTGCACAACACGACACCAATCAGGACGGACTCAATCTGGTCACGGGTCCCTCGTCCACAGGTAGAGGAGTGCCAGATGACGTGGACATCCCCCCTACCTGCGGACGGGCCCGGGACGGGGCATCCTTGCTGGTGCATGGTGATGCAGTCACATGTCAGCGACAGAGACATGCACAGGCACCTCCACAGCGAGCTGTCCTGTCTCCTGCCCCGGGACTGCACCACTTGCACCAGTGGTACCACTCCCACCAGGCCCCATGTGCGGCTCTGTAGCAGCCTCCTCATCCTCTGTACACACCAGCAACCTGGATGGCTCTGCACCGTCTTCCGTCATTGCAAGCCCCTGTGGGTGCTCATCCGACACTTCCTCTGCAGCCGTAGTGGCAGACGTGGCACCAGTCCCCCGGATGATGGTATTTCCTGGGAGGATGACTGGGCCTTGCGTCGCCGGCCAGTGGAGGCATCCCAGCCGCTTTCCTCCACAGCGCCATCTCCGGGGGGTGCACGTGGACTTTAACACGCGTTTTTCGATAGCGCAAGTGGGATACGTGTATTCCGAGGGGTGCGCATGGACATTTACATGCGTTTTTGCCAGCCCAAGTGTGTTACGCATATTCCGAGGGGTGCGCAGGGAGTTTTCCACGTGTTTTCATGGTTGGGGGGCTGTATGGTGGTCCACTGGCCTTTGTGCCATGTAGTGGATTTGTGCAATGTTTTTGGCACACAGGGCGGGGTTTGGGGCGTTACTGGCGCTGCTGCTGGGTCACTGCGCTACTCTCCGCCGTGGCTGGTTATGGATGTTGAAATCCATGAATACGCTGTGCTCTGAAATGGGTTGGGACGTACGCAGCTGGTGCAGAGTGCCGCACGCGCACTCTGTGCGCCAGCCGCATGCGCCACTTGTGCACCAAATTCTATGAATGACCCCATACATGTTGAATAACACTACTTCATATTTGAAGGTGAAAATATTATATTGGAACCTAATACATTCAATGATCACAACTCTATTTTCATGGATATTAATCTGTTAGATTGTGAACAAACACAGATATCCCTGTCCGTGCCATAATAGATCATGAAGAACAGGGCAATACATGTGGAAATAAGAAATCAATTAAAGAGTTTTTTGGTTTCATTCACCAGATGACACATAACAATGAAAAGCATAAATCAGTGGACAATTAAATTCATCAAAAGCAACACATAAATGAAATAAAACAAGGAAACAGGTAATGAGAAACTGCAGAATGATTTATATGGATGGGTGAGGAGCTTCTGTGAGACACGCACTAGACGTATATATAGAAATGTGCAAGAGAATAGAAGGCAAACAAATGCGATGCAACAAAAAAAAACAGAGGCAGATATTGAATCTACGGCTTGCTTCCCATCAAGAAGGAAACAGATCTGAGAGGTTGCTGACCATCTTGATTAGGTTTGAATGGCAGAGGGGGGGGGGGGGTGTTATGTTGATCAAAAATAAACTGGAAGAGATGAACTCAGGGGAATGGGAAAAGAGGGAGGAATTTGAATATTTCTACTCATCACTATATGAAGTGCACAAAGTCGATAAAGAAACTCAGGCGAAATACATTCCGCAGTTGTCACCAGAACTAAGAGAAGAACTAGAGTCACCACTTGAAAAAGAATAGGCTACCAAGGTGATTACCTCTCATAAATGCAACTTGGCCCTCAGTGCAGATGGTCTCCTCATCCCATGATATAGATTATTTGAATCAGATTTACTTTTGCCTCAGAGATCTGCTTAACTCTTTTAAGAAATCATAAAGGTAACAGGCTGTATGAGTGAAACTACTCTTAGGGGGTCATTCTGAGTGCAGTTGTAAGGCGTTAACGGCACCGGTAAGGATGCTGGTGCCGTTAACCCCTTACCACCGCATTACGAGGTCCTTTTAGTGCGAGCCGCTAAAGGACCAGGGAGCTAATAGCTAGCGTTATTAGCTCCCTCCCCATTCCCATTGAGCCCTATGGGTGCTCGAATGAGAATGGGGATGGGTATTTTGAATGGGGATTTACCGGGTCCTCCAAGGTTGGAATTACCCAGTAAGTCCACATTCAAGGAACCCGGACACGAGTTTGGAGGAAGCCATGGTGCTAATAGCACCATGGCTTCCTCCAAACTCGCAATGACCCTCTTAGTCTGCTTCTTAAACTGGGGAAACCCCAGAAATGCTTTTCACGTACAGGCCAATTGCCTTGCTAAATACTAATATACATCTTTTGGCCTAATTTTTGGAGAAAATAATGCCACCATTGATTCATCCTGCCTGTTATCACAGAATAATGGCAGAGGCCCTATTAAGAGCGAGAGACTCAAGACAATGGGAGGGAGCTGGAAGCGGGAGGAAGGGGAGGGATATGGGACGTTACAGGGCAGAATGTAAAGGATGGAATAAAGGGAAGGTTATGCAAGACCCGAGTCCCGTGTGATCTTTGATGAGTGTATAGCCAGGCCTAACGAGGGCCAACACTGCCCAAATAGGTTTTGGGAGAAATAACCAAACATGATCACATTATTAAATGGGTTTTCCTAACAGCTAGCCCTGTTAGCGCTAAATGATGAAAAGGTGTTCAACAAGACAAATTGGATTTTTATGGAGGATATATTATGCAGGGTGGGATACAGTTCTTCTTTCAGAGGCAACCATCTATTGCGAGGTGGTGCATCTTGACAGTCATGTTCAGCTTTTCGCAGTGCACTACTGCCCATTGTAGGGTGCTCTACTCAGAATGTCCTCTTTTCTGCTTCTGTTTGGTGTCAGCATTTCATTGATTGCAGGGGCTCAATGCAAAGCACAACCCAGTAACGTGGGTGTCCACCTGCATAGATCTCTAACTGGAGTGGTGGTGCGGCAGTTTGGTCATCTAGCATACCTTTTGCTCTAGAGCATCTTCTGCTGCTGCTCATGGGCCATCTGTCTGTTAAGCAATCTCGCTTGCATACAGCATACATAGCAATCTACCACCTAATGTATAGCACTGCTTTGCAGGTGTTGTGTGCAAAGTGCAGAAGGGGGTGATAACTCCATACCATTATCTCTCACAGCCAGGCTTCATAGGCAAACCAGACTCATTTTTGGTATTTCCAGGGGGGCGCTCACAGCTGGCATTTGTCTACAGGTATTACATTAAAAACCAAAACCATGCGTGCAGTCATAACAAATGGCAGGAGAGGGAAATCCATGAGCTAGCATGATATTCAAAATATATGTAGGCAATCGAAAGAGGATTTTGAAACCTCATTATCTTGATCAACAAGTTAAATGTGTGGTTCCCAAATGACCCTCCCTTTTTTGTCTTCTTAGTGGGAAGTTGAAGGACATCTCAATGGGTCTTTCAGGAGATGCACAAGACCAAGCAGCAAGATCTCTGTCTTGAAAGGGTTCAACTGAAGATTGTTGTTGACCAGCCAAAGTCTAACCTCCATATTATAGGAATGTAAATGAAAACAGTTCTCCTGAAATCCAGAGATCCCGAGGAACAGCTGCAGTTCATCTGCATATGAATGGAAGTGAATGTCAGATTTCTGGAAAATAGTTATTATAGGAGCAATGTTTGTGTTAAACAAAAGGGATAATAGAGAGGAACCATGACAAAGGCCACGGGATACCAAGGATGAAGCTGAGGTAAACGAACCAAATTGAACTGCAGCATAGTTATTAGAAAGAAAATTCACAACCATTCCAGGGAGGATCATGAATTCTCAACTATAGAGGACAGCTGGGATAAAGAAATGTGATGGTCCAATGTATCAAAGGCAGCCAGCAAATCCAATGTAACCAGAACTGACAATTAATCCTGATCTGAGTCAAAAAGAAGACCATCCAATACCAAGACTAGGGCAGTCTCAGTAATAAGTCCTAGGAGAAATCCTAATTAGTGAGGTTCCAGAACTTGCTTCATTCACTACAAAGGCACCTAGTTGTGAATTCACCACT
This sequence comes from Ambystoma mexicanum, assembly GCF_040938575.1. NCBI lineage: Eukaryota > Metazoa > Chordata > Amphibia > Caudata > Ambystomatidae > Ambystoma > Ambystoma mexicanum. Next base: position 825,595,946 of record NC_090928.1, on the reverse strand, counting down.
TGTTCAAGTATCTTAGTGATCCAAGGGAGTGCAGCAATAGGCCGGTAGTTCCCTATGTCCTCAGGATTTAGTGAGGGCATTTTCAACAGTCAGGTAATGAGGCCAGTTTTTAGGCTTTGAGGGAAAGAACCCTGCAAATGAGACATATAAATTAACTTCGTAATACATTTAGCCAGGGTGGTAGAGTCTAATCAAACATCTAGGACCTGGAGTACATCTACGTTAGAGCAGGTGGGTTTAAGGTTGTTAAGACGAAAACTCACATAATCAGAGATTTTTCTGAAATGTGAAAACAAATCCACTCTGAGTAGTTATGCATACCACTCATGGCACCGAGTAGGCCTCCTCATGCTCTAATGTTTCATAGATCTTGAGAATCATTAAATCATCACCTAAGTTGGCTGACAGTGTCATTTTATGGGAGAGACAGACGGGACTGGTAAAATTACTTAAAACAGAAAAACGTTTCTCTGGATTATTAATGGCCAAGCTATTCGGGACTTGCAGTAAAGTGAATTTAGCTTTCTTAATTTCAATTTTATAAATCTGGAGAGAAATCTGCTGAGGTTCAGTTGAGTGTGAGGAGTCCCTGGTTTTGCGCCAAGTGTTCTCCTTCCTTCTGTATGTTTGTTTAAATACTCTTAAAGATGGTGTAACCAGAGTTGTGAATTTGTTTTTAAAAATGTATTTTTGAATGCCTATCTGGCAGAAGAGGAGCTGCCTGATCAATAGCCCTTTGGAATGATGTCTGGCATTGGTCAAGGAATTTGTCAATGGGGGAATCTAAAGTATCTTGAGTATGAGCTTCTTCAAGGTCATTCGCCAGAATCTGTAGTAGGTCCTTTTTTGTCTAATGAGATTCAGAGGGTATACGACCTCTGCTTATAGAGGGTTAATGCAACACTAAATGAAACATTTCTTTAAAAATGGTCACTCCAGCATACTCGGAGAGTTCCATTGAGAGACAGATCTGAATTTCTGAAGAGAATTATATTGAGGCAGTGGCCAATGTTGTGAGAGAAAAAGATAGTTTGTGAGTTTGCACCATAACAGTACAGGAATTGTGGAGTCACCATCTAGATGGAAGTCATGCAAAATATAAAAATTGCCTATAATGATAAGTTTGTTGTACGACAAGATGCCTGAAGAAAGAAAATCCTCTAACCTGTCAGAAATGTATTGGCAGGGCCCAGGGGTCCATAGACAAAAACAACCCTGATATGACCAAAATAAGAGGCTTTCAAGATAAGAGCACACATTTATGAAGACGCATCCCAAGTTAGAGCTTCAAAATTGCAAGCTAAAATATTAGTTTAAAATAGAAACTGTTACCCGTCTGCACCGAAGGAGACCTCTAATAACCATTTTAATCAGATAGCAATCCGGGATTTAAATATGAAGAATACTACTCATTTGTTAGGCAAGTTTCTGTAATGAACATAATATCCAGCTTATATTCAAAAATGAAGTCTGCAATGGCAATGAAGTCTGCAATGACAATAAGATAACTTACCTCAGAACTTGCATTTAGCAAAGCACATGAAATATTGCCCTGAAAGGAGACTATGGTTGGGGTCTTGAGAGATTATCAAACCCTCTTTATGTGAGCACATATCAGAGCAGATTGTTATTGTTATTATTATTATTATTGGTATTATTGTAGGATGGTAGGATACAGAGGGGCATAGAGGGGGGTACAGCTGTACCTGGTGGAGGGGAGGAGAGCGGCAGATGGCATCTAGCAAGTCAGGTGGTGTGCCGGCGACGTGATGGCATAGGTGTTGAGGAGGAGAGACTCCTTGAAGTCGTGGATCTTGAGTTCTTTTCTCAATTGTAGGAGCGTGGGGACAAATCTGATGCTGAAGGGGAGGAGATTCAATAGTCTTGGGGCATAGGCAGAGAAGACTTGTATTCTGGTCCTTTCCTTTTTGCAGTGGCGGATTGCAAGTCTGCACATGTCCTGGCTTCTGGACACGTGCAAACATGAAATGCACTGCAGGTGGGTGTTTTTCTCATCAAATACTTCTGTCATTGGATCACTTAACTTGTAGGGTTTGCTGGAAATGTGCACATGAACAAATGTATCCCAAGTCGCGAAATCTGAAAAAGCTAAGTGATGCACCCTGGTTTGTTTCAGAGTGCAGAAAATACAAATGGAGGCTGCACACCGGTACAAAAGCGGGAAGCTAATGAACAGTCGAATCTGCTGGACAGGACAGTCTGTGAAGAAAAAGGAAGGCTTTCTGTAAATTAGCTGCCAAGGGTTTCAATGATAGATAGTGAAATACGTGATGTAAGCACAATCTTGCCAATGACATTGGAAACCTATTATAATGTAATCTTGTAAGAAGACGTTCTGAAACATAGTTCTAGTTAATGGAAATCCAAGGGTAAAGTAACACATGTTGTCTATTCTTTACCAGTGAGGGGATCACAAGTTGCCTGATGTTGGTTAAATTAGAGAAGGCAAAAGGGCCAGATAGCCTTATACATGAAGTCATTAAATGGTTTATAAAAAGGTGGTCTCCTATTTGAGTAGTGTTTTTTAATGCAAACAGGTTCTGCCTGTATCTTGGAAAAGGAGCATTATTGTATGCCTTTTTAAAAAGGAACAACACGTGACCCTCACTGCTACCATCCGATCCCCCTCCTTGATGCCTCTTGCAAACATTTTTCAAAATGCCTACAATTAAGGCTGGAGGAATGGGCAATGGTTAATAACATCTTGTCAAATATGCAAGACACTTTTAGGAAGTGTTTTTGCACAATAGATCAGTGTTTCATATTGAGTACCATCATTGAGAAGTACATCAAGGTCAGAGAGTTCGGAGTGTATTTGTATGTGTATTTATTTCAAAGAACAACAATGTCAATTTAGAACAGCAATTATTAAAATAACTATGTCGGAAACATTCCCAAGAAGGGTGCCTGTACAACAGAATAAAACAAGAAGTGAGGCAGTTTATGATGGTGTAAAAAAATAGGACATATACCAAGAACAAAACAAAACAAGCAGAAACAAAATGCATATACAAAAACAGATGATTTAGAAATGTAACATCAACCCAGGGAGGCAAGTGCTACAAACTAAAGAGGAGTTCTAATTAAATAGACACACTTACATTAAGTGTCACTAGAAGCAGTGATAGAGACAGATAGCGAAAATGGGGGAGTGGGCCGGGTAAGTGATGTTTCAGCTGAACTTTGAAGACATCCTCTGGCTTTGATTGTTATGGGAAGTTGGTTCCTGTTTAGCAGGGCGAGTAGGAAGAAAGAGTGGAAGTGAGAGGAGGCACAGGGAGGGCATGGGATGGGGGGTCGACTGCAGAGGAGGATCAGAGGGAACGAGATGGTGAGTAAACTGAGATGCAATCAGACAGGAACTGAGATCTAAGACCATTCACTGCTATGTTAGACTAGAAAAGGAATTTGAAAAGGGAGCAGTTGACTATGGAGAACCAACCAGTATGTTGAAGGTAGGGAGAAGTAGGCGGATCTGGGTAGGTTGTAGAGAGTGTGTGTAACAGAGTTGAGAAATTTGTATAGGGGAGGAAGGTTTAGAGAGGAAGGCCAATGGAAAGACTTGAGCGCGAGCCAGATTTGCTGAGCACAAGGGTAGAGATTAGAGTTTTTGTAGAAAGGCTAGTCAGAAATTGACACAGTTTTAGAATAGTGAGGATGGTAATACGAGCAGAAGAGGCAATGCTAGCGATGAATTATTGCAATCGTAAGTCACTATCAAAGAGGACCCCAAGATGGTGAGCAAGAAGGTCAGGCAAGAACGAGATAGGAAGGGGTTGAGAGGGATGACATGCTGTCACGACCCTCGCCCAAAACCCCCTCTGGCAAACCCATTGGCCAGGTGGAGGGAGGACTCGGGCCTCTAGAGCCTGGCATCCTCTTCAAAAGCCCTCATGGGGCCAGTCCTGGCGCCTATGGCGCCAGGCTCATACACCATGAATACACAATGTGCTTGGGAACTACTTTATTATTGTCAGCCAACATTAAGGCATCCACATAGCTTGGTTCCTAAGAACCAAGCTATGCAGTCTAGTGTTTTGGGTGTGGTAGCCTAGGGACTACTTTTCCTGGACTATTTTATTGGGGCTATTTAAACGACACCCGAGCAAGACAACACGCTTCGCGTCACTTTGCAGCTTGCAACGTGACGCTCACCGTGTCCAGCTATTCCCTTGAACCTCGGAGAAGCAGAACCTGCAAGGAGACAAAAGAACATCATAAGCAGCAGCATCTCACCTGCAGTCTTCATCTTTAAACACTCGCAGCTACTGAGAACAGCTTCCTCGAATCTGCACGCCTCCCGGACAGAACAACCTGAAAGAGGAAGATAGAGGCAACATTAAAGAAAGCCGTAGAGACATTTACAGATTACGAACAGCTCAAAAGGCTTACCTGGCTGGTCGCCTCTCGGCTGCCACCACTCTGGACATTCCACTTGCGCTGAAGAACACCGCGACCTACAAGGAAGGAATACAAAGTTTAACAAAGGCAAGACTTCGCAGCGCTGCGCATAGTGCTTACTTACCATATCATAGCGCTCTTAATGCGCCAACATTTACTAGCGGGGCTCAACCAAGCCAGTTCGCCGCGCTGAAGCTCTGTATACCTAAGGGAGAAAAAAGAGACATTTTAAACAAAGAAAGGCATGCAGGATAGCAACAAAATTAAAGAACAGCAATAAGACCTACCTGAACAATATCAAACGGGCCGGCGTCAGTGAAGTAACTGGACCGCACTCGCCCATGAAAGACAACGTGCCCCTGCAAAGAAGGCAGGATGGAGAGCACGCCTAATTCTAACACAAGGTGAGGAGAGGGAGCCAGAGGGACTGAAATCATACGGGGGTGAAGGGAGGATACTTACCCCAGTCGGTCAGTCTTGAACACAGTCCTCCTGTATTTTCAGGCAGAACCTTTCCCGCACACCACATCAGGGCAAAGCTGAGATGCATACCAGCGAGTAACCCAGCTAGGTGGCGTCCATGTGGATACCAGGTGAGCGTAACACATGCAGCCGGAAGAAAGAGGAATTCTGTTTCTAATGAGTTCAGCATGAGGCAGCAGAGACCCATGCAGTGACAAATTGGAGTGAGACAGTGCATAATCTGTTCTGAGATGGGTGGGGTGAAGGAGGGAAAGGAGAAACATATTTGAGTGTCATCAGCAAATAGGTGATAGTGAAAGCCAAAGGACAAGATATTTCTTCCTAGGGCAGAAGGGTAAAGGAAGAAGAGCAGAGTTCCAAAGACAAATCCTGGGAGGATGCTTGTACGGACACGGGTGTGATTAGAGATTTGGCAGTTCCAAGGGATTTTAAAGGATCCACCATCCATGTATGAGGCGAATCAGGCAAGAGCAGATTTGCAAAACCCAAGGTCCTGAAGAGTGAGGAGAGAGGAATGGTCGACAATGTCGAAAATCCAAAAGAGTGAGAGTGTTTGGAGTGATGAGCATTAGAGAGAACGTTTCAGACAGGCATTTTAGAGATGTTAGAGGAAATGTAGTGAGCAAAGTCATTAGCTGAAAGGGAGGTATTAATGTTTGTTGGATTGGGAGGTGTGAGCAAAGATCAGAAGGTAGACTAAAGTTTGTGAGGTTGATTGCAAAGGGATAAGATTAGGTTTTTTATGTAGGAGGATTTGTCAAAATCCAGTGCACGGGTCAGGGCAGCAAGAGATTATTTTTAGGCTAAGAGTAGGGAAAGTATTCATAATTGGCACAGAGTCATAGATTGTGGCTCATATTTGCTTTCAGGGTCTGAATTTCAAGGGTGATCCAAGGCTGAGGAGAGGAACGTGACAATGTGCGAGCATGGTAGTTTTGGTCAAATGGAATCACAGTGCATAGTGAAAGTCAGATACAGCATGAACAATGGAAGAGGCATGAACAGAGCTAAGAGACAGGAGCGAAGCCCTCACATCATTAATGTTAGGGACACAAGGCTCCTGCCATAATTTCCTCTTTGTTAATGAAGAGGGGAGATGACGAGTAGAATATGGAGGGAATAAGATGTTAAAGTGAACAATGGTGTGATCAGATGGAGAGGGGTCAATGGAGAAGTTGGAGGAGGAGAGTGAATTGGAGAGAAAGAGAAAGTCAAGAGGGTTTCTGCCAGAGCGGATAGGCTTTCCATGGAATGTGTTATGAGAGTGGTCAGATAGGAGGGATTTAAGTTCAGGACAGGTGGCTGTAGAGGGCTTTTGATTGTTAAAGCCCCCCAGTGTAGAGGAGAAGCTGAATGCCTCTTCAGGGAATCCCACCCCATACTTCCTATATGCTGGAAACCAGATATCGAACCATGCACAACACCAGTGATTGTGTCAATTCCTCAAAGAGCCTACGCGAAAAGGTACCATTGAGAAAACCCTATATGATGTATCCACATGGACATAATAATCTCTTGGAGGAGATCCCTGAAGGAATATGAAGATGAGAGAAAGAGAAGTTGGTGACATCATAAGAAGTAAGCGTGACACACTGAGAAGAGTGGCTAAAGAAGAGGACGTATAGACTTTATGGAATCTGATGATGAAATTAAGAATCAAGTAAACTTTCCTATGCGGAATGAAGAAGATTGTACGTGTGAAGAACACTGGAGAAAATGTAATAACTGTTAATATGCAGAAACGAAAGTAAACTAAGTAATCTTAAAGGTTAGCTATAGATAGTGAATAGACTGCAGGTGGTGCCGCCATTATATTGAAGCTGCACATCTGTGTCACATATTTAGTAAGCTCGGACCCACAGAGAAAGAGGGATCAGAATGCTGTGTTGCAGCAACATGAAGCTAAGAGCATGGAAAGGCCTGGAAGAGCTTTCTGGCCTGGTGTCAAAGGATATGGAGGTCAAGAACTGATTATCTATCCTTGAAGAACAGTAACCATGAGGCGCTGAATCACCTTGTGTTAAGGTACAAAGAAAGAGCAAGGTGAGTGCCAAGTTTGTTAAATAAAAACAATTAAAAGCTGCAAAACAAGCCAAAATACGGTCTCCTGTCACGTGAGCAAAGGATGGAAATAGGAGTTGGGCATGCAGACTAGAACTGTGATAAGCGTGTGCTTGTACGCCCATATATTCTCAGGAGCAAGGATACTTTTCAAGGCCAAGTTTAAAGACAATCTGCATGGCAGAAGGCATGAGCGATGACAGATGTTGGGCTAATTGGATGAGGAGACAAAGGTCAAAGTCCGCCCACTGACACCTTGGGTACTAGCTTACGTGCTGCTAGTTACCCAAATGTTCCAGAAGGATACAAGTGTGCCAACCAATTATAGAGGACCATATAACGAAGGGCCTTATATTTTGAGAACCAATAATATACCATGTATCTAATAGCTGATGAAGAAGACTTGCACTAGAGGTGGGCATAAGTTGTCCACCTGACCGTAAAGACCCAATCACAGCCTGTTCCTACATAGAAAGTATACTTAGATATTCCCCTTGAATGTATCACAACACCCTGTAGGTTTCTCTTATTTGTCATGTAGTATGACATCATGTATGACACTTTTTAGAATATAAATATGTTTTTTATGCGAAATGTTTGAGAACTCAAGCAAACATCCGTTGATGTCTGTTGTAACTCCCTGTTTTAGACAATTGATAAAAAAACAGTCGGATGAGACTTTTTTTTTTTTTTTATTTGCATTTGGTTCATAATACACAATAATTCATGCAGAACCTTTACAAAATTTAAAATATTACGAATAATAATCATTTTACATTTACAAAAATAGCTCTAATTCATTCTCGATGTGCTTACAAAAACTTGCCAATTCATATATTAAGGGTTTGTGACATCCCTGCATCATTCTGGTCCACAGAACTTCAAGGCAGTCCTCAAATTCAATTTCCGCGAATTTCCTCAATTTGAGAGTCCTTATGTTCTTAAAATGCGGACAATACAGTATAAGATGTTTCAACGTTTCGTACGATTCATTGCATTCAACAAATCGACATCCCACGCAATCATTTAATTTATTCATTTCCCAGTTCTTAGTCCGTTCCCGTGTATGGTATAGATTTAATCTAAAGCGAATATATACCTTTCGGATATCTTCACAAGGGAATAACAAAACATGGTCATAACGTGGAATGCGCTGTTTTACGTGCATACTGTATTCCTTATACAACGCATAGGTTTTAATTAAATCAATAGTAATACACCAATCCATTTCAAAAAGTTGTTTCTTAACATAACCGGGACGATATTGCATGTCCTCAACGGTTGTATTTACATTATCTAAAATTTGTTGCATTCTCAATTGATAATTAAAAAAGGATTTTGGAGTTTGCATGCCCAACATTTTATTTAAATCGATATACAATGAATTAATAGGAGGATAATGAATTTTAACGTAATTGGACAATTGTCTCCATTTCCAACGAGTTGATAATGAAACCAGACCCAGTTCATGTCGAATAATGGCATTTGGAGTTGACATCGGGAGAAACATTGCAGATTTTAAAAGACAGCCCTGTATACTATCAAGCACGCTTGTCATGTCACACAGACAAATATCTAATGTGTACAATATGACGCTTTCAATTTTTAATGTCATAAAGTCTATTAGTGGGATTAAAGAGAATTTACAGTATTGGCTATAAATCCTTTTCATTTGGGATAATAGTGGTCGAGTTTTATTTCTAATAATATTTGACCATGCGTTAATAGAGTTGAGGGCTGATATATAATACCCTAAATAGATAGCATTGTTCACACGGCAAATTTGTGTATTCAATATTTGCCATCTAAAATTCGCATTTTTTGATTTCACTCCAAATGTCATAATGGCAGTTTTTGCTGGATTAGGTGTCAAATTATGTGCTTTTGCAAAATTCTCAAATAATGAGAGTTTGGTTTGGAGCCCTACCGGAGTAGGGTCAAACAAAATAATATCATAAGCAAATGCAATCCATTTCAAATGAATACTCCCCACTTTAACAGAAAACAAATCACCCTTTTCCCAATTTTCACCAAGATCGGATAGGTATAAATTAAATAAGGTAGCCGCGAGGTTACAGCCCTGTTTCACACCTATTGTTGTACATATAGGGGCTGTGGTACCACCTTCTGGCGAGATCCTTATTCTATACGAGGTGTTTGTATGCAACTTAATGATCCAATACATCAACACAGATGGAATCCCTAACTTCAACATTTTCTTCCACAATAAATTGCGGACCACCGTGTCGAAAGCAGAACTCATGTCAATCATTGCTATATATACAGGATTAGAATTCCTTTCTTTTACTCCAGCAATAACATGCGACATGATAAAAGCATTTAGGGTTGTACTCATAGACTTCCTGAATCCAGTTTGATATTTCGAATACATATCATTCGCTCTGATTACTTTCTCCAATTCATTTAAGAGAAGGATAGAAAAGATCTTAGCCTCAGAATCAATTAACGAAATTGGACGATAATTTCCGGGAGAGATGGATCACCCTTTTTAAATATAGGTACTATATTGGCGGTTAGCCATGAGGGTGGAACTTCCCCAGATTTAATAATAGAATCAAACTTAAAGTTTATGATGTCAGCCCACAACACGGGATCTGCCTTATAAAGACAGGGGGGAAGGCCATCAGGTCCTGCAGCTTTTGAATAAGTCAACCTGGAGATTGCCCATATAATGTCGTTGCAATCCCAGTTCAGCCTTGGGATATTAGAATAATCAAGAGAAACATCAGGGACAAAGTGAAATTTGCAAGGCAGTTGATATTTAGCCTTTATAAAAGTTTGCCAGATGTGCTCAGGAATACAATTTAACGAAAACATTGCCACGCGTCTATTATCAGCTTTCAAAGTGCGCCAGATTACTCGTGTGTCATGAGCTAAAATGGCACGAATTAATGTACAATTTGCATCGTTATAATTTGAAATACGAGCAGATCTCAAGTTATGTTTATAGGCTAATAGTATTCCATTCCTCCTTATCTTACTAACTTCACTGCCCAAGTTGCCTTTCTTTAAATATCTCAATGCCCTGTTCTTCTCCCTTTTTAATAGTTTGCATGTATGATCATATGGATGTGCATGTTGCACATTACTTTGTATATTGCCAAATCGTTCAAGAGCTATTGCAACTATATCTGGATAATGCATACACAATGTATAATCATAATTTCCCCCTGCACTTCTAGTCCTCTCAATCTCTGAGGAAATTTGTTTAACAACAAAGTTACATATTCATATTCCTTGGTTCCATCTGATGGAATGGAAAGGACGATCTATTTCAACCACTGCCAAGGTTATATTAGGTATAAGTGAATTACATTTTAGTTGCAAAAAGGTAGAAAGTTGTGCGTGATCGCCGATCTCAATCCGTCCTATTTCTAGGGGTGCCATGTGCATAAACAGATTATGAGATATAAATATATAATCTATCATTGAATGCATCGTTCCTCTTGACCATGTATTACCAAGATTCATGTCGTTTCTGACCATTAAATCCATATCCCACTCTGTGAGGAGTTCTCTAAATTTGACTCCTCTACTACGAGAAAGAGTGGATGATTTAAATTTATGGATTACAGTCAAATCTCTACAATCACAATTAAAATCACCGCCTATAATGATTTCACAAGTGCGGTATCTGGTAGATATATCTAATAAACATGCATCTAATTCGTCTAACATTTCGTCAACTGAGAGGGCAGCTGGATTCCAATATAAGGAAATTATCATAAGAGAAGAGTACCTAGATGCGGGTATTACAAGATGAATCGCCAATATACTGACAGATTCCCAAGCTAATTCTGCTTGAGCCTGCAAGGAAATCTTGACTCCAACCAACAAACCCCCAGATGGACGACCTAACAAAGATCTCCTTGCAGGTGATGTAAAAGTTAAATATCCGGGAATCACAAATCGGTCAGTTTTCATCGTTTCTTGTATCATTATTATTGTTGGTTGTTCCAAATAGGTTAAAGCAGAGTGCCATTTCATCAAGTTTACAAACCCACAAGAATTCCAAGATATAATTTGCATGCACGTATCAATGCATAGCTATTTCGCAGGGATCGGTGGATTCGGACATAAGATTGCCGAAAGCATAGGTTCCAACCATGGTAGACCTTTTGTATTGGCTGCAAGTTTCAAAATTTCCAGCATTCCTCCCTCCAACCCTGCTTCAGATTGCACGCAAGGACCACCTGCAATTTTAGTTTTTTCAATACCCTTGCCTGGTGTTTCTAGAAATATTAAAGCCTCCGACTCACGATCAAAAATAAACAGCGTCAGACCCTCCTTTTTTATTTCCTCACGATTGAACCATATAAATTTCATTATAGCCTCAGAGGCAAGATAACAAATAGCCCTGTGATTATTTGTACTTGCCAGAGAAACCCTTGTAATATCCTCAGATTTAATTATTCTCAATTGAGGTATTTTTGAGAATACGGAGAATGTATAGGATCGATTAATGCGATTATCCGCCAATATCCTTACATCCCCCTCAAATCCAATATAGTGATGAGACTTTTTACGAAGTTCCTGGGTCTGTTTTATGATTTGGTTTATACGTTATTCTACAGCCCATCCATTGAAGACATGTTACTTAATTTAAGGACCCCTGGGTTCACCAGCATGACAATCAAGTTGTTGGTAGGAAGTGACTCAAGGAGAAGGATCAGATCAGAGAAGAAGGAGTTGGGAGGACCAGGGGTTGATAGAGATCCAGAACAGTAGAAGGAGTAGGAGGAAGGAGATGAATAGTGGCACATTCAAAATTGGAATAGTTGATATCAGAGGGGGTTAGAGGGGCATTGATGAGGGCCTTATTGACAAGGAACCCCACAGTGCTCCATTTTCCAACAGGTCTGGAAGAGTAAGAGAAGGTAGTAGAGTCAGTGTGGAGAGATGATAGTGTAGCAGAGTCCTTAGGGAGATGCAGGTTTCTATGATAGCAAAAGGTGCAAGCTGTCAAAGTGGCCAGTAATGTAGGAAGGCCAGTTGCAGAAGGATTGTCCATTCTAGAGGCCAAATGCAATTGTGGTAGGAGGTTGGGGAGATGAGTAGCTATTGTGTGGTAGGTGAGGGGTATAGGTGTCATGCCTGCCGGACATACCCCTGGACCAGGAACAACTTCTCCATACAAGATGAGTTACGCTCACAGAACCAGTAGACCTTTTTACTCAAAATGGAGGTTGTTCGATACATTGCCCGGAAAACGACGTCTGCATTTTTCACGTCGTTAATTTTCACGTGACTTAGGTCCGTCACGTGTATCACGGCAGTGCGTACATAAGCAGCGTGGAAACTCCATTCGCTGCTTCTGATTAAGTCAATTTTGGCGTTTGTAGCTGAACCCCGGACCTGCGTTCTCGCATTCCTGTCAGCAAACTTCTTTGGCCTAATTTGAGCTTGTTTTCCTCCACACGCTAATTCCTGGGTTGCGTGTATTCTGTCCGCGTGCCAAATCTCCACGTGGACGCTGTCTGCAAGTGCGGCTGTCCTGAGCTGCGTGAATCCAGTTCGCGTGTCAAATCTCCATGCGGGTGCTGTCTGCAAGCGCGGCTGTCCTAAGCTGCGTGAATCCTGTTCGCGTGCCAAATCTCCACGCGGACGCTGTCTGCAAGCGCGGCTGTCCTGAGCTGCGTGAATCCTGTTCGCTTGCCAAATCTCCACGCGGACACTGTCTGCAAGCGCGGCTTTCCTGAGCTGCGTGAATCCAGTTTGCGTGTCAAATCTCCACACGGGTGCTGTCTGCAAGCACGGCTGTCCTGAGCTGCGTGAATCCTGTTCGCGTGCCAAATCTCCACGCGGACGCTGTCTGCAAGCGCGGCTGTCCTGAGCTGCGTGACTCCAGTTCGCGTGTCATCCTGCACGTGTTTTTCTGAACTTCTTCGAACTTTTGGTACCTGTGACATTCAACAGGTGAGATTCTTACTTTGTTCTTTGTGGGAAAGGAAGTATTTCATGAACTATTGGAAGGTGAATGTGCACAGTACATTGGACGCTACCCTGTGGTGCACCAACCCGGTATCTAGCGAGAGCCTCGTGCTGTTCGGGATAAGTCTCCCTTACTAATCTTCCCTTCCTTTGTCGTTTGTTCAACTCTTGGAACTCTTGGAACTCTTCAAGATATTGTCCTAGAATTCTTCAGTTTAGCCTTAAGGTCAGTGTTTGAATTAATCCCAATTCTGTGTTTCTTAGTATTTAATTTGGGACAGTGTCTTATGATACTTATCTATTTTAGGCTTACTTCCTGTACAATTCCCACACCCTTTCCAGTGATCCATCTCTCTGCCTGTTTTATTCAGTCAGAGAGTTGTATCATTTGGAAGGTCTAATTTGACTTGCCTTCAACCAAGTCGTGTGAAGATAGGATCCGGAAAAGCCCTACCAAATTGTATCCTTTTTTGGTTACTGTATCCTTTTCAGTTGATACTTTGGTGATTTATGACAATAGGTGAGTTGGTAAATTCTGGAAGCACAGGACACTCTTATTTGAGGGATGCGGGTGAGAAGGAGGAACATTGGGAGGCCGGAGACGGAAGCAGAGTAACAGCAAGTTGAGACTGAATGCTAAGAGAGAAGGAAAGTAGAATGAGAAATGGAGCAAAATCAAGATGCATGATGTAGGAGAAATGGGCAAGAGAAGACAATGAATAAAGGGTGCAGTCTAAGAAAGTGTGATGGTAGGTGAGTGAGTGAAAAATGAATACATGCATTTTGCTAACCATGGCCTGGAGTTCTATCTTGCAAAAACTAAAATTATAGTCTTTGGTAAGCGTGTTCCAAAATATACCTGGTTCATTAATAATGCCCAACTAGAAGTGAAAAATGCCTATTATTCATGGCCTATGTCTGCTGTTCACTAGGAATGGCAGCTGACTCCCCCTCATAAGGATTGTGGTAAAAAGGGCATCTGAAAGCTTTAGCGGGCTGGTAAGATTCTACTGTCAGTTCTGTGGTAAAAGACTGGACAAATTCTCTGACTGCAGAAATTTGCACTGCAGCCGCCTGCGAGGATGTAGCAACCCTCTTTCACGAGGACCGCCTTTTCTTGTACAGGTGCATGGTCCTCATGCGATACAGGAGCCGCATCCGCTAACCACAAATATTCCTGAAATGCAGCTAAGGACCCCTGTGATATAACAAATAAGTATGCCTGTTACAATGCAATTAAGAAAGTATTCCTGTGATGTAACAGAATAAGTATGTCTGTCATGATGCAATTAAGAAAGTATTCCTGTGATGTAACAAAATAAGTATGCCTGTCATGCAGTTAAGAAAGTATTTGTGTGATGTAACAGAAAAATCATGCTTGTAACATAACTAAGAAAGTATTCCTGTGAAGCAACTAAGTCAGTATTCTTATGATGTAACTAAGAAAGTATTCTTATCATGTAACCCTGCACCTACCAACTGTAACTAAGCTCCCCACAAGCAACAGTGCTGCGATGCCTAAGGGCTGCATGTGTGCTATACAAATGTAACAAATAAAATAAATAAAATAAATGTTTAATGGTAATGGAAGCAAACATATTTGCAGCAATGTTGTTTGTCAGGGAGATCTGGGGCTTCTCTAATTGCTTGCATCTGGAGCTTATCCAAAACCAGGAAAGTGACTGGCCTCACCCTTAGTATGGAGTAGGACACCTTCAGACTAGGATTGGGAGTACACAGCAAAGCAATGTTAGCTGAATGTATGGTTTTTAGAGTTTATTCTGAAATCCTACTATAAAGGCAGTTGTAGAAATAGTCTCCTCGAATGTCTATAATACATTTCACTGATTTAAGCAAGTAATAGCTCTGCTCAAAATATGTGGTTTGTCAGCATTTTGTTCTTTAAATTTATTCTGATAAGGCCGCACTTAGAATTAAGGTGGCACATTTGGTTGATATGTTACCCATGACCATCCAAAGTACAGCCCCCTACAAATGACCTAATCGTGCAATCAGCAAAATATACTCCATCCTGATTGGCTAAAGTTATACATGTAACATTTACTACAATGTCATACCCTCATTGGTCAAAACAAACCCATGTAACTTCTGATGAGCAGTCCCAACAACACGTCCCAATGCTGTAGTGAGTGTGAACAGTGAAGTCAGCAAATTAGACACAGTAATATCCTCTGCCAGGAACTCAGACAGTTTGTCAATCCAGACAGTTCCAAGGCCTTGTAAGTTTACTCTGCAACGCCTTTTTCAACTCCCATTTTGAAACATGTTGCTATCTCTGGCATACATCCTTCTGGTTATCTCTTAGGAACCAGATGGCTTCTATCGTAGAGAACACAAACCGTTATTCTACATTTCATTCAAGGCTCCTGAGAACAGCTATGCCATGCAACAATAACTAATATTTGTGCACTTCACCCTTCCTCCAAGGACCTTGGAACGTTGAACACTTGCTGGGGGAAGCAGGAATGAAACTTATTTAAATGGAAGAACAGAGGCTCAGATCTCTGGCCTAGTGCCCTAAATGACAGAAATTTAAAAATCTGACGGGACTAATTAAAAATGGCAGGACTCTGTCTAATGTGGCAAGAGGCCCTTATGGTTATAATATATTTTGGTGCCCATCATTCCACCACGTGCTCCGTAACATAGTGCTCTCTATAATGTGGTAAAACTAAATCCAATTAGAAAATGGCCTGAAACGCTGTGACAAATGACAGGAACACTGACACTAAAAATGACCAAATCTTCATGCTAATATAATTTCCAGAGCTTGTACTTCCCTTCACGTTTAGGGCATTGCACCTGCATCCTAACACAACTTTACCAGATGCATTATTGCATTAAATCATAGGATGAGTAACAATGTATTCAAACTAATCCCACAAAAGACAGAGGGACAGATTATCAAATAAAAGTGCAAATGAAAGGAG
Organism: Ambystoma mexicanum; assembly: GCF_040938575.1. NCBI lineage: Eukaryota > Metazoa > Chordata > Amphibia > Caudata > Ambystomatidae > Ambystoma > Ambystoma mexicanum. The sequence goes on along the minus strand of NC_090928.1, from coordinate 825,580,077 downwards.
CACAGAGAATGTACTTGTGATTTCCGCTTTTATGAGAAAGGTGGCCTGTGTGTTTCTGGAGGGGCTGGATAATAGCACAAAGATGTACTCTCCAGCCCCCTTGCATACATTAGTGGAGAGAGTGTGCTCCTGACACTAATGTATGACAGGTACTGGGCTGTTAAAGGGTCCTTCTTGGTGAAATGACTAAAAAAGAAAAGGCCGTCCTATTGGGAATATAACTGCTAGTATGACAAGTGTGGTTTAACCCACGGCTGTCACATTTACAAAAAGAAAATCATGAAAGGGTCAGAGATGTCCCTGGCATGATTTGTGCCTCTCAATGTGCCTGTTTTAAAAGGTGCAGGGGGATGCCCCTTTTTTCTGGGAATTTTAAAGCGCATCTCATATGTTACTTTGGTATGTGCTTTGAAGTTACCAGAAACCTCCCCCCACACCCCTTATTTGTGCAAATGCGCAAAGGATGGAAAAAAGGCCAGATGAATGAGTGCAATACCGATCATGAATTGGGCTGATTCATATTTTAGACCAAGTGAGTAGATGCAATATCAATATAGGTTATGAGAATCCGTGCCTGATATGTTTGTATCTGACTCTGTGAGTCTAATGTTGCTGCAATATTGCCAGTGTCAGTATACCCATGCCCCCAGCACAACCTCGGTGATGAAAAACCTAGGCAAGTTGCTAGGCCCGTATCTATCCCTTAAACAACAAGTCAAGTGTCTAAAACTTGTTTTTTCCTAATTCATCAATTATATAAGCTGTTTCATTAGCTGGATATCTCCTATAAGAGACAATCCACGACGGTTTGTGTTATAATGATTGAATATTTCAAATAGAGTAAAGCTGGGAGCACCCACATGCTTGATCCATAGACTCCAAAGGCAGCAGGGCGCAGGAGACAGTTTCCTCGCAAACCTCATGCATTCAGACCATATCGCTTCAGTTCTGCCCATAGAGAACTGGATACAGGGCAGTATATTGTTAAAGTGTGTAATATAAATGGCTTAACCAGGTCTGCCTTCAGTCACTTGATTTGTAAGTATTATGCGTGTCTTACACTGAAGTTTGGATAAAAACAAGCATTGGCAAAGCCAACAGTTTTGGGTTATGTAGAAGTAGGCATTTCCCAGGCACTGTTATTAGATGCCCAGGTACTCTCACTGTTTCACACCTACTACCATCGATGGCTGTTTACACTACGGCAGTGCCTGACAAGTGATTTTTCTATTTCTACACAAAAGCCCAAACTTGTGGCGTAGTCAATGCATGTGTTTTATTTTTATGTTCTACTATGAGGCCCGCCTTCTTTGGAATTTCCTCCCACCATATGACAGGGCTAGGGACACTCACCTGTCTCTTGGGAAAGCTAGATGGTGATGTTCCTCTTATAATATAGTCTTTTAGGTCGTCTCCTCTAGCAGCCAGAGTTTTGAAGTCACAATTGGTCATTAGTGTGCTGTACACATCTCTTGAACATAACAACAACATAACATCATTAATCCTGCAGAGCTGCCAATGCCAGTGTTGGTTAATCACACTGGCTGATTGCGGAAGGCAACCAAGAGGGCGAGGGGCTCATTGTGTCACTCCAGCCATGTGTAGGGGGAATTAAGTATGACTTTGACCCTCTTTTTAAGGCACCCTTAGTATGCGCTAAATGCCATCCCCTGGAGCTCTAACTGTCAGTGCCATAATGTGATGGGCCTGCATGGCCCTATAATTGTATTTCTATGAACCCAGAAAGAAAGGCACATAAAGGAGTCAGAAACTTTTAGATGTCCAAAGGCCATTCTCTTTGAATGTTGGTACATTCATTTCCATAACGGGTGCAGTTCAATAATTTCACACTGATGATGGGATGCGGAAAGGGCCAGCTGAGAAAGGCCCACAAACTGGAGCGCACACTACTGAATCCTGACAGGGAAGGGCATTACGAATGACACATTAGATATCAGACCGAGGCTGTGAGACAAGTGAAAGGGAGATTGCCTCTGCTGATATCGAGAATTGCATCTCTTTTTTCTCACAGCAGGCAGAAAGTGACATCTGCGACTTCCTCCCTCGCCTGCGGACTGCAGTGGCGCACAAGTCAAGGCAGGTGGCTCTTTGAGTCATTTTAGTGTGCCATACAATATCATCATCTTCTGGAAAATGTGGCACAGCGACGATTTGACATCTTCATGAAGATGCCTCTGCACTGGCGTAGAGGGCGTGCGCTGGTCAAGTGGACACTCATCATAAGAGATCATTCAGGCTCGTCCAGGGAGTCCAGTGCAATATAGCTAGGATTAGTTCACAGCTGAGAGCCAAGGTTAAACTGTCAACACATTGCTCCAGTGCCTGCTGAAACATAAAAGCATGTACGGTGCAATAGAATAAATGCACTGTTTGGCATGTTCGTTGATCTGAATGATCCTGCAGGCCTGAAAATATTTGTCGTCTGCATGCTTTCCAGAATGCTTCGTCAGAAAATCCTGCCATCTCTTGTTGATAGTTAATAATGTGTGTGCATGCCATTTCTTTTGTGGTATGATGTCTCATCATACTGCAATGATGGGCAAAGCGAGCCTCAACTACAACACACATGAGGCCGAAGTTGGTGATAGATTTCACTTTGTAAAACATTTGAATCTTTTTGTATTCATTTATTTTTCCAGTCACAACAAATATATATATATTCAGCAGCAGGCTGTTATATCAGTGAGCGAGAGATGTAGATCCATGCTTTATGAATGTCATGAATGTCAGTGGGTACATCATACCATTCTACTAATGGCATTATGTCCCTCACTGCCTGGCAGGTTCCTCCCTCAAGTTACTCATTCCAACATTGTACTAGTTGATGAAAGAAACATCTTCAATGTTCACTAGAAGCAATAACTTAAAAGAAAACGTACAGTTCTTATCAGTTACACAATTTAACATATTATACAGTTATACTAAATGTAGGTGGACATTCTAAACACAATAATAACTATATTCCTGCTCTGTTTTTGCAAGTATTTTGAATAAAACTAGAATAAGAAACATTCTGAATGCTTAATGCGCACTGACAGCTACAAGAAATACAGTTGTGGCTGGTGACTTTGAAAGGTAGTGACCAAGTCCAAACCCCTTAGGTGGGAATATTCAGGGACGTCATTTGGGGATTGCCAGGGGTAGCATCTGCTACCTCTGGCTCCCCCTCTGCTACCCTTAGACCTGTCCTTGCTACCTCTGGGCCACTGGAAAAAGAGACAGTGTCAAAGGCAGATATTTGTGTTGCACCTGGAAAAGGTGGCTGTAAATTTAGCTAAATGTGCCACAGCTTTTTTCAACGGGAATCTCGATTGAGTTAGCTGTAGAAAAAACAGGG